>NW_027120828.1:0-600000 GCF_030686945.1 Centruroides vittatus
TTGGCTCTTACTTTCTGTCGCCATTATCCTCCTGTTTTAGGAGTCGTTTGCCCAATCGAGTTATTCGTATTGTGACGTCAGAAAAGGTCGCCCGCTATATTCCGAAAGCTTCGGCGGAAATAAAATATTAAGGCCGTCAACAACCATTGTTCGGAAATTAATGACAATCCTTTTCCATTTCGTCGCCAATAACGGGTTTAAAATTACGAAGCAAATCCATATTTAGAATAGATAACCGTGATCGAAGAAAGGTCATCTCTTAGCAGAGCAAGAATAGTTTGTTCCTGTGATTGGACATTGACGAGTAATGGAAGGGACATGTTTAGATATCTGTAATGTAATTTTTACTTATTAAAACCATATTTTAGAAAATTGTATACCGAATTCGAAATTCGTCTTCGGAATAGATTTTTAAGGATTATTTCGACATCGTCTTACCCTTGTCTCTCTTCGTAACTGTCGAAATGAATAATTTTAAATAATTATTATTACTATTACATTTTTTATTTCTATAAAATATTTCGTAATTATTAAAATTGTCTCGGTTTGTTTAACAGTACGAGATATATCCCGTTCTGACTAGGGGATTTAACTACAATGACTCCCGAAATGCATTAACGTTTTAAAACCGACACGATACTCGAATCGCTGGATCTGCTTCGTTGTTCCCCATCCTTTGGTGCTTTCCGTCTTTCTATGCCCGTGTTAGAGGTCTACATTGCTCTACAAGATAAAGCCACCACGAACCAATTCTTTTTTCATCACATGGGACTGTACCTGAGCGACTGACATCGTGATTGGCCACCACCGTCAGGGAATACAAACAGTATCTCTCTCTTCGACGATCGCCATCGCAGGACACAACCTGCCGGGGACGATTACGAACACACTATATTGTAAGAATTTATCTACTGTCTCAATAAGACGCGAATTAGTTTGTCAATCTGTATCTGTGTAAAGTATCCTTCTCTACCGTCTATTCTCTTCCTCCTTCTTCCCCTACCTTTTCCTTACCATCTTTTCCGCCGGCTAACACCTTGTGTACGGCCGATACTTTTCTTGTATGTATGTATCTGTGTAAGTCAGTCTTCCACCCCTACCAGGGCCGATCATCACATAGACAAATAGAACAAATGTCTAGGGCCCGTCAAATTGTCTATTTTTAAAAACTTTCTTACGAATCTTCTCTCTAGCTTTATAGTTTTTTTCACACGGACTTCTACACTACCCAGATCACAACAGGCCACGGCAATTTTCGACAGTACCTTCATCGCTTCAAACATAGTGACCACCCTTTCTGCGACTGTGACAACAACACCCTACAAGACACTACTCATTTTATATTTAATTGTCCAAAATTCGACGACTCCAGAGTCAACCTTGAACGGACTGTTCTCATTAAAGGACATAATTGGCCATGCCAACTAAACAAACTTGTTGAAGATAAAGACATTTTTAGTGCTTTAGTGGACTTTATCATGATCACCAGAGCATTGGAGCCATCCTATCACTAACAAGATGGACTGCCTTTAGCTTCACGTGTTTGCCGTCCTTGTGAAAAGGCAACTGCAAGCTACAACAAAGGACTTACTACAAGCCACTGTACAAGTATACCGTCCAATTGTAGTTATTGTATAAATTCTCACTGTAAATATGTAACGCGTTTAATTGCATTCATTATATATTTTTATTGTACCAAAACGGTCGACATGTTCTTGCTTTTTAATTTTTATCTGTTTTATATATTTTCTGTACTACAATTTGAGTTTATTTGTATTATATTTAATTTTTTTTCTTATTATTGTACCAATACGGTCGACATGTTCCCGCATTTTAACTTTATATTTTGTATAACAAATTGTATTACACTGCTTTGTACATATTGTTATTTTGTCAATAAATGCGATGCAGACGTCCGTGCTCTTTCCCCTTTTCCGATCTTTCCTATCTCGTTTTACATTTCCCCTTCACCTTTTCTCTTAAATCCTTTACACCCTCTTCTTTTCATACTCTGGCAATACCTCTGAGGTGGTCCAGCAGTTTTCATTCCCTTTTAATGTTCCCGGTCAGAGACAAATATCACATTTTTGGAGGGCCGACGCGGCTATAATGCCCGTCGGCGGGTCAGAGGTGGGTTCCACGGACGTGACACCCGACGTCCCAAGACAGCGACATAACACATTTTGGAGGGCCGACGCGGCTTTGATGCCCGTCTGGCGGGTCAGAGGTGGGTTCCACGGACGTGACACTTTCTTGACGTCCCAAGACAGCGACATAACACATAGGTACCTAACATTAGATTTTTGATTGTCGGTAATCCGCATCTGGATAATTGGTTCCTCGTGGTCAGTTACAACCTTACGCTCTGGCCATCTGTCTGACCTCCCAAATGGTTCTCAATTAGTTTAAATGCCTACACTTATTGCACTGTTTAGCCAGGTGTTTTTTCACCCGCAAGCATAGCATCTTCTTTCATTGTTCCACTTACCATCGGGATTCCCATTTCCCTTCATACACTCTGTTAACGATGCGACCGACTCTCCGTCAAATCCCTGTTCACGCCATCCTTTTTTTCAGAGGATTAAACCTTATGTTCTTAATTCGTGCACACCTCGCTCATTATTCTCCTCTTTCCGCAAGCTGCCTCAATTTCCTCCTCTTCCTCTGCCCTACATATCGCTTGGTCCAAGGTTTCCGGATGTTTTTGCATTACCTGCCTCTGGATGTCAGTGGCCAAACCTCTCAAGAAACATTCTTTCACAGCGTTATCTCGGAGCGTGGCCAAGTTACTGTTATGAGCCACGGCGCGCGAGAACAAAGACCTTACGCAAATTTCGTACTCACAGACTTTCTCTCCTCTTTTTTGAGCTATTTTTAGGACTTGACTGAAAGGATATCGTTCTTTTTTCCTCCAATCGAAGCATTTAATGAGACCCCTCTTTATTTCGTCGTAACTCGTGATGCCTTGGTCCCTTAGGTCAAAAAACACCGATAGTGGTTCACCCTTAAGCCTGGCCTGAATCACGGTTACTTTGACTTGCTCCTCCCAACTTGCGAGAGACGCACGTTTTCCACCGTTTGAAAGAAGCGACATATATCCAAAACATCGCCTGGCGAATTCGTAAAGCATGGAATCATCCCCATGAACCCAGTAACAATAGGGATGTTACTGATCTCCTCCATTGCCAATCCGGATGATTCTACAGTATGGCTTTCCATAAGGAAAGAAAAAAAAAATTCAAAACCGAAGATGTGCAGCGCAGCGACGAATACGTTATACAAATAATAGGGCCTGGAATGTGCGATGGACTGAACGAAAATGAAATGAGGGGATGTACGCTAAACCGACTATTCACTATCCTGTCACGGACGCCAATGTGAAGTGAACTCCGCAAACACGTGGTCTGCGGGTTTGAAAGAAAGGGAATAACACCCCAAAAAAATGGAAATTAATAGTCGGTGAAAGCGTGTATTTGAACAAACAAAGGTTTATTGGAGACAAAAAAACACGATTAATTGTCGATACACGACTCAGTCCCGAAATCCGATCGCGTTACAATCTTAATACTGTCCGATTATCACCCTCCTAAGTTTCCTTCTCTCTACGCGAGGCCCTATTTTACCCGACAATTATTACGACTAAATATACAAACTTTCTCTTGTAATACAAAAATCGTTGACCACGGTGATACTACAGTTAGTCCTCCTCGTTGTTAGATGGTAATCCCTTTTTCATTTCGTACAATTCCTTTGATGGAAGTCGATTCCCTTTCAGCGCCGTAATTCACCTATCCTGCGCTCGTCCTCATACCTCCACTTTCTTCCTCTAACGGCTCGCCACGTCTTCAGGGTTCCAACCAACAAGAGTCCTCAAGAGACAGTCCCAGGACAAAGAAGAAAAAGAAAAATCCCCTGTACATCTTCTTCTTCTTCTTCTTCTTTGTTATAGTTTATATGGAGATTTTAGCTTGTTGGCCTTTTCTCCGATGTACACCGCTTGACGATTATACGAAGCGGTTGGAACGATATATGAAACGTTCTAAAGCTTCCACGTGCTGACAAGGAGGAAGGTCGACGTGAGCCCAGTAAATTGGAGTGAGGGTTTGGACTAATGTTAAATCTATTGATAAAGTGCGACCGAGGTCTTGACGGGCCTCCTTGTATTTTGGACAAGTAATCCAAAAATGGCGGGATGTTTCCAGAGCGCCACAGTTTGGGCAGTCGGGAGAGACACAAAGACCTCTGGAAAAGAGAAACCCATTTAGCGGGGCTGTATCGGTTCGAAGGCGGGCCAAGAGAGTTTCGGCGTAGCGAGACGAGGCGTACGAATATGGCCAGGGAGCAAAAGGCCGGAGGTGATCCCGACCTTTTTGTCTAAGACTAGTAGACCAGGAATCAATGTAGGTGTTGATAATAATATCGCGTGTGGCCCGGATTAGATCGCGTGCCATGAGGGGCTGCCTCCAGGAGCCGGATGGATTGTCTTTTCTTGCCGCCTTGTCTGCTGCTTCATTGATTTGAATGCCGACATGTCCCGGGATCCACCCAATCTCGACTGCCTGGGGGTGCAGACTGATTTCGGCTGCTAAGTCAATTATTATTGCTGGGGATGAAAAATTAACATTACCCACCGCCTGTATGACAGATTTGCTGTCTGAGAGAATGACAGTCGGATTGTCGAAGCTGGAGCTGATTTGCAATGCTCGTTTTATTCCTAGAGCCTCTGCGCCAAATACGCTACAGTGCTCATGAAGGAGCCAAGTTTCCCGGAGTTCGTGAGCCGGGAAAACTATACCTATCGCCGTACGGGCACTGGATTTGGAGGCATCTGCCCCCAGGAGGCATTTGCCCTGCCAGGACGACTCCAGAAGCTCCTGAAAACGAGCACAATTGACCTCCGGAGGGTCAGTGGTAGAAAATGATAACTCGTCGAGGCGAAGATGAGGAAGAATGCTAACTGTGCTCGGTGCCATATGCGTTTGCCGATAGAGGCGAGTCATTGGCAGACCCTCTCGGCGGAGATGGGATAAAACCCGGGAAACGTATGGACGCTGGTACAGGCGCCAATGATAATATTCCAAACAGGATGCCGTGAGAAAAATTGAGTGAAGGGGGCTAAACGGACCTCTGGAAATTTGAACGATAGCGTGGGACATCGCTCTTTGGCGTATTTTTGTCTGTAATGGGATGTAGCCTGTTTCAGCATAAAGCGAGATAAGGGGGTAGACTTAGGAACACCCAACGCCGTGCGAAGAGCGGTGTGTATTGGTTTTTCAATACGACTAATCGTGGTAGGAGGAGCGCCATCAAGAATAGGAGCACCGAAGGTTGCCATAGGACTTAGAACCGTGTATACTAGACGAAGAATGTCAGCTTTTCTGGCGCCATTCCGGCGCGAGGCGAAATATTTTAATAAGGAGCTTGCGCGAGTAAGTTTCGATCGCAGGAAGGTTTCGTGTACACGCCACGTAAAGGTCTGGGAGAAATGAATACCTAAGATACGTAATGACGAACGTTGGGGGATGATTCCCGATTTTAGTGACAGTGTTATTGGTGGGCGGTGGATTTTCGGAGAGAAATCTATAGTTGCACTTTTGGTGGCTGAGAATGATAGGCTCCATGTTGTTGCCCAGTGTTCGAGGTGGTGAAGAGCCGTCTGAATGCGGCAAGCGGCTTGGGAAGGACTAGTGCTTGTGGTTAGAAGATAAAGATCATCAGCGTAAAGAATTGCCGTTACATTGGCTGGGAGTGCTGTCCATAGGTCCGCCATATAAAAAGTGAAAAGGACAGGGGCGAGAACGCTTCCCTGCGGAACGCCATGCGGAAAGGCGTGAGGTGCTGATAAAACACCCCGCCAGCGGACTTGGAATGAACGATTGCGGAGGAACGATGAGATCCAAGTGAGCAACCTCCCTCTGATGCCGAAATACTCCAGTTTTGCCAGGAGCCCCTCCTGGCACACTGAATCATAGGCCCCCTCTAAATCGAGGGCGACCAGATAGACCCAATGGCGTCTCGCTCGGGCTACTGCTATATGATGAGTGTAGTACCACTAGCGCTTCCTCCACTCCTCGGTATGGGAGAAAGCCAAAGTGGTGACTATGAAAGAAGTCGGTATGAACGACCAGGTTCAAGATACGATACAGAATCATCCGTTCGAACAGTTTGGTGATGTGAGAAGTTAGGGAGATGGGCCGATACGAGGAGCAAGACGTCGCTAGGCGGCCTTGTTTTGCTATTGGAATAATGATGGCTGAAGACCAATCTGGGGGACAGGTCCCAGAGATCCAGATATCGTTCAAACGGTCCAGTAAGATAGAGAGACCCACGGAGGAGAGAGCCCGTAACGCTAGGGCCCTCACCCCGTCTGGACCTGGAGTAGTTGATTTGATTTTGCGAAGAGCGTTGTAGAGTTCTATCTTGTTGAATAGACTATCATCAATTATGAGAGGCCTCTGACGAGGGGTCCCTAGAGGAGCGAAAAAACCCGTCTGACGGGCTCGCCCGAAAAAGGACGCTAGGGCGTCTGCTTGTTGTGTTGGAGTTAAAAGAGTATCCGAGGTCTGAATGATGTTGTGGGTCTCCTCAGGCGCCTGTGGGGTCCTCAGGCGACGAAATATCCGGTAGAGAGTGGACTGGGATGGAGGGGAGGCGCACAGGCGCCCCCACCACTCCCGTCGAGATTGGCGAGATTTTCTTCTGAGTAGCGCCCCATAGAATTTGTACCGGTACCACCAGTCGAGAGAAGCTAATTTGCGTGCTTGGCGGAAAGCACGACGTTTCTTTGCTCTTATCTGGCTGCATTCAATGGTCCACCATGGTGGTTGTCCCGACTCGGGGAGAGAGCGGAACGTGGTATTGGCCGCCACCGCCTTTTGGAGATGGTCAACAAAATCCCGATAGGAATCGGGTTGATTTTTATCTGAAGACCAGCTCTGGTCTAGGTAGCCGGAGTATTTACTCCAGTTTGTAGTATGGTGTAGGCGTCGAGGAATCTGCACACGATGGGTGCCCGGAATTGTGATTGTAATGAATATTGGAGCATGATCACTAGTGAGGGTGTCTTGACTTGGTTGCCATATTGTTGAGCCCAGTAAGTCTGGGGAGCCAAAAGATATGTCAATGGCCGATGAGCCGTTGGGATGGAAGTGGGTCGGTTCCCCTGTATTCCAGCAGCATACGTTCGCTGATGAAAGCCAATCGAATAATGCCCGGCCTGAAGCGTCAGGGAGGATGCATGAGGCATCCCAATGGGGATGGTGTGCATTCCAATCCCCACATAGGCAGAGGCGACAATCGACTGGTAAGAGGTCATCCAGTGGAATCCCTGGATTTACTCCGTGAGGAGCATATACGTTGACTAAAGTTAGGGGGGATCCTGTTATGAACACTTGGGTCTCCTGAACCTCTATACCTGTGATGGCGGAGCTGGGCGGGTTGTGGCGGGCTGGCCACCGATTGGCTATAGCTGTCAAGAGACCTCCCCCCTGGGTTGAGGGGCGGTCCCGACGGAACAACGTGAACCCCGGGAGAGAGAAGGTCGATTCCGGCGTCAGCCACGTTTCCTGGATAAGTAATACATCGGTCTCTCGCAACCATGGCGACGCCAAGAGGAGATCACGTTTAGGGCGTATACCTCTCGCGTTCCACTGCACTATACGGAAGTTATTCTGACTTCCAGCCATGTTAGACATTTGTTGGTTGAGTTTTTGACTGATGTCTATGTATTTTGGCCTGTTCGGCCGGGGAAGTAATGTCTAAGTCATACAGAGTGGTTGCTCTAGATGGGCCAGCGGGATAGGGTAGGTCTATATCAGATTGCGGACCGTCTGTGTCTGATGTAGCCGAAGCGGCCGCTTGACGAGGTTTTGGACCTTTTTTCTTTTTCGGATGAGAAGGTTGTGCAGTTGATCCTGACTGTTGGGATGGCCGTTTGAATGGCAATGGTGCTGCCATCGGTTTGTCTGTGCTTGGCTCGCGTTCGGATATGTAGACCTCCTGGTCTGGAATTGTGGGGTAAGATCGAAGTATTTCGTGGAGGTGGCAAATCTCCGCACGCAACGCCTCAACTGTGGATTCTAGTTGAGAGATTCTTTTTGTCAAGGTCGGGAAATCGTCTGTTGGCTTTAGGGGGACGCGGGTATACTTTTGTTCCTGCCGAGGGGGCTGGCGAGAAGCCGACTCATTTTGTTTCGGCTTTGGTAGTGAAGCCACTTTCGCATATGATGTGGGTTGGCCGCTTTGCGATCTCTTTGCGTCCTGATAGGAACATCGGCGGGTGGTGCATTGTTTTAATATTCGAGCCTCTCTCTGGTAATCCGGGCAGTGGGGGGAGTCCGCTTTGTGGTCTCCCCCACAAAGAACGCAGCCACGGTACTCGGTATCGCAATTAGCTGATTCGTGGTCCGCGCCACATTTGATACATTTGCGTCGGCCTCGACATGACTGTACCGTATGGCCGAAAGAAAGGCACCGGCTACACTGACGCGGGCGGGGAATATAGCGTTCGCAGCGATATCTCTGGTAGTAGAGGGATAACTGTCTCCAAAGGGGCCGCACTGGCCACAGAGAAGTAGACAGTGGGACTAGGGACAAATATGTCTCCTTCCTTACGAGTGAATCGACGTATTTCGATCACCGGTATGTTGTTGTCGGAGAGAATATCGTATATCTCCTTAGCTGAGATGGACATGTCCACGCCGCGCAGGAGATAAGCGGTAAGGGCGCAATCTGGCGCCAAGCGGGCCCGTACCGGAAACCCGGCTATGGTAGTAATGCGGAGAGTCTCTTCTGCCGTCAGAGAGTCCCGGGATTTCACTATTAGAGATCCAGCCCGGGAGTAACGAATGTCTAGAATCCTGTTTGGATTGGAGAAATGTGGTTGGAGGGCCTTATGAAGTTCTGCTGGACGTAGGCGGTGGAGGGGATCCTGGCCCTCCAAAAAGACAGTGTATATTTGGTCAGAGGGGAGAGATTGACGGATGGAGTCCAGTTTCTCCAGTTCCGTGATAGGAGAGATGAATCGAAGCTCCTCCGAGAACGAGCCCGCCGCCGTTTCCGGTAGACGCAGCTGCGGACGTCCGCACGGAGGGGACATCATCTTCGAACGTGGAGGGGCCACTACACCGGATAGTCGAAAATTCTCCTACCTGAGAGTAATGGGTTGGTTGAGAATCCAGAAAAACACCAACGCTGAGAGACCACCGGCCTGAGAGCACGTTTCGCGCCAAAACTCCAGAAACCAACAAAACTCAATAAATAAGTACGTTAGACTGATCGCTGTTACGTCTAATACTCAAGATCACGATTAGTCAGAGAATCAAACTCAAACGGTGAAAAACCTTACGATACGAATTGAAAATCGCGCCAGTCGCTCACGTATAATCGTTAGCGAGTAGCCATCTTGAATCCCAACTGAAATTTCATCATCCCCTGTACATGGGTTACACGTGTTTTTATAACTTTCCGCTAGCCGACGTCACTTCGCCCCACGTGACCCCACGACGAGCCAATCACCACAACGAAACTCCAGCCAGCAGGTAGATGGTGGTAACACGGAAGGAAACGAAAATGACCCGTACAGAAACATACACGCGACACGACATAAACAAAAAACAAAAATATAAGATAAAACAAACGAACAAAAAAAATATATACATATATATATAATAGCTGCAAAGCGCTACACTATAACCCCTCGATGTGGGTTCCTGTCCGTGGTGAGGGGACCTCCCAGAGATAGTTTAGTAACTCTTCTTTACCATCCCTGGGATCTGAACGCCCACCCACGTGTTTGCCGTGCGTGGTGACCCGTATGCCGGAAAGGGGGATCCTGGTAGTTGAGGGAGCAACATAACGTCCCCAACACACTGCTTTGGCCCCTGCTTCGGATAAACGGGAGGCTCAAATCAGGCTCCGTTTGAGTCAATCGGCTGGTCGTTGAGTCATTCTTGACCTCGGCTTGGAGTCAACCAATCGATGCAGACCGGGCGGACACGTCAGACAAGGTGTGCTCTTCTCGACTGCATTGTGAGGGTATAGCTCTTGGGAAACCCTGGTGTGACAGTTTATGGGAATCTCCCATGTGACGGCATCCCCTTGTTGGGCCCCATGGTTGGTGGGATCACCGGGAGCTGAATATTAATTTTTCAATATGGATTCACTACAATCTAAAACATTAGGTACCAAAGCATCACCACCAAGTGATTTTACTTCCGTTAACCAACCAGCCTACCTTATTGTTCATGCTACGGGAGAAACATCTCTGTCTAAATGTTCCCCCTTTTTGATTCAAAAATTATTTGAATCAACCATTGGGCATCTTAAAAAAATCCAAAAATTGAGGTCAGGAGATTTACTCGTTGAGGCAGCCTCTCCTCAACAATCAGCAAAGCTTTTAAAGACTAAATCTCTAGGAGACATAAATGTCACCATCACACCACACACAAGTTTGAACTCGTCACGTGGTGTGATATCTGAGATCGATCTGATGTCTGAAGATGAATCAGATATCCAGATCGGTCTTTCAGATCAAGGTGTCACTGCTGTCCGACGCATCTCCATTCGTCGTGATGGCAAGTTGATACCAACTAAACATCTGATTCTCACTTTTGGAAAGCCAACATTACCATCATTTGTTACTGCAGGATATCTGCGCTGCCCAGTTCGACCATACGTTCCAAACCCGCTGCGCTGCTTCAAATGCCAGCGGTTTGGACATTCTCAAACATCCTGCCGAGGAAAGAGCATATGTGCACAGTGTGGAACTGAAGGTCACCAGAGTGCCGAGTGTACCAATACTCCATGCTGTGTGAATTGCAAAGATGCCCATCCTGCCTACTCCTGGAAATGCCCTGCATGGCAGAGAGAGAAAGAGGTTCAGCGGGTGAAAACTGTCAACAATTTATCTTACCTAGACGCTCGTCGCATGGTCACTTCAAGTGCACCGCTTAAACACAAGACATTTGCTGCAGTTTTGAAATCCACAAACTTGTGTGGAGTTCAAACAGATATCTCTGTTTCACCAAATGAATCTCTCACTCGCCACACTAAATGTTTGCTAATTCAGTCTAAAAAAACAGAAGAAAAGGAGAACGTAAAGACAAAATCAACCGTTCCCAAAACAGGAGTAATAACTAGAAATGTGGGTTCTAAAAAGGCAAATAAGAACCCACTCAACAAACAAAAATTGAAAGCAGCCCTCTCTAAATCAAAGAGATCAGAGACTCAGTCCATGAGTGAGCTTTCTGACTTCTCTGATGAAGAAACTAATAAGGAGGTGACACCACCAACCACACCTCCAAAAGGAAAATCAGCTGTAAAACTAAAGAGGGATACTTTTACTAAGAATGCTGTCTCAAACACATAATGGATTACAAAATAATCCAATGGAACTGTCGTGGTTTCCGCAATAACTTCTCTGACATTAAACATCTGACATCATCTACCCCATCTCTCTGCGTGGCACTCCAGGAAACACATTTAAAACCTGGAGAAAAAATATCCTTAAAAGGATTTGGTCTTTACCGCAAGGATGATTATAGCCACAACCGCGCCAGTGGAGGTGTGGCTATACTGGTTTCAAACCGCATCCCGTCCTTACCGGTGCAAATAACAACAGAGCTGCAAGCGGTGGCAGTCAGAATTTCTATTGGAGTAACTGTCACAGTTTGTTCCATATACTTGCCACCAGATGTCAGAGTCGATGAAGATGAATTGGATGCCTTGGTTGAACAACTGCCGACTCCATTCCTTTTACTCGGTGATTTCAATGGCCACAATCCAATGTGGGGCAGTCCCGACA
Source organism: Centruroides vittatus (assembly GCF_030686945.1). Classification (NCBI taxonomy): domain Eukaryota; kingdom Metazoa; phylum Arthropoda; class Arachnida; order Scorpiones; family Buthidae; genus Centruroides; species Centruroides vittatus. Next base: position 11,804 of record NW_027120828.1, read on the forward strand.
TAAACCGTCGAGGCAGGGCCATTGAGAGATTTATAGGCAATCACCAACTGTATTTATTTAATACTGGAGAAGTGACATACTTCCACACCCAACAAGAACATTCACTGCCATTGATCTATCATTAGCAACCCCGAATCTGTTTTCAGCGTTTACATGGGAGGTTGGATCTAATCCACTCTCTAGTGACCACTTCCCAATATTTTTAAAATATCGAGGCAGAGAAAGCTGTGAAACAGCCCGTCCACCACGCTGGAAAATTGAAACGGCAGATTGGCCTGCATTTTCCTCTTTGGCTAAAATCACTGAGGAAATGGTCAATACTGCTGATATCAATGATGCAGTAGAAGTTGTCACTTCCAGTATTATTCAGGCAGCCGAAAAATCAATGGGGAAAACATCAGCCAGATATCCAAAACATCCGAAACCATGGTGGGATCAGAATTGCGAGGCAGCATTTAAAAATCAAAAGAAAGCATGGGGGATTTTCAGAAAATACCCTACTACTAACAACTTGATTGCTTTTAAAAAAGCAAAGGCAAATGCCAGGAGAATCAGAAGGCAAAGCCAAAGGGACTCTTGGAGGAAGTATGTATCTAGCATAACATCTTCCACCAGCTCAAAAGCAGTCTGGGATAAAATCCATAAAATTAACGGGAAATATGCTTCTCACTCTCTGTCCATGCTGGAAAATAATGGCACAATAATCAGTGATATACAAGGTATTGCTGATTTGTTGGGTGAAACATTTTCCTCTTCATCCAGCAATATTATGTATACAAGGGATTTTCAGATTTATAAAGCCCAAAGTGAAAAACAGTACTTAAACTTTCACTCCTCATCTAATGAGGAATATAATGTGCCATTTACCAGAATAGAATTACATAGAGCGATGTCCTGCTCGGGGAATACTGCTGTAGGCTCGGATAAAATCCACTACAGCATGATTCAAAATCTGTCAGACAATTCCCTTAGTAACCTTCTGAATCTGTTCAACAGAATATGGACAGAACATACTTTTCCTGACTCTTGGAGGCTATCTATCATCATTCCCATACCCAAGCCAGGTAAAGACCACAAGAATCCCTCTAATTATAGACCAATTTCTCTGACTAGTTGTCTCTGCAAACTTTTCGAGAGAATGGTAAACAGACGCCTGATGTTCCTCTTAGAGGAAAAGAACTACTTTTCACCACATCAGAGTGGATTCCGTAGGAACAGAAGTACCACAGACAATTTAGTAACCCTTGAAACATCTATACGCGAAGCGTTTGTCCGACGACAGCACTTAGTGTCTGTGTTTTTTGATATAGAGAAGGCCTACGATCGCTGCTGGCGATACGGTATACTCCGTGATCTGCATGAATTTGGATTGCGGGGTAATTTGCCAATTTTTATAAAAAACTTCCTGCAGAATCGTAGATTCCAAGTCAGGATGGGCAACACTTTTTCTAGGCCTTTCACACAAGAAGAAGGTGTTCCTCAAGGTTGTATTTTGAGTGTGACTCTGTTCCTAGTAAAAATTAACAGCATAGCTAAGTGTCTCCCTCTCAGTGTGAAACACACTCTGTATGTGGATGACTTTCAGATCTCCTGCCAGTCTAGTAACATGGGTTTCATCGAGAGACAACTGCAAACCTCGCTAAACCGCATAGACAATTGGTCCAAGATCAATGGTTTTACTTTTAATGCAGAGAAGACCTCGTGCATCCACTTTTGCCGAAGGCGTGGTTTGCACCTGGACCCGGAAATTCACCTAAATGGGGTTAAAATCCCAATAGTCAATGAGGCAAAGTTTTTGGGTGTTGTGTTTGACCAAAAACTGACGTTCTTATCACACTTGCGCAATTTGAAGAGTAGATGTTTAAAATCTCTGAACCTTTTAAAGGTACTGTGCTGCTCATCCTGGGGAGCAGACAAATGTTCGATGCTCAGGATATATAGAGCCCTCGTTCGCTCTAAGCTGGACTATGGAAGTGTTGTCTATGGCTCTGCGCGAGAATCTACTCTTCGGATGCTGGATCCAATCCACCATCAAGCATTGCGTTTGTGCACTGGTGCATTTCGAACTTCTCCTGTCCAAAGTTTGTACGTGGATGCTTATGAGCCTCCACTATCTCTCAGGAGAGAGCAGTTGTCTCTGTTTTATTATATTAAGCAGAAATCTCAGATTAAATCTTCAGTTGATTGTATAGTATCAGATACTCAGCTGATAAGATTATTTGCAGCCCGCCCAAGTAGTGTCCCTACATTCAGCATAAGAATGGAGAATGTCAGCAGCACGATTGACCTGGATATGGGCAACATTTCACAGCCTGAGCTTTACAGTATATCACCTTGGTCAACTCCTGTGATAAATGTCGACCTTAGCTTAAAGCAATTTCCTAAGGAATCCACCCCAGATTACATGTATAGACAGTACTTTGCTGAAATTCGACATCGTGACAGGAATTTAATTCCTATATACACTGATGGGTCTAAATCGGATGATTACGTTGGCTCAGCCTTTGTCTGCCAGAATGAAATTGTGGCAGAACAAATCGCACCAAATTCCTCTATTTTTACTGCGGAGTTGCAGGCTATTTATTTAGCCTTAAAGTATATAAATAGGAAAGGTCATCGTTGCTGCGTGATTTACACTGACTCAGTTAGTGCACTTCAGGCCTTGATCTCGTATGAACCTAGTTCTCACTCCATAGTGATTAAAATTCGTAAGCTGATTTGCCATCTTTTTGCGAGGAATTTCTCTATAAAATTTTGTTGGGTCCCAGGCCATGTAGGTATAAGAGGAAATGAAGAAGCTGACACAGCTGCAAAGTCAGCAAGTCCTTCTCAGCATACAATGCATATTGAAGGAGGTGACTTGAAGCTAGTTGTTAAAAAACGACTAGAGGAGAGATGGCAAAATGTGTGGAATGCACAAGTCCACAATAAACTACACGAGATCAAACCTGTGATAGAAAATTGGACACAGAAGAAACCCTATGACAGGAGATCTGAGGTCATTCTTACTCGTTTGAGAATTGGACATACTCGACTGACTCATCAATACCTTTTGAAGGGTGATGACCAGCCTGTATGTCAGTATTGCAACTGTAATGTAAGTGTTAAGCACATACTGAGCAATTGCATTGCCTCTAAACGGATTCGTAGGCAGCATTTTGGAAATGCAAGTTTGAGAGAGATTTTGGGCCAGAGGCCAAATGTTGATAAATTATTGAACTTTTTAAAAGTTACAAATATTTATAAAGAAATTTAATTATTTATTTATTTATATCTATATACATGTTGTTGTTATACACAGTTTAACTGTTGTATATTGTTGTTATTGGTTCTTTGTTTTTTGTTTTGTTCATTTTTATTGTTATTTATGTACATACATATACCATAAGTTGTGGCGCAGCTTGGCCTATGTGGCCCTTGTGCCAATAAACTTTAACCAACCAACCAACCAACCAGCTACACTATAATCTGGCTGCTTGGAAGTTGACAGGCAGGCGGCTAACAGCTGAGAACCGGTCCGGGATATAAAATTAGATGCTTTATGCGTGTGTTGCTTCTACCAGCTAAACCGGGTGAGGTTGGTGCTCTGTAAACCGCATGTGCCAATGCCTATATAATCTGGCTGATTGGAAACTGACCGGTTTCGACATTCCTTCCGCCACTGAATTATTCGAATATACAATAGCAAGCTTATCGTTTTTTTCACATGTAGTATAGAAATGTGTAAAAGATACATAATGCAGTTATAATAAAATATTAATTTTAATTAATGCAAAGTACGTTAAAATATGAAAATTTATATTTTATAAAATACAAGGGAAGGTCATTGGAAGGTGGAATCGGCGCTTCTATCGCTTCCAATGACGGCACGCCACTGTTTATCACGCCTTCCCTTCATTATATTACAGTAAAATAACTGGTGTTTATTATACCAATAATATGTACTGTACAGGGTATCCAGAATTAAACGTGCCGACTGAAACCATATGGAATGACCAGATTGTCACCAAATTTGGTAGATTTATTATTGAAAACAAAAATGGATTCGAATGAACTTTTACTTTCAAAGTTTCCCGACGGGGAAAATATGTCGCCGAGCAAGATGACAGTGTTTGAAAAGTTCAGATGAGTATTTCTTTTAAGTCATTGAAGCAGAAGTGCGAGTTATTATAATTCTTAATCCATTCCAATCTGGACCAAGGATTGGTATGCGAAAGGCGCACTATTAGTGTTCACACACGGTTCTTACATTAAAATTTAAAATAACGTGGAAAATAAATTTCTTTTCAATTTAAATACTGTTAACTTTATTCGTCTTAAACGTAATGTTTATTAAAACACTCTTTAGTGAACTAAGCACAAAGAAAAATAAATAGAAGAGCTTTTATTATGGTACTGCATTGTTTTTGCAAAATACACTAGTGCATATGTCCATATATTGGTTAGTTCAATATTACTATAATTTATCTGTATCCATTTATGTATGTATATATATATATATATATATACACACTGTATATATTAAATGTACGTACCAGTACCAGTACAAAAATATTCTAAATTTAAACATTAAAAAATTCATTAATTTATACTTCTTAGATAAATATACTATTTGAATTTGTCAAAATTTTCAGTGTCCCCAGTCATTCCAGGGCCTTTCTCTAGCTATGGACCTGTTTAGAAAGTCAAAAGCAGAGGAATGGGGGGACTAGTCAAATTGTGTTCTCATTCCTTCTACTGTTGTTGTTTTAAACCAGTGGTTCCCAACCTTTTTTTCACCAGGGACCACTTTGATTTCATTGTTCTTAGCAGGGACCACAAGGTTTAAGAAAAATAAACTCTGTCAATCTAAAAATAAACTTTAATCAAAACTTTTAACATAAGTAATTGTTAAACTCAAGAGTAACATGCTTTAACTACTATTATAATAGAAAACATAACATTTTTAGTAAAAATTAAATTCAGTTTGTATCAAATGTGAGAATAATAATTTAAAATGAATAAGTTTTAAATCTTTCGCAGACCATATTTTAGCTCTTGCGGACCACTGGTTGGGAACAGCTGTTTTAAACATTTGTTGAGTTACAAGTTACATGCATTTATCAACAAATAAATTTCTGAAAAGTTGTATATGTAAAAGTTGTATATAATCACTATAATGTTGATATCAACATTAAAGTGATTATAACTTTTGAAATATTGTATATCCATAATTTTCATTTATTTACAACATTATTTACAGATACAGACATCTCACATGAAAATATCAATAATTGTATTTTATCAAATAATATACAGTATTTCCAAAATATCTTTAAGCAGGATTTCATATTTTAAAAAATTCTACTCATTAATACTGATCATTTTTATTTTTATTTCTTTTGTATCACAGAATTACTTTCATTATCAATGAGAACGATTTATTAAATGAATTACATTATCGAAATGGCAATGTAAAATTTTATGATATACAGTATGATATCTACAATGATATAGGACGTCAGTATTTCAAATATAATACAAAAATATTAAGATTTTATGTAAAACAAATGTTTCTATATCATAAAAAAATATGAGCTTGAAGCAATAATTCTATTTATATGCATTTTGGAACTGCGATCAGAACGATCACAAGATAGAAAATGCATAGGAACTGAATACGCTATACCTACCAAATATTAAATGGCAGTTAGACAACACACACGTCTTCTAAATCACTTACATCAGATAAAAACATATCGTCGATGTAATTCGAGTTATTAGTGACATATTCTTCCATCTCCTTTATGGCCTGTTTCAGATCCTTGAACGAGTCATTCTTCTCCCAGTCTTGTAAAAGAATTTCTGACTGTTGACCTGTAAAATCAGTTTCTTTGTTATGTATGCAGTTATATAATTCTACAAGACAATCTGGTAGCAAAAATCTCTTCGTTTCAACGATGTCCATTCTTTCAGACGGGGAATAACTGAAGCGAGCAACAAATATATGACAATAGTCCCTTTTATGCATATAAATGTTCGAAAGATGATCTAGCCCACGTACGAAAAGTTCGTTTAGAGCATTATACTCTTTATAATATAAATTCTGTAACAAAATAAAAATGTAAATATTAAATATGTATATATTTTAAAGAATATTTGAACAAATTCAATATTTTTACCCGTTGATTTTTCCAGGAACGATATAATTTAAGTGCACATGCAGTTTCTAAGATTATCAATCTTTTGTTGTCTTCCCCTTCCTTGCATGTTGATATTTTTGGGCATTTATAATCCACTAAATTTTCGATCCAAGAAACATCTCCTTTATTAACATTTGCAATATCTTCAACATCTATAATAGCCTCCACGTGAAAACACTCTTTTATGAACTTAAATAACGCAACCGTTACTTTATTCTGAGGTTCACAATCTTGAGCGTACAATATGGGAACAATCAATTTCTTGAGGTTCTTGTCTTCGTCAGTTCGTGCTAAAAATTAGTGAAATATAAGTGTGTGTATATATATATATATATATATATATATATATATATATATTATTATTATTATTATTATTATTGTTGTTTTTAAAACATATTCTATTGCAAATTATGTCTTACCTTCCTTTTGCTGATGATAATCATTTCTTTCATGTGGTTTCTTCATCGCATTTGATACATAAAATACTTTAAAAAAAGATAGTGAAATGAATATGGCACATATTGTTTTTCATCAATGTAATAATTGTCCTTGTTACATACTTAGCTTGTAATGAATGTTTCTTTTCCATATTATAACTAAAACAACAACAATCAAGGCAACCACAACAGTCATAGAAACAACTAAGGGGACAAGATACGGAAATGAAGTGGAAGCCTTTGTGGATGGTAATGGTGTTATTATATCCTGAGAGTCATCTGTTATGTTATAAATAACTAGATATAATAATATAATAAATATTTTAATGTTTAATTAAATTTATATTAATTAAGTAATACCTTTAAAAAATTCCAATACTTTGTGCATTGGAATACATTTTGTGTCTGGACAGTTTTCATGAATTGCTTCATACTGAAATAATACAATCAGAATTAAAATTTTTGATTATGATAAAGTGTACGAAATTTTTCATGCTTGCTTTATACTTCTATAATAATCACAACAACCAAATTGCAATATTAAAGAGTTATACGAGTGATGTGTGGGTAAATTTGGACTTGATGGAAGTGTTGAATTTCTATTTAAACTGACAGTGAAATACTTTACTACAATCTGTTCATTGAAACTAACTTTGATGAAATACAAAAATTATATCATTTAAGAAAAGCTCAATAAAACTAGCCTCTTTTCTCCTAAATCATTTCAGTGATTTAGAGTTGTAGAATTTGTAAAAAGTTCTGTGGAAGCGCATTTAATTTTCTTGTCTTGAAAATACATAAGTTGAGGTAAATTTTTACTTTTAATTGGAAGAAGCAATTTAAAATTATATAATACCTGTAATTTTAAAGATGTAGTTTATATAATATAATAATTGGTGATCTGCAACTGAAGACTTTCATTATCTTAGTTTCCAAATTATTGATAGAAGCTAACAAATTTACACATTTAAGTATTTTATTCATTTGGATTTTCTACATTAGATCAATTTGGTTGAAGAGGCTTATCTATTGGGTGAATCAAATTTTCATTTTATTAAACGTATACTATTTGATGTAATTTGATTATCACTGTAATTATTATAAAAGGTTATGATGAAGATTATAAAGTAAAAAATTAGAGCATTATATCACACCGAGAAATATCTATATTAAAATAAGATTTTATAGGTAAATAATAAAATAGATAAATTTAAGTTTGAATAAAAAGAATACTTTTATCGAGCAGAAATTTCTAATATCTTTTTATTTATGCATACAAATGCTTAAACATTGGTCATTTTTTTTTATTGTATCTTAAGATGGTGGATTAATCAAAAACACGTGTAACACTCCTGTGCTTCAATTAAAGCAATTGTATTATTATAAAAATATTTGTATATTTTTATTAGTTCTCTAAGCAGTTTTTAATTTTAAAATGTTATCTATAACCATTTTATCTTGTTCTAAATTTTCAAACCTTACATGGAATTTAAATTTATAAATTGTATTCTACATTTGAGCAATTTTAATTGCTTAAAAACATTTGTTTCATTACATAAAAGCATTCTTTTTACTCAAAAAAACTTTTTAGCATTGTTTCAGTTGTGAAGTAAGCTTTGAAATCACTTTCTCATCATAAGCTTTAATAATTTATTTTCCTGTGTGCATTGAGATTTATATATGTATGTAGATTTTAACCAAACAAATTTGGAAGAAAATGAATGTTTTACTGTTTCTATTATAGAGTAATTTCTATTTTTCATTGTTAAAAAACATACACTCTTTTCAATTTCATATTTCAGAAAATTGAATTCACTAATATTTTTGTATTTATTTCATTCAAATAAACAAATTTAGACCTTAACATCATATAAAATACAGATCTCTCTCTCTCTATATATATACTTGTTTATAATAAATACATCCTATTTCTTATAAATTAATGTCTTTTATTTATATAATTTTCCACATCATTGTAGAAAAATTTCTTTCTTTATAGAAAAGATAATTTCTTCTCCAACTTTATATTAAGTTGGAAATTCTAGGTCATAAAAAAGTGGTCAATAGCTAAGAAATTATCTCAAAAGTTATCAAATGTTATTTCAAAAAGTTTTTGCGAATAAACTTGAAAGTTTTAGGGTATTTATTTTAGAACTGTCCCTAAGCAATACTCTTAAAACTGGAATGATATTTTGATATTTAGTATGTTTGAAACTACATTTGAAAACGTATATGTAAACTTATTTGCATATTTTTGAAAATATATTTAGAGCTGCAAGGATTAGAATCCAAATTTTGAAAAATCTAGATTCTAATTTCTTGCATCTCTGAAAATAGGAAGATTGCTTCCTGAAAGTACTTTGTCAAGTCCTTAGCTTTTATAACCAAGCATATTAAAAAGCACTGTACAATACATATAATGCAGGACTGTCTACAATGGGGAAGCTGGGGATTTTCCCCAGGTCTGTAGTGGTTCTTATTCCTATAAAGTTATTTTTACTAACAAAAAATAAAATCTTTAAGACTGCTTTTTATTAATAAAGAAATGCTTTATTATGTATTTCAGTTGTTCAGAAAAAAAAAAGCAAAACAGGCCTACCCTATCCCTTGAGCCGATACCAAGCTTTTGTAGGCCCTGCAGGTATATGTCACTTAATGATGAGAATATGTTCTGAGAAATACATCAAGAGACGTCATTAAGTGAACATCATGAACTGTACTTAGACAAACTATAAATAGTATGTACAATTTACCACTTATTTAGGGTATATGTAACACAATAATAAGTATTTATGTATCTAAAAATAGAAGAAGTACAGTACAGTCAGCTATAAATTTTTTAGTTCCATTATCTATATATATAAAAACGAATGTATGTCTGTCTGTGTGTCTGTCTGTCTGTGTCTGTGTGTGTGTGTGTGTTTGTTTGTTTGTTTGTTTGTTTGTCCTTCATGCATTACCACACCATTTATCCGATTGCCATGAAACTTTGGGAAGTTGTTTAATACATTCCCGCGAAGGTTTGTGGCATATGTGAAGATCACCATTTCCCCCCTTTCAAAAATATATTTATATATGGATTAAGGCTTTTATGTCCAACAGATGGCGCTAACTTCAGACGACCTAAGTTTGCTTTTCTGTGAGGCATTATGCTTTTCTGTGAGAATGGACCTAAGTAGATCATTTTCTACCTATCTATATAAATAAAATACAACGTTTGTTTGTTCCTACCGATTCCTTTGAAATTTTGACACAACGTTGCATTCGAATATGCACGTGGTTTTATATAATATACATGTCGAAATTCTCCCTACGGGGGGGAGATGGACGGGATTAAGGCTTACTGTGAAGAACTCGGCTTCTATTTATACTATTTTACATGCGGTTTTTTGCGTTTTTAATTGCGTTTTAATAGGTGACGTCAACAGAATATACACTAAAAAGGGATTTTTCGATATTCCCCAGCAGGGAAAGGGACAGGATTAAGGCTTACTGTGAAGAACTCGGCTTCTATTTATACTATTTTACATGCGGTTTTTTTGCGTTTTTAATTGCGTTTTAATAGGTGACGTCAACAGAATATACACTAAAAAGGGATTTTTTGATATTCCCCAGCGGGGAAAGGGACAGGATTAAGGCATACTGTGAAGAACTGGGCTTCTATTTATACTATTTTACATGCGGTTTTTTTGCGTTTTTAATTGCGTTTTAATAGGTGACGTCAACAGAATATACACTAAAAAGGGATTTTTCGATATTCCCCAGCGGGGAAAGGGACAGGATTAAGGCTTACTGTGAAGAACTCGGCTTCTATTTATACTATTTTACATGCGGTTTTTTGCGTTTTTAATTGCGTTTTAATAGGTGACGTCAACAGAATATACACTAAAAAGGGATTTTTCGATATTCCCCCCACGGGGGAAGAGTTACACATTTATAATAGATACATTTTGAGCAACAACAACGCATGGCCAGGTCAGCTAGTAATCTTATACACCACTGAATAATGTTCTACTTACCATATCTGTATATAAATTGTTTTATTCAATACTCAAGCCTTAAATAAATACATACTGTCCCTTAGTTAAGTATTCCTTTACATTGATAGAATGATTTTTCATTAAATGAAAATGAAAAATGTTTAATATCTTTTCTTTTGTCACAAATAATAAAATAATGTATATTCAGTAATTATTTATGCAAAGAACTTACCGATAAACAATATTTTCCAAATGTAAGATTCTCAAATTTTACTACTACTTTCTGAAAAAAATAAAAAAATTAGTATTATATAAACATATTTAAATAGTAATAATATTTAATCAAATTTAAGTTTTTGAAATATTCTAAATTATTAAGAGTTATTACTATTATGTAAAACACTATTTCTCAAGATATGCACTTGTTGCTTGAATTTTAATCTCACTTAAATGCACTTTAATCTACAGAATGATAATGTTAATGTTTATTAAGTTTCTATATCGACATCTAACCTGATGATTTATCACATGTTTTGGGAAATATTTTCACTTAGACTAATTGCCATTCTAGTTTATTAAATATGCAATTTGGACAGCCATGTTCCTCTTCAGTTTATAGTAGCTACTTTTCAGGCCACAAGTTCTTTTATAATTATCAATACATTACATTTTAAAAAGAAAAATGTATATTTATAGGAAAAAGTCTGAAGTTTTTTAGAAAAAAGAGTTTTTAAGGAAAAAAAATCCAGCAATGAGATGCTTGACCTTCCCAGCCACATTCAAAACTGTATGTGGCACCATCTGTTATATTTTATTTAAAAACTTTTTATATTTTTAATTATTATAAAATAGTAAAAAGCTTAATTCTGAGGGTAGGGATAGATTTTATAAATTTGGTATAAATTTTTTATAAATAATTTTCTATATCGACTGTTCCTGTTGTTATAAAGATTTCCAGGCATAAGCTAGTTGTTTTTCATTTTTAAAATTGATGCAATTGCCCCTTTTTTCAGATTTGAATATCTCAAGAGCTTTTAGTATCCTGATGCTTAGATTTCCATATAACAGAAGCCTGGCTTGGCAATCCTTATCCCAACAGGAACAATCAATATAGAAAATTATTTATAAAAAAAATTTTTTTAAATTTTTGTTATACAATTTTTCAAATAATCTTAAGAATGTTCTATTTTCTGAATTCCATTTCAGAACGCCTTAACCTGAAGATAATCTCCTATGTAGTTTGAAAACGTTTGTGTTTTATGTGCATTAAACTTTTCTGGAATTTTACTTTTAAGGTTCAATTGTATGCATTTATATGATATGATATATTCAAGACTTAGTGTTTGAGTATCATTTGATATTATTTGCTAACAATAAATGATATCAATTGATGTTAACTGACAGAAAATGAATTTAAATTATTATCTGCAATCATTTACTTTATATACAAGAACTGTTAAAAGTTTGTAAATATTTAAAAACAATTTACGATTTGAATACATAATGTCAAATGACATCAAATAATATCATTTTATATCCTTTTGTTACTTGAAATCATTCATTAATTTATTGAGAATGATATTAAATGTGTAGTGCTCCACCACTTTTTGATTGTTCAGTTTTGTATGTGTATATATATCATTGGACATAACTTTGCGTTACTTTTATTGTATCGTGTTATTATTATCGCATTATTATTGTATCGGATTATTATTATCGCATCATTATTGTATCGGGCTTTCCTTTCTTTATTTTGTTGTTCATAGATGACACATGACCCCTTTTCGAACCACCTTTGAGGGACGCGTGCAAAAGGGACCCTTGGATTGGTTGCCGAAGGATCATGTGGAAGATGGCAGCAGAGAACTGTATAAATAGAAGGTCCAGGCATGGAAGGGCACCTTTTTCCCTGATTTTTTGGAGGCCTAACTTCATCCGCCTCACCTGGACCGGTGTCATCGAAGGACATAAAGCGAGCATGTGAGTGAGAATCGGAGAGTTCCTGGGAACAAAGGAGACAAGGACGAGAATCAAACTCCATCGAAGCTGTATGAGAAACTAATGAAGTAAAGTGAATTAATACATATGTAGGGAGGTCTGAGGTATCGTCTCAAACAATTATTTTTTTTCTCCACGCAGGATAATTGTCGGTTAGACGTCATTGTAGTTATGGAGTCACTGCGAGTTCAATGTTCTAAGGAACACTTGTTAGTGTAGGGATTGTGTGAAGACCGTTACGTGTTAAATAAGGACAAGGAAGTGAAGGTGCTGTACGCATGCTAATCGTACTCTAGACACGTGAGATTGCAAGGGATTTCGTGTATGAGTTTTTATGTTTCCATGTTGGTGTTAGATACAAATAAATACGTTTTCTGTAAGCCAACTCCTTTTCTATTTTTTTTTTGTAGACCAGTAGACCTCGGCCTAATCTTAGGGTCTTAACAAATGTCACTGATCATTTGAAACTTAAAAACTATTTCATGACTGATATTAAAATATTTGAAAATGATGAAATGACACTTTTGTAAAGTTTAGAAATATGACAATTATTTAAGAACTTCTAACATTTTCAAGCATTTTTATCTTAACATTTTAAAAGTTAAGGCTATCTTAAGATGCTTGAAAGCTTAAATAAACTTCCAATTTCTTTATGCTTTCTGAAAAATAATTATTTAACAAATATTACAAACTAAAAAAAAATGAAGAAAAATACTTACTTCATCATAAGTTACATTCATTTGATATAAAATTTTATCAATCTTGGGGCATTTGCTTGTGAATTTTCCCAAATAAAAGCTATAAATGTGAAAACATTTTTTTGGATTTTTTGATTTAATTACAATTGTCATACTCATCCTATAAAAAAAAATTTATAATCATTTCTAATTATCAATATTTTCCATAAAAAATTTAAATTTTGGTGAGTTTTATTGAAAAATATACTTAAAAAATAAACTAGTATATCCTTCATAATATAGTATTGGATAAAATATCTGGCAAGCTTGGGACCAGAAGTGGTCTGATTTTTGGATTTTCTGGTTTTATGGACACAGGCAAAATAAATACTTAAAATATAAAATAAACAAGAGAAACTAAAAAATGAAACTGTATTTAACAGTGTTTGCCAGCAGTCACACTGAAACTGTCATGCAATGTGTATACCACAGAAACCAAAACAAAACTACAGCTAACCAAATTCAAAACTAGTCAGTTTTCTGGCATTTCCAGGTTTATGGAAGCTGGATATTTGGTCCAATACTATGCTGTTTTACTTCTAATATTGAATTTTCGTTTGAATTTAAAGACACACTAGCATGAAAAAGATTTTCATGAAAATATTGGAAATAAATATAGTTTAAAAGAATTTATAAAAGAAGCTGAAGTATTATTTTGCCTCTTCATAATGGACTTCTGTTTAAAAGGCAAATACAATAGAGTTCTGGTCAATCTGAAAACCAGATGTGTTGAGTTTGTTACAGATTTGAATCACACTTCAAGCACAGTTGTTTGTAAGATTTCAATATAGAATATTGATTCCAGGTACTCCAAAGCTCTTAGTGTAGTGTTGAACAGTAAGAATTAAAAGTACAAATACAAAAATATGCCAGTAAATATAATACTGAAAGCTGTTTTATAAAAAAGTAGAACAGTTTTCAATTGATAAGCCATTCTTCTTGTCTGTCTTTAGTTGCAGAAATTCAGACTGAAGTATTTTTGTTTTCCGATACTGCTTATGTTTGATTTTATATTTATTTGTTCTTTCCCACAAAGTGATTTCAAGAGTTTTGAACAGTAACAAAGTAGACTAATGAACATAATGCATCTAAACAGAGAGTTTAGTTTTCTATTATTCAGAAAAAAGTAATGAAAATGCATTAAATTTCTGCCTCAATAAACAATTTTCTACCCCTTTAAAATATATGATGAGAACACATTTAACAAATGAAACACTGAATTTAGACTCAGAAATGTGAAAAAAATGCATCTTAAATTAATATTTTTAACTATTATAATTTATTTAAAATCAATACAAATACAAATATACAAATATATTTTTACAAATATATCCTACTTACTCTTTCCAATTTGGAATCATCTTTAACTTAGGACTCAATGAATTGCAATTAATAGAAGTGAGGATATAACCTGAAAAATGAAACGTAATTGTTAAAAGTAAATTTTACATTTGGTTATCTATTTATAATATAATTTTTAAAATTTATACATATTAAGTTAAGAAAAAGATAATTTTTGAACTGATATGAAAATCAATGTTTTAAGTCAAAAAGTCTTCCAAACAATAATCAAAATTCAAATTAACAAGAAAGTTATAAGAGTAAATCTTTGAAACATTTAAAAACCCAAATGATATTAACCTTGTTGGTTCACTTCCAACAATTAACTAAATATAAATTAAATTAACTTATGTATTAATACGTTACCTCCTAAATTCAGGTTTATTTCATTTATGTGACTTTTATATTTTCCATAATAAGAAATAATCTAAATAAAAAAAATGTTTATATAATAAATATCACAAAACTATTCTTGTTTTAAATGCTTATTATATGAAAATTGTCTAATTAACTTCATATATTTTTTTATGAGAAATATTACAAGTGAGAATCAAAAACAAGTTTGACAACTTATTTTCTTTTTTTGGAACAAAAGCAATATTACAATGCACATCAAACAACTCTTCTATTTTACTGTATAATCATTGAATTTGACCCAGCATTACACTACTCTTTCCATACCATATCTGAAGAAATTTAGGCCAGTCTCTTAAAGCACCCCTGCAATGTAACTTCCACATCATTGTCTGACTGGAAATGTTGACTTTGCAAAATGTACTTCAGCTTAGGTTAAAGATGGAAATTACTGGATGCAAGATCTGGACTGTATGGTGAATGGTCCAGACCTTTCCAAAAGAATTTCTTCAAGAGTACCTTAACACTTTTGACAACATTGTCTTGTGTTGTCATCAAAAGGATCATGTCTTTGGTCAAAAATCCAGGCCTTTTCTTCTAAACAGCCACCAAGTTTAACAATACCTTTGCCCATTTGCAGTTTATCTGTGATGCATCCAGTTTTTCAACTTGTTCACAGTAGTGGACTAGTCCACAGGGAAATTCCCAATTTCTTGGTGGGCTGTTCTTATAATATAAGCCCATGTATATGGGCCTATATATATAGTATATATTTCCAACTTTGATGCTAGTCTGCAGCTACTTTCATGCTGCTAACTTTGCAAAAATTATGCCAAGGACAAGCTCATTTTTCACAGATATGATCACAACTCATTACCAATTCCATTTTACCAGAAAAATGATTGGAAGGGCAATTATGAGGCAATTGCAGGAAGGATGTCTACATTTTGACATAATTTTAAAACTGGTATTTGCATTATAATAGCAAAGGAAAAAATTGTCAAACAATTTTTTTGATTCTCCATCATATTTTATTTCATCAATTTATCCATGATTATATAGAATAAATGACAAAATTATACATTATAACAAATGATAACTGTACTTTACATTGCATTAAATTAAAAGAAATTTATAACTGAATCTTCAATGCAGAATTTGGAAATCCTTTTAGAAAATAAAAAAATAATAATAAGTTAAATTCTGAATTAAAAATGAATTTTCTTTTTACTTTCCTAACTGTTATGTATAAATATTCCTGAACAAGGGAAAGTATTGGAATTATGTTAAATTGACTCTCTGGGTTTTTTGCAAATCTGGGTTTTGAGACCTCCTGAACCCAAGTCAACAAAATTCAAGAAAAAAAAATTCTGTAGATATGTGTGTTTGTTGGTATACATTTTGTGGTTAATGTTACCTTAGGTAGCCAAGATGGCGGCTAATCTCTGAAACAGTAGGGATGCATGTACTAACCTAACCTAACCTATTCTAATAAATTACCATAATTATTGCCAACCAAAATATTAGAATAGGGGTAATTTATTAGAATAGGTTAGGTTAGGTTAGTACATGTGTCCCCACTGTTTCAGAGACGAGCTGCCATTTTGGCTACCTAAGGTAACATTAACCCATTTTGTTTAATATCATATCTCAGAATGGAGTAATGATTAAGAAATAAAATTTGGCATTGTAACTTGTGTGTAAAATGTATTGATGCTATTAAATTTTGGTGGTTAAAAGTCAATTGGGTGGGAGATAGAGAGGGTTGTGTGTCATATCTCAAGTGATGTTGGACTTAAAGATTTTACTCATTATTAGCACTTACAATTTTTCATAAAATTTATCTCTATCCTTAAGATTAAGCTTTTGTCACTTTATAATAATTAATAATATGAGTTATTTTTTAAATAAAATCTGATAACAGCCAGGAAAGTTATGTAACTTGTTGCTGAATTTTTTAAATTATCCTAATTAGAAAATTTTAATTAATTTTTATTAATAATTTAGAATAAACTTGAAATTACTGTAGTTGAAAACTGACAGAATTTCTGTATGCCATATTTACCTGATTGCATTACCTGATTTAAATTTTTTCATGGTTTAAAAAATGTTCCTCGGTATAGAATTAATATCTTTAATATGGTTGGTAAAGTATGTGACACCCTTTACCAACATAGTTGAAAGTTTGGAAAAATATCCCCAGAAGCCACCACAGATAAGTTTCTGCAAATTTTGTATGCACATGTGAAAAAGTATTTCTATAGAAGTTGTCACTGGTGCATTTAAAAAGTTTGATATCGAATGCACTTGATGGCACAAAAGATGATGCTCTGTATCAAGACAGTGACAATGAATCTAAGTCATCTAATGACAACAAATGAATAATTATATGGTGTAAATTTTATTCCTTACACTTGATTAATAAATTTTCATTTTTGATTTCCTGGGGTTGACTTATAATCAAAGAAATATGGTCATTTGGCTATCTGTAACTTTCAGTAACATATCCAATCAGGATTATTAAGCTAAAATATCTAATTCTCTTACATATCAGTATGCAAAAAAGTTGTTTCAAAATAAATAAATTTCTATTATTATTGATAGGATACAATTATGTTGCAAATTAAATAATTGCACAATTGTCTTTATTCTTATTAAATGCTGAAAACAAAATTAATTTGTAAACGTTTATTTATTTATTTATTTTTTGAGTGTCATCTATTAATGAGATTTCAACAAACTATTTCTAAATTTTGACAAAACAGTTTATTTTCCATATACCTATAAATAATTACTTCTAGTTTCATCCTCCATTGACTCCACAGTACATTAAACAAGTCAAAACACTAATAGGTTAAGGAGTCTGATTTTTATTTGATAAAACGTTTTTAGACTCATCTGTCTCAGCAATAAATCAAATCAAAAAGTAATTCTGAATCAAACATATTGTAAAGGTGTTGGTTAACATTAAATTAAAAATATAAAATTGTTAAATCAAAGTCCAAAAGAGTTAGAATCCAAAAACACAAAGTTAATATTTATGTGAATATGCAGTAATATATAAATAATAAATAAATAAAATAAAAACAAAAATAAATTAAACATACAACATTAAATTAGTGTGTTTATCTCAGTTTTTATTTATTATTATTTATAATATTGTTATGTTAAATTTATGATTTTGTTAATCATCTGTAAATATATAATTATCATATTTGTTTGTTTTACATCTCATATAAATGGAGGGCAACTTGTACTAATAAATAAATAAATTAATTAATTAATAATAAACTAAAGTTTTATACTGAATTAATATAAATATTTTAAAATATTTATTACTTACTTTAAATTTATTTTTGGTATATGGCACAACTTTTGTTAAATTCACTGTAGTTTTTGGCTAAGATAATCATGAAAAAATTAAGAAATAAAATTAGATCAACATTGTAATTGTTTCAAAACTAATGTTAAACTAATATTAAATAAGAATTATCAATATTTTTTAGATATAAATCAAATATGATCTACACCAGGGGTTCCTGACCATTATTACTTCCAATTTTACAACAAATTAATTCCAAATTTATTAAATTTGGAATTAATTTGTTTCATTAATCATTCATTAAATAAAATATATTAAGTAGAATTTTTGGCTAAACTTAGTCTAATGTTTGTTATTCAGAATTATCAGGATTTTTCATGTATTCTGTTATAGTATCTCATACAAATATTTCAATATTACACAGGCATCGTCAGGGCTTAGGGTATTAATAAAACTTAACAATAAATGAATAATAAAATATAACAAAAATAAAACTATTATATCCTTTTTTATAAAATATATTTTTATGTGCATACATATGATTTTTTTATATTTATCTAAAAAAATTTTTTTACACACAAACTATTCAGTGCTTCCCCCTTCCCTCTTATGATGATATCTGAATATGCCACTGACCCAGAGAGCTAAACTTTTCTTCATTTCTTTGAAATAAAATTATAGATATATGGACTGATTTTTTTTGAAAATCTCTGAATGACTTTGAAATACAATAGTAGAAATACAAGAAAATTTTATATGTGTATTTATTAAAAACATATATAAATTTATCAATAATTAGTAATATATAAACAGAATTTTACCTGGACAGCAGATACTTTTTCAATTTCAAGAGGGTTTAAAAATCCTGGATGTCTAAGTTCAACAGTGTAACTTTCATAAGGAGATTTATGACTATCGGAAATGATTGTCAGTTTAAAGACCTTCTTGGTATAAGTATAAGAAAATGTTAGATTCCAGTTGTAATCCACAGAAGTTGTAGAGCTAATGCCTTCTGTCTGATTGTTCAGAGGTGATACTGTTGAATTTTGAAATTCATTTTCTAAATCTGAAGAAAAATATTAAAAAATTATACATTCTATAATTTATAATGTACATATGTGCCGTTCACTTGACAAATCGATTAACTCCACAAAACAAAAAGTATAAAAATTTATAATATAAATTATTTTAAAAAATTCCTTTTAAATTTAAATAAACATTGCAGAATGTATTTTTCAGTCGCATACATGAATTTGATGATAGGAAAGCTGTTTTTTTTTGTAAGAAGCCGAAAGAATTGTGAAAAAATATATCTTAGTTAATTGTCTTTTGGATGATTTTATATATTTTAGCTTTTAAAGTGTTTAGTATTGTAAATTTCTTACTATTGAACTAATACATATGAGGCTAGAATATGTATTTAAACATAATGTAATAGATTCAAAAATGCATATAGCATAAAATAGGCTGACTATAATATTTACAATCAAACCAGAAAAACATTTCAGAATCAGTGAAAATGGGATCTAAACCTGATTGAACTTTGGTTACTTTTCTAAAATTTATTTATGTACTGATTTATAAATTGGTGATATTAAATTGGAGTATTGAATTGGAGTAAAATTCTTCTATTCAAAGATTGATTTTATAATCAAATATCTAAAGCAGGAAAAACCAGGGACAGTCCCTGGAAATTGGAGACATCTGGTCACCCTACATGAAAAGTCATAGCCTATTTGATAATTAAAAATCTGTAAATTAAGAAATTAAATTTTATTTGAATATATATTAAGATGTAACATACCTTGCAGAACTAATTTTTCCAAATCTTCAAATGAATGAAAACAATTTACACTGAGAAAGAATGTGATGGCAATAAGACATTGAAAAGTACAAATCATCTAAATATTTAAAAAAAAGGATACTTCAATGATAACAGAAATATACTTTAAATAATATAATTTTATCTAATATGATACATTTAATAAAGCTTACATTTAATACAATAAATTTAAATTAAATTTGTAATTAAAATTTATAAAATTTTAAAAATGCAATTCAATCTTTGATCAAGTACGGTTTGATTGAAGATTGAACTGCATACAAACTTGTTCATGAATGTTTGTTATATTAATTTTCATTTCATGTAAACAATATTAGATTAATCAATATGGACAAGAACTGTAATTTTTTATCTGACATAAACTTGATGTATATGATATTTACATTTTAATATAAATATATATAAACTTTCTATATTATAAAGTGAAACTCTTCTAGTTACAAGTTCTAAGTTTAACAGAAAAACAGATATTGATTACATTATGGAAATATATAAGTAATTTATTTGAGGAATGAAGTAATTGATATGTGATGAGAGATAATGCAAGTAATGCATTATTTCCTATTCTGTATCATCATGCATCCTGCAAAAATTTATAACTGCATATGAAAAATTGGAACTGGTCTTTTTAAAATTGCAACTACAAGTTTTATACTGTACATATTTACATGTCATTCTGTATCTCCTGTTTTTCCTCCTTCAGTAATCAATGAAAGATCTCATGAAAAAGCTGATCTATGATCTTAGGCATTCCCCTTCTATACCACAATAATATGTGGGTCTAGAACATTTATAGTAAATTTAATTGATAGAATTTAGATGTACGAGTAAATACACTTATGACATAATAGATTTACACACAACTTTTTATACATAAACATGTATAAAACTTATAGTTGCAATCTTAAAAAAAATCACCCAACTAATTACATGCTGTTATACATCATGGTGTAATTATAAATAGTTGCTAATTTTTGATAAAATATAAAACCAGTACTAAGATGCTAAAAATGGAAAAATAGGAATAAGGTTTAAATTTAAAAAGTTGTTTTGATGGCAAAGCAAATCTTATTCCTATTTACTATATTTCAGCACCTAATATAAACCTTATCCTTGCTCAATTTCAATATACAATTATATGAAGAGATTATCTACTATAATATGATATTGAGGAGACTGGCCACTACAATTATAAATTACAGTGGCTAGCAGTGGCGTGCCGTCATTGGAAGCGGTGGAAGCGCTGCATCCACCTTCCAATGACCTTCCCTTGTATTTTCTAAAATATAAATTTTCATATTTTAACGTACTTTAAATTAATTAAAATTAATATTTTATTATAACTGCATTATGTATCCTATTAAAAAAATTCTATATTATATGTGAAAAAAACGATAAGATTGCTATTGTATATTCGAATGTCAGTGGCAGAATGGAAGCGCTTCCGAGACAGCTTTTACGGCGAGAATAACTGCATGGTGTAAAGCAGCCAGAGGACATTGGCGCATGCGCTTTACAGAGCACCAACCTCCACCCTAGCTGGTGGAAACTACACACGCGTAACGCTTCCAACGATTCTATCCCTTAGCCACTGGTAGGGAGTTATCTGACTAAGTGAATTGTTTAAGATTTAAAAAGTAAAGAGTATTCAATGTTATTTTTATGTATGTTTTTTTACAAAGTTATATTTAATTACAGTATAATTAAAAGAAAATTATAATTATATTGACAGATTTTCAGACATAAAATCTTTAGAATTTTTATCACTTTTAGATGTTTTTCATAACATTAAAAATTATTAACAATTTTTCCAAGCGTGTTTTAATTCTTTAAATTAAGTAAATTTTATGGGAAATTTTTTGATTTATCTAAATTATGTAGCGACGCGCAATATTTATATTCGTGTCCGGATTATATTGACAAGTAACTCTTAAACATAAAACATATTATAATTAATGTCGATCTGAACAAAGACGTACTAATGATTTAATATCATTAATTTTTATGGTACCATCTACCAGTGGGTCAGTTGAGCGCAGTTTTTCGACCACGGAGCGAATTCATACGTTGGCCACACGGTCGGAGGAAAAATTGTCGTCGCTAGCGTTGCTTTCGATAGAAAAAGAATTTTTAAATACGTTGATGGAGTCGACGACCAGCGACTTTTATGATAAAGTAATTAACGACTTTGCGGAAAAATCGCTGAATAGAGTTAGTTTATAAAAAATTAAAAAAACAAGTTATCCTATCATTGTTTGTATCATATCAATTTGTATTATGTATGCATTGTTTGTATTTTAAAACTAAAATACATAAATTGTTTATTTTTGTCATTTCCAGTATTTGTTTAAAACTTTTATGGAAATGTGATGTACCGGACAGGTCTGACCCGTCACGAAAGATGCGAGAAAACGGTTAATTTAGAGAAAAATTTATTAGTTTAAAAAAACATGAAAGTCGTTTGTAGTCGGACACCCATTGTTTATATCAAACTGCCAGGCAGAAATCATAAATCGCGGAAGGAAGTCGTCCTATGATCGGTGGAAGATCGAATTCGTCTTCGATTTTGACTTTTCTCACTCTCCAGGTGATTGTCTGGCTGTTGTCCTAAAGCAAACTATTTTGTACATAGTATATGTTTATTTTATGTTAAAATAAATGATTTTTGTCAATTACTTGTCGTCTTTGTCTCTACAGCCACCACCCATGTACGAATGGACCCTAGACCATTACTGACGCGCAATTAACTGATTGCCCCTGGAAGTCGGCTTCTTACAGAAACACAGCTTCCCTATCATCAAATGTCACGGCACGCCACTAGGGCTAGTCCTCATTGTTTTAACTATAATTTAAGAAATTTCAATTACAATCTGTTTATTTTCTGAAAAATTTTAGAACCAAAAATGGATGATTAAACATGAAAACAACACATGAAACTGTTTTTCACTTTTAAATCATTAAAAATCAACAGTTTGTGAATTTTTCTTATAATAAAGCTTAATAATTACTAACAACAGTGATTCTTAAACTGTGATTCCACAGCTCCTGATGTCTCTGAATATATTTTAAAAAAAATTTTTTTAAAACATCAATAGATAATCCTCAAAAAAATAAAATCACAAAAATGTACCTAAAAATTAAAAATGCTACATCTGCTTATATTTAGCAATGCTTTATTCACCATGTATAAAATAAAATATTAACTAAAATTTTGAAAACATTAAATATTTGAGAGATCTGCCAAAATCTATCCCATAAAACAACTTGTCAAAATTATAAAGTTAGTGAATCACTGATATATAATATAAATTCATTCATCTGTTCTCGCTGGAGTGAGAGAAAATTTATTTACCTCTATTGGAGTAAGAGCACATGAATAAATTATTTTGAAATTTGAAGGAAATGCTCTTCAAAATATATAAAAGAAATTTCATGAAAAAAAGTATTCCAATTTTAGCTACTGAAAGGAAAGTGGCATTATGCAACAAGAGAGATATGATATTTCCTCCATTATTCTATGTTTATACTGATATTTTTAAGCAGTTGCAACCCAATTGCAAATTTGACAAGCATGCATGATCTTGATGGCCATATAACCAAGAGTTTAAGGTGTCAGACTATTCTGTGGGACCCAGGAATGAATCTAGATGGGTCAAAAAACTCTATGAATTTTTTTGAGAAGTGATTTGTTCCAGATATATAGGGCCCCATCCTTCACCACTTAGCTGCCGCATTTTGGACCTGGCTGAACTCATAATGGACCTGACAAAAAGGTCCTCTTAGTTAGGGTGACCATCTGTCCCCAATTTCAGGAAACAGTCCCCATTTTTGATCTTATATTGTCACTATCACAGTTTTTCTATCAGAGGACGTGTCCAATGTCTTCAGCATTTCCAAGTAATTTTTTTTAATGAAGTAACCAATTTTTTGAAGAAATGCAAAAAAGGAGCCAAATTTTAAAATGAGAATGAGCAATTATTTATTGTGACATCATCACAATTTCAGGCTGCAATTCTTCATCACAGTAGTCTCAATTTTTTAGTAGTATCTTGCCCCTGTACATACATCCTACTTTCCTATTAGCAATAGATTCGCGTTGGTCATCTGTCTAACTTCTTTTCAGGAGGAAATTTTGACTTAAAATAACATGACCTCTGGTCCAAATCAGAAGTTTGTATATAATTAATCACAGCTTCCTGCTCCTAAACTTTCAATATACAGTCTCAACTTCCATCTATCTAACTCCATTTTCAAGAATAAGGAAGGACAGACAACAGATGACAATGGGAATTTATAGATCTAACAATTTTTCAAACTGCAGCCCAACAAAAAATATAGCTAAAAATGTACCAAAAGTAGATGACTATAAACCTTATTGGAGGGTTATTTGATTGAAGCAAATGAGATCAATCCAAATTAAAATGTTCAGGTCTCATGTGTATGTATGTATAGTAACCATTTGACAATACTTACACATGTAGGCTGCTACTGTGTACCCTAAAAAGTGATGATTGATATGTCCCAGATTTGCCAAAAAAAATCTGGTTACCCTATTTTAGTGCCCATAGTGTAGAAAGAGTAAAAAGAAAAAAAAAAGCATGATCTGGCAAAATTAGTTACAATATTTTTATTTTCAATTACCTTTTAATAAAATTTTATTTATGAAAGATTATATTTTTTACCTCTTACAATTACAGTAGAGCATCGATTATCTGACCCCCGATTAACCGACTTATCAGTTAACCGGTTGCGTTCTAGTCGGCAAATTCAAATGTCCGCTAGTGATGTGATGCTACAATATTTGGTTATGTCTTGGCTACTTTAATATTATTTTTGTTAAATTTTTGCATGTGTTAGCTGGCAGCACTGGCTCAACCATGAAAGGGAGGCTAGTATTTAAACCAGGCCTAATACACTATACTAATAATGTATTTTTTCATACTTTTTGGTTATCCGACTTTTCAGTTATCCGACCAACCCCAGTCCCCAATTGAGTCCGATAATCGATGCTCTACTGTACTCTCTTTAAGAAATATATATAATGAAATTGTATTTTATCAAGCATTGCTAACATGTTAGTCAATATTATAAACAACAATTTAAGATATTAAGAATTAAAATTTTAACAGAACTAATTTAAAAAAAGACACATATTTACTACTTCTCAAATATGCTTTAATAAATATTAATAATTAAATCACAAGCTTCAATTAATTCAATTAATTCCTTGTTTAACATACACAGGAACGGCCGGATGGCCGAGCGGTAAAGGTGGCAGCCTACCGCTCTGGGGGACCCGGGATCGAATCCGAACGGGTCGAATAATCCCCAGGAATTTTTCGGGGGGTGGTCCATTCGGATATGTCGGGCCCCGTCCCTCACCACCCGGTCACACCATTGTGGGCCTGGCCGAACCCATAATGGGCCTACTAAAAGAGGCCCTCTTAGTGCCCACAGGGCGGAAAGAGTTAAAAAAAAAAAAACACATACACAGGAAAAAATATGCTGCAATATTTCATAAGCAACTGAGATATGTATGTAAATGTGCTTTCATCTATAAACAATCTAGAAATGATGTACATGATAAGTTACTGCTTGAAGCAGTGGCGTAGCGAGCATAACTGGCACCCGACACTTTATTGGCACCCCTCTCCTAGAGTTGCCAACATTTGCCAATTACTCGCCTGGAGGATTGCCCCCCCAAAATAAACAGTCACAATATTTTATTTATTCGACAATTATATTATCATATACGAGTACAGTATATATATTTATATATAGTATTACACAGTTAACAATCCAACATTATTTTATATAGTAAGTATAATTGTAATGCTTCTTATTTCTTAAAATTATATTTTTTTTCTGATTTTGCTACTTGCAACAATTTTTTTTGGTCATGTTGAAATAAATAAGAATGAAAAGCTTCGCAGCTCACATCGAAATTAATTCGAATGCCTAACTCTGCTTTAACGAGCTCCACTCTCATTCTACTTCTATCATTTCTCCAAGCAGATTCCATTATAGAAAAAATTCTTTCCACAAATGCATTGCTTACAGGTACGCTTCGAACTTTGCCAACAATTTGTTTGATTTCAGTCAAGGGTTTTAAAAATAGACAGCCATATTTTTTCTGTTGATAACTCCTCATTTCAAAGTTTTTTTAAATTGTTCTTTTGAAGTAAAATTATTTTGTCATATAGAATATCTTCATTATAGTAATAAGTATTAAAACTTTATCACAAAAAAGGATATTTTAAAAAATTACTTCTACAATTTTTCAATTTTTACTTAGAAATAAATGAATTCATTTATTAAAGGAGACAAACAAAAATTTATTTGAAAAACACAAATATTTGTTTTATTTGGGTCTCTAATTAATAAAAAACGACGAAACACCATTTTAAAGTGCATTTTTATTCAAATAATATATTTTATAAATGTAGCCAAAAACGCAGCCAAGTCAAATTTTTGTAGCCCAAAAAGTAGCCAATGCGCCAAATGATATTTTTTATGCGAAACTGATAAAAGGATAGCCAAATTTTGCACAAAGTAGCCAAATCTAGCAACGCAGCCTATGGTAGCGAAATATGGCGACCCTTCCAGTAATCTCGATGACATGAGTGTTTAATAATGAAATGTAGATGGCGCTTATCGTAATGATAATTTTGTATGCAAATTTTCAACAAAAGTTTTCGATCTGGAAATATGAAGAATAATGTGAATGTTACAGAATAATTAACAAACCGATTTTAAATTTTAATATTAAAGAATAATAAGTAAAACATTGATATTCCTGGCGAAATTACTAGTAAAACTGGAGACTGGATAAATGTCACCAAAACTGCAGTCTCCAGGCGAAAATGACACGGTTGGTAACCCTACCCTCTCCCCCTCCAGAAACACATATAGTTTGTCTTGGAGACCATTTGGGCGCCCCTCTGCAAGTGGCGCCCAGAGTATGATATACCCCCTTGCACCCCCCTCGCTACACTACTGGCTTGACGGTCAAATTCATTTTGAATTTATAAACATTAACAAACATATTATATCACTCACTTTTCTAAAAGTCAGTTTCTAAGAAATGTTAGGCTAATTTGTGAAATATTTTTAAATTTAGTTATTTTATTAGCTGTGAAAAATCTATAATAAAACAATTTATTACATTTCTTATGGGGAATAAGTAAATACAAATGCATAGACATCTCAAGTGGAAATGATGGAAGATCATGTACACAGTGAAGCAGTTAGAAAATTATTGGATAAGAGAAAAAATGTGAATTTTCTTACATACTTCTATAATATACAGGCTGTATATTATGTATCTCTGGTTTAGAATGTTGGTTATAATAATAATGTTTAAATACTGTACATTAAACATGTAAGGAATGAACTTAGCTGCTGCAGCTAATATGACAGAAAATTTAAAGATAGGCAGAAGGTTTGTATATGGGGACATGCAAATTGTTGGGGATTAATTAATCTTGTACAGTTTGTTTTAATTTTTGTTGTCATGATATCTAGACAACCAGAAGAATATTAAACAAGAGTTGGATGATGACATTGACAATATTATTTAGAATATTTTTGTAGATAGTGGAATATTGATCCCAAAAATGTTATAATTAAAAATGTTTGAATTTTTGAAGGTTTGGAAGTTTAAGTTGAATTGTTTAGAAGCTAAAATTCTTAATATTTGGTTAATATATTCAGTTAAGTACTCCAAAAATGTAAAGATTAGTATCTGTTAATATAATTTAAGATAGCAGAAATCTTCCAGTTAAAGAAACTTTATTAAACTATCATTTAGATTAATAATGTATTTTTTAACCAGCAGATTCAGATAACTATTTCCTTCTTTCTGTTGGTTACAAACGACTGTTTATTATGTAATCTGTAATAATATCAGGAAGATAAATCTGTGTCATCAAATAATGTTTTAACAACTGCATAAAAGGTATTACAGTATAAATTAATTTCTGAGGGGAAAATGAAAAATTTTAGTCACTGACAATATTAATACATTTGAGAACTTTTTAAAATCAGTTTTCAAAGAATATGAGCTTAATTAACTAAAAATCATAAAAATTTTTATTTAGCAAACAGTAAAATGCAGGTGTTATAAGTATAGGCCTTATGTATAAGCATTCACAGATGCAATGTTTTTAGCTTTTACCATTGTAATAATACACAAGCATTAAATTTAACGATAAAATGAGCTTATTTAATGCAAAACATCTTCATTAAATAAGTTATTTTTAATAAAATAAATGCTTTAGTAATCATTACAGAATTTTAAACACTGTCACCTTAAAAACTTAAAGATGGAGCCGCAATATAGTCATTAAAGCTAATTTGTTAACAAATATAGAACATGATTCATAGGCAAATTGTTATGACAAGTTACTTTAATAGTTTGTAATGAAGTTTAATGCTTCATAAATGTGAAGCATTTAACAACAAATAGTTTAATTATTTTTCAAGAAATTCAGCAGACTAAATATTTTTGTTGCTGTACTTTGAACAGAACATACTGTATCTGGTATACGCGTACAGTACTGTACGTGCCAGTGCATGTTCTATCGTGCAGTGGAAATTTTTAATTGGGCAGTGGGAATCCCATATTTGTGTAGTAGTTAATTGTCCAATTCTGCATTTTATAAGTATTTCTTTCTTCTGGTTATGTTAAAGTTAGAATATTTACGGTAAAACCTGTCCAAAACGAAAAAACATTCTTCGGAATGGAGCGATTATATTTATGTTAAATAACTGAAATTTAACGCAAAATTTATCAATAAACACAAAAAAATCTCCTATGAAATTTATTAGGCCTGTACAACTGCACTAATGTATTTGTAATTATTCCTTAAGGTCACTTTCACAAGTTAGGTACTAATCAAGATAAACTTCAAAGCAATAATTTTTTTAAATAATTTATTATTCTGTAATGTCTTTTAATTTAATATATCAATTAAATCAGAAGTTAATCTAATATACAAAATTTTTTTTCTAATTTTTTGGTTAATTTTCATGGCAAAAATACTGAAATGATCTACTACATGCAGCGTTTGTATAGTCAAAGATGTTAGAATTATTTAAATTTTTAAGTAAGAATCCTTTAATTATATAGAAAATTAATTAATTTCCATTTAAATATACATAGCCTAAATACATATTCTATAAAAGCTGAAAGATATTATATCATTTAAGTAATTAATTTGTATGCAAGCTAAATAACAAATACTGTTGATAAAACTATAAAACTAAATATACATTATATTCCCAGCTGGCACATTTATGAGTTTAAACTTTAACGACTTAATTAATGTAATTGCCAATCTTTGTCAAATTATGCGTTTTTAATGCAGTAATTAAAGTACAATGAATTTCACAATATATAATAGAGTAAACGCATTGATTATTAACGCAGTAAAGCTATAACTGATTTCAAATATGGCCATAATTCTAACGAAAACTAATATTAACAAACACGTGCCCGTATGTTTCCCCGAGTTACTTAACTTTCCGAGCAATATTTAGTGGCGCCATCTGTTATCATATTTTCCCGTTCTGTAAATGTATGTCTCTTTAATCCGATTTACAAATTAATTTCGGTAGACTATCCACACAGTGTGGATAGTCTACCGAAATTAATTTGTAACAGCTACCATATTTGATATTTGGTATCATATTTTATTTTAAAACTTTTTATATTTTTAAGTATTATAGAATGGCAGGAAGCTTAATTTTGAGGAAGAGGTGGATTTTATAAAAAATTGTAAATGCTAATAAAGAGTAAAATAGTCTTAAGTCCGACCCTATTGCAGATACATACGATCCCCTTTATTTCCCTAACCTCTCGACTTTTAATCATCATTTTTTCTAATTAATAGGAAGATTAACAACATTAATCCCCCTAATAAACAAACCTCCCTGCAAAATCTCAGAAATTTTTGACAGAAAACCAGGAGTTATTAAGCTTCAAACAGAATGAACAAAATCATGCCTCCCCACGCACTAACAGCAATACATACACAAGACGTTTACAAGCCTAGCACGTATAAATCATAAAAAAGTCAAAAATATACATATGCAATACAGAATAGCAAAAAACTTTATTTATACAACTAATATTACAGTAATTTTATTGGGATTTAAACGGTATACAAAAACGTACCGTTTAAATCCCAATAAAATTACTGTAATATTAGTCGTATGCTGTTTTTACTTAATCATAAATATGTAATGTAATTACATGTTGTGAAATTTAACACATTATTCCTGATGTGAGACTGTATTCTTTGCTTTGAAGCTTTTATTTTAAACTTTTTTACATCATATTTCGTTTGAATAAAATCAAGTCGAAATGTCTGCAGATTAAAACGCACATCGGGTATATTATGCATGCTTTTAAGTTTTATAAAGGATATCACGCTATACAAACAATAAAAAAATACTCGTACCATGTATGGGGAAGATTCTTCAAAACTCCGAATGTGTCAAATGTGGTTTTGAAAGTTTCGTTCGGGAAATTTTGAACTGAAGGATACAAAACGTACGGGCTGCCAAAAGCTGTTGAAGAGAAATTGCGGAAAGAAATTGTTAAATATTGACAAACTAGCAGATAAGTCCGGCGTTGCTCGGACAAAAAGTAACGATAGCAAAGATTAACATTATTACATTCTAGTCAATCTTACCCGTTTTCAACGAGTGCAAGAATTAGGTCCCCCTGTTTCCAGACTAATTAGAGAATTTTTAGATGGGTCTAAAATATGCCCGATTTTCCGCAAAAAAACTGCATCTGCGCCTGTAAATCTTGCATGTCGCTTTCGCTTAACACTTCCATTGTTAACATTTTCCCCGCGGGAGAATTTCGAAAAATTCCTTCTTAGTGTACGTACCCTATTAAAACGCAATCAAAAACGCAAAAAATCGCATCTAAAATAGTACAGTAGAAGCCGAGTTCTTCAGGGTTAAGCCTTAATCATCTCCCTCTCCCCGATGGGGAGAATTTCGAAAAATTCCTTCTTAGTGTACGTACTGTACATTCTCGTGACGTACCCTAACTGTGTACCAAATTTCAACTTTCAACTCTTAACCGTTTGGGCTCTGCGCTTATTATTATTATCAACCCATCTCGATTATATGTATAGATACATTAAAAAATTATATTTACTGTTATCATGCACCGAACTTACTGATGAAGTTAAAAATAGGATATTTCCAATATGGTTACTTAGATTTATGCATGAGTGTTTTGTATGTGCATATGTTACCGGCAAAACCCGAAATTACGCCAAACTAGTTTGGCGTAAACGTGTCAGGCCAAACTAGTTTAGAATTAATAGGTGGTTGTCTCTTTAATCCGAAAACATTCGGTAGACTAACTTACAGCTGTACAGGCTTAAAACTTTTTTATTGGTTCTTCATCAAATGCATTTCGGACCAGTTTTATGAGTCCTGGTCCCTCATCAGTGCTACAGGAAAACAAAGGTTTTTTATTAACATGGGTGACGCGAGTACGTACATAATAAGATTTACAAAAATTCTTTAAAAAACATTTTAACTAAATACATTTTTTATATACCTTTTTCGTATACTCTTTATTAACAATACGAAAAAGGTATATAAAAAGGTATATAAAAAATGTTTTTTAAAGAATTTTTGTAAATCTTATTATGTACGTACTCGCGTCACCCATGTTAATAAAAACCTTTGTTTTCCTGTAGCACTGATGAGGGACCAGGACTCATAAAACTGGTCCGAAATGCATTTGATGAAGAACCAATAAAAAAGTTCTAAGCCTGTACAGCTGTAAGTTAGTCTACCGAATGTTTTCGGATTAAAGAGACAACCACCTATTAAACATATATACAGCGACTTAAACAAATTTAATTAGTTTAGAATTATTATTCAAGTATATTAATGGTTAAATATAACTAATGGTTAATTTAAGTTTATCATAAAACACAAAATAAGTTCATTTTTAATTTTAGTTTGATTTTAATAAACTCCAATAACCACCACCTTATAAGTTGCTGAGGGAATTTTTAATTAAGAAAACGAACGTTTTCGGTCTATTCAATAGACCATCATCAGGTTAGAACATACGAAAATGGAATACATTATAAATGGAACATCACGTATAAAATTCAAAAATACCAAAAAATCGTTAACATCCGAACCAATCAGAATAAAAATTAAAACGTAAATGGTACTGTACATAAGTGTAAAAATAAAATAACATACTACATTGGCTAAACATTAATTAATAACCAATAACATTAATAAAATAATTGATACATTATAAAAGAAACAACAAGTGTAAAATAAGAACTTATTACTCGTACTCATGTACTAAAATTACCTATCCTAACCGGATGGTAACTGTTCCAACTAATTAAAATTAGAATTAAAGGGCAAAAAATACCCAAACGTAAATTAACAAACACATAACAATATTAAAGTTATTAGTACACGCTAAAAATCATTTAACAGATAATAAAATATTAAGGATCTCCAAATACGAAACACATCGCAAATCATGAGCCATTTGTAAGTCTCTTAATTGCAAATTTCCAAGCTGACGGTAATCCCTCAGCGTCCCTGGCGTTAATGCATCTATTCTCGAGTCTACTCTTCGATGTGTTTCGTATTTGGAGATCCTTAATATTTTATTATCTGTTAAATGATTTTTAGCGTGTACTAATAACTTTAATATTGTTATGTGTTTGTTAATTTACGTTTGGGTATTTTTTGCCCTTTAATTCTAATTTTAATTAGTTGGAACAGTTACCATCCGGTTAGGATAGGTAATTTTAGTACATGAGTACGAGTAATAAGTTCTTATTTTACACTTGTTGTTTCTTTTATAATGTATCAATTATTTTATTAATGTTATTGGTTATTAATTAATGTTTAGCCAATGTAGTATGTTATTTTATTTTTACACTTATGTACAGTACCATTTACGTTTTAATTTTTATTCTGATTGGTTCGGATGTTAACGATTTTTTGGTATTTTTGAATTTTATACGTGATGTTCCATTTATAATGTATTCCATTTTCGTATGTTCTAACCTGATGATGGTCTATTGAATAGACCGAAAACGTTCGTTTTCTTAATTAAAAATTCCCTCAGCAACTTATAAGGTGGTGGTTATTGGAGTTTATGTTTTTTTGCTGAGTACGTTTATGTTCAATTTGATTTTAATAGTTATTTTTATTATTTCGTTTGAATTTTTAAAAATATTTTCGAAAGTTAATTACCTTTAAAAGTGCATGGCTTAATAAAAAAATACAAATTGATAAGTACTGATTAGCTTATTTTTATTTTATAGTTTTTTACAAGTGTTGTGTCACTTCTAATCAATACCGTTTTTGGTTAATGTTACCCTAGGTATCGAAGATGGCAGCTCGTCTCCGATTCCAGCGATCAGAAGACAGGGAACAGTGGGGACGCACGTTCTAACACCTAACCTAACCTATTCTAATAATTGGTTGCTAATTATTATGGTAATTTATTAGAATAGGTTAGGTTAGGTTAGAACGGGCGTCCTCACTGTTCCCTGTCTTCTGATTGCTGAAACCGGAGACGAGCCGCGACCTTCAATATCTAGGATAACATCAACCCCGTTTTTTATAATTAAGTAGATTATGTTTGAATAAATACAGTATTGTTCATCTAATTGATTGCCTTTTAATTTTATTTTAACTATTAATATATTTAACCATTAATATACTTGAATAATAATTCTAAACTAGTTTGGCCTGACACGCTTACGCCAAACTAGTTTGGCCTAGGCAAAACTAATTTGGCATAAAATTGGATTTTGCCGGTAACATATTTATCTTCCCGATATTCTATCAATGCAAAATGTGTATCATTTAAATTTTCTACCGATTACTTTAACTTAATTAGAAATACTTAGCAGAATGCCCACTTTATGAAGTATTATTACAGTACAATATTATTATTTTTTATTTTTTAATTCAGAAATGGTGTAAGATCAATCGTAAGAAGAGTTTCACATTTCCCTTGGGATTACTCTTACCCTGATGCAAGTTTGATCAATACAAACTCCTATAAGTTACAGTACACTCAAACCTGTTTTTGTGCGGTCTTTTTTTGTGCGATTTTTTATACGTGCAATGTGTTTTGTGCAATTATTTTTGTGCAGTATACCAATTTGATTGAAATTCATATACTGCACACAAAAAATCACACAAAACAAACCGCACAAATAAAAAATCGCACAAAAATCGACCGCACAAAAACAGGTTTGAGTGTAGTTTGTATTGAGATCTGTCTAATGTGTGAGTGTACTGTACAGTACATATCTCGTGGTCATTCTTCTTGTTTGTTACGTCCTCCATACAAATTTGTAGGATATTTAAAATTCATAATTTCTAAAACAGCATTCTGTACACATACATACATTATAACTACCGTATACATACAGTGGAATCCGGTTGTTGTAATCACGGTTATCAGAATTAGCAAGTCACAAAACTTGTAAGATCAAAAATGTTTCGCTTATTATAATTATAATTTCCGTTATTTTTACCATTATCTTCGAGCAAACTAGTATTTTAAGCGCCTTTCAAGTCCCAACCTAATT
This sequence comes from Centruroides vittatus, assembly GCF_030686945.1. Taxonomy (NCBI): domain Eukaryota; kingdom Metazoa; phylum Arthropoda; class Arachnida; order Scorpiones; family Buthidae; genus Centruroides; species Centruroides vittatus. The sequence goes on from NW_027120828.1 coordinate 46,619, forward strand.
TCTTTAGAAACAAGAATATTAGTAATGAGCAGTGAGATGAGGCAGTCCGAAATACTATTACATAAGCTAATGAAGTTAATGGGCACATCCAGCGGTTAATTGTCTTAATTATTATTTGCTGGCATTACAGTAGTTTAAATTTCTGTCATTTCTTACTTCAATTAAACAGTACATTAATCAGATTGCTATTAATTAATAAACCTTCAAATTATATATATATATATGTTACAGTCAATACCCGTTTTTAGTTAGAACGCGTTTTAACTAGTTGAAACTAGTTTTAACTTAAATTCATTTTTGACTAGCAGTAAATTCTAGTTTTAACTAGACAAAACGGGTTTTAACAAAGACATCCAGTATAAACTAGTTAAAACGCATCTAACTAAAAACTGGTTTTGACTGCAACATATAGAGTGATTCGGGGTAAGATGATAAGCTGGGGAAGATGCCTACTTTTTGATATTTTCAAACGGTGACGTCAAATATTGTCATGTGTTTGTATGATGAATCGTTGGGCCAATATTGAGTGCGGAAAGCTGTAGTTGGCTACCGTTACCTCATTTTCTACATCTAAGAAGAATAAAAGCAAGATAAGAACGAAGCTTTTGTTGTGAAATGTTTCTAGAATCATTTTAAAACTAAAAGTTAAAATAGCATTTATTAAAAATTGCGAAAAACAATTAATATGTGATGTAGTTAAGATTCTAAAGTTTCCATTGTGACCTACCACCAATCCCGATCGGACATGCTAGAACACGTGACTTCACTAAGCATCTTACCCCGACAAATGGAAAAGATGCCACATTTTTCATGGGGTAACATGCCTATTTTTTGTTAATTGAATTCCAATATGCCTATCTTTAATAAATTTTTGTTTTGTCGTTTTATTGCAGGATATGCATAGAAATTATATAAGGACTTTTCAAAAAGGTTTTTGGACTGCAAAAAAGCTTTCAGCTAGCTATAGAGCACGTTAGAACGGGCGGAAACTTAACAATACTTATACTATGCTGTTATACTTACTATGAAGTACTTTGTATTACACATGCAATAAATTAAATTTGGTTAAGATATTCGAAAATTAATTTTATGCAATTATATTTATCTTACTCTAATGGCATTTAGCATCTCACCCGCATACTTAGGGTGAGATACCTAAAATGCCAGACAGTAAAAAAGTCGTCATTGCAAACACAATATACAATTATTTTTCATATACTCCAAAGTTTTATTTGAAAAACATGCTCAAGAATATGATATTTCCGTTAGAGGCCTCCAAAACCCAAATTATCTGTATAATTTTCTTTATAAGCATAATGTTAGGCATCTTCTCCCGAATCACTATACATAACTTTATTTCCCCCAAACATATTTATGTAGATAAAATTAGTTTTAATTAATGTTAAAAGTTAAAACTAGTTTTATCTAAAATCAAAACATGTACAGTACAACAGTAAATTAAGTAAACAAAACCCGTTTTGTCTAGTTAAAACTAGAATTTACTGCTAGTCAAAAATGAATTTGAGTTAAAACTAGTTTTAACTAGACAACACGGGTTTTAACAAAGACGTCCAGTATAAACTAGTTTCAACTAGTTAAAACGCGTTCTAACTGAAAACAAGTTTTGACTGTAACATATATATTTAAATGTTTTAACACATCCTTTTAATGTCAAAGTCGATAATTTCCACACTAATTGTAGACTTGATGTTAAGTTCGTTATTATAATCGGTATTGGAGAACTCAAATGCGATTACAATAATTGGATTGCATTGTATACGGAGAACAACGTATATTCCATTTTATATATTTAATGTAGATCTTGCCGTTTTTTGAAAGAAACCAAAGAACTTCCCATGTAAAAACCTCCCATTTGAAAGTGGGTCAGAAAAATTAATTATTTCTATACAAGGAAATATAATACTCGTACATCAATATCTCATCACAATACGCAATAATGCAGCTTAGAGAAGGTCATAAATTTAAAAAATTCCCACGTACAGTACTTGGAAAGTGAAGGGGTGTAGATGACCTTTAGAAAATAAACTTTAAAGCACACAGAATATGGCTTCCGTTGAAGATTTTAATTAGGGATCTTGTAAATATTTCTAAAAAGTTAGGAATTAATCAACTAAATTATCCAAATTCGAGGTTCCTAATCTGGTCCTTAACCAATCTCGGGGTCAATTGATTGATCTGGGAGACCGCTTAATTACATTTCAGGTTATATTTTTAATTTTTAAATATAATTTTAACAAATAATACATGGTGTAAATTTTAATAAATAAAACATAATTTTGAATTTTGATTTATATTTAATTAAGAAAAGCAAATTATTAATTCCTATTTGCTTTTTAATTCCATTTTAATTGTAATTTATTGTTATTTTGTATCAGTACAGAAAGGAGTCGGCGAATTAAATTTAGTTTTAAAAGGGGATCGACAAGGAAGAAAGATTAGGAACCTCTAATTGAAATAATTATGAAATTTCGCATTTCCTGTGCGTTAACAAATGCCATTTTACGGATAATATTATTAAATTTATAAAATACCTTAGTTAAATTAATTATTCTTGAATATTTAGGCCTATATAAATCTATTTTTCTAGCTCAGTTTATGCTTTTTTTATGTAAACCTTTCATTATAGATCAGCGGTTCCCAACCTTTTTTGACCAGGGACCACTTTGATTTCATTGTTGTTAGCAGGGACCACAAGATTTAAGAAAAATAAACCGTGTCAATCTAAAAATAAACTTTAATCAAAACTTTTAACATAAGTAATCGTTAAACTCAAGAGTAACATGCTTTAACTACTATTATAATAGAAAACATAACATTTTTAGTAAAAATTAAATTCAGTTTGTTTCAATGTGGGAATAATAATTTAAAATGAATAAAAGTTTTAAACTTTTCGCGGACCATATTTTAGCTCTTGCGGACCACTGGTGGTCCGCGTATAAAAGCATCATTTAAATTGTATTTATGAAATTTTTATATAATCGATTTCATATAAAACACGCATTTCGTGCATTGTTAATATGCAAATGAATTGTTTTGAATTTACATTTATATACGAATTTTTAATTAAATAAATAATTTCCTCGAATTTTTCTATTATTTTAATACAGAAAGACGAAGGCAATCTATTAACTCAATAATTTGAATAATTCTTTGCCTATAGGCATAATAATTAGTTCTCGTTTATACAGTTTTCTGTCTGCCACGGACAGAAAACACATTACATATGCTTATTTATATGTTTTATAATGTTATATAACGTTGCTTCTTTATAATTCAAAACTGCATGTATACATAACCCCTACATTAACAAAATATAAGGCCTATATAAAGAGAATGCCGGGCTATATGATGTCTTATGATTCATTTATTATTAGGAAAATCCATCTACTTTTCACCTGTGGAAAATTATTTGTAAAGTTTAAATTTAATAAAAATTTATACTATTGTCATTATCACCGCTTAACAACGACTGTGATTTCTTTTTAGAAAATTCCATAACGACCTTGACCATTCTCCATCTTCCAGATCGTATTTCTGTCAAATGACGTAACTAAAAACGTTAATAAAACAAAGGGCATGGCACTCATTTCATAATTTTTCACACTCTGCAATATTCGTAAATGAAATATGCAAGAAACTTTATGTTAACATCGACGAAATTTTCAAACGAACTTGGTGTTATGGTCTGTGTTTAAGCTAATTCGTAGCTCATATAATCATCGATGCTATCAATTAACTTAAATACATTAAAAAATTTCACTATTCTATCACGTTATAAAACTGTTTAATTCCTAGCATAATTAATTTTAGATGCTACTCAAATAGTTAATTCGATTGATGAATATTGCTATTTATTTCTTACCTTACCTTGTTATTATTTTGAAATATAATATTGTGCGTATTTGCATAAAATAATGCAAAAGAAAGCATCCCAACACTCATAAACCATCTTAAACAACACAATGGCGAATAAAACGTCCATATTTGACCTATCATACTGAAAATACTTCTACACATCCTTCAGATGTTGTTATACTCGTATTTTACGCAAGCCACTGGTGATCTTGTATATCACTTGACCTTGTTTACACTCATTCATTATAATCATTTCCAATTAATAACTCTATGATCAATTTGCTTCTTTATACTAAGATAACATACAAATTACACTTTTCTAGTAATATTCGACACACTACAACCTATATACGTAAGCCTACCATTCTTTTAGTCACTGAATAAATCCATTAAAAAAAACCTCTTAAATGGCATGATTACGCTATTCAAGAGGTATGAATGGATTTAATTGTGAGAAAAGGAAAATTAATACATGTAAATTCGAATTAATTATGTAATATTTAAACGTGTTAAGTGGTTAGCCTATTTAACATTAATGCAAAAAATAACATAGGAACATACCGTTAACGCTTAAAAACCCCGCACCTCATGCGATACTTTGCCGTTCGTATAGGAACACGTTATTAAAAAGATCCTAGGAAGAAGGCGGAAACTCGATATCCGGGGGGTACTTCCCCAGTTGTAGAGGTCTTATGAGGAACAAACTCTCGATTAGGCCTACGTACTTTACTACGGTTTGGAATATACCAAATATTACGAAAGCCTTACTTTTCGAAAATAATACTTTCATAACATTAGTTTCTTTATCATCATCCCACGTATCTATGTATTAATTACTTGTAAATAACTGTATAAAAAAAACAAATTCTACGTAATCCGTTTCATCACAATTATCCTACATTCTGTATTTCCGTATTTTAATAACATTATATATTCCAATTTATGAATAAAATGATTTAATTTCTACATTTTAAATCTTTTGTTGAACATAATTTTGAGTGCAAAATTTATGCTATATATTTACAGTACGTATTGTTCTGAAGTCTACAATCAGCTTTTTATTTTTTAGCATGTATATAAGTAGTTGATAATGTATTTTCTGATTTAATTTTAGGTAATTCCAGATTTTTTCCATTTTAAACTTTCTTTGTTTGAATTCTTGGAAAGATACTTCCTTTGTGTATGCAAAATTTGCTACTGTTTCCTTTAGAAAGCAATAAACAGGATAAGATTAAATCATTTGGTGACATGGAATCTGATGATAAAAAATTCTTATCTACAGTATTTCTCTCTTAAAAGTCGACTTAAAAATAAATGATAAAGAAAGGGGAAATACTTGTGTATAGGCCTAAACATTTTTACGAAACTTTAAAATTAAAAATAAACTATAATTTATCTATAAAACTTTACTGCTTAACGGTGCTACATACAGCGATCCTACGTGGCACCATCTAGGTTTTAAACCGTAATATATATAAGGTGCCCTTCCTCCTCCACTATAATTATGTAACGTGGAAGAGAAAACGCTCCAAGCTGTAGCATAGTATTGCGAAGCCTTAAGCTTTAGTCTGTTTAGTTTGTATAAGTTCGGCCCCGGAAACTTCACTAATCGATATAAGTATAATAAAAGTATATAGACTTGAGGAGTTTATTCAGGAGTTTTTTGGGTGGGCTGACCCCAATATGTTGAACCATTCTCTGAGATATCCAGCTGTTCTCATTAAAAGGTATAAAATGAGGCTTCTCTTAGTGTTCTCAGGGGTACACTAAAAGGGCCTTTTTTCAAATTTATCGTGTATGTGAAGAAAACAACTGGTGATTCACATACACGATAAATCGAGTACAAGTCGAGTACATACAAGTCGAGGAATCAATTCTGAATACAAATTTGAAGAAAAATATTCAAAGAAATTTGATAATTTCATCCAAAACAACTCTTCTTCCAAGAAATTAAAGAACAAAGATGCAAATTGTAGCAAAATCTACTAATATTGAATAACAAGTCACGTTTTCTACGTAAAACAAAAAATTTCTTTATAAACAAGAGTAAATAAATATTATTTTCAAAGATTTGTATGAAATTATTCTCTAAAACAAAATCACTATAATTATCATATTTTACAATTCCAAAAGTACGAGTTTAATTTAATTCTTTCTGAATTATTTTATTAAATTTACCACAAAAATTCAATTATATAATTAGTGGAATTACGTGTAAAATAACGCATCCACCGGATAAAAAAAATTATCTTGGTATTTTATGAGTAATTTCTGTTAAGAAAAACAGGAAGATGTCAGATAATTTTCAATGCTATGAGGTGCGGAAACATGAAAAATAAACCTATAACTGCTTTTTTTTAAATGTATTTTCACATAGAAAATAACTATTAATAAAATTAATAGATTATTAAAATAATAACTCTCAATTTTCTCTTCTACGAATTTACCTTTTCTATAATATTCTTATGGTAAAAAAGCATATTTCTATAATGAGAAATTCATATAGAAACTTCTGAATTATTATAGAAATTCTCTAAGTTCAATAATTGTTTGCTCTCTGCCTGTATATCTGTAACTGACGTTTCTGTCTACCGAAAACTAAAACGGCGTACTACTTTAATGTTAAAGTACTTACCTGTACTCGTATAACGAAGTAATTAATTCTCAAAATGTCTTAATTGAGTTAATTAAATATTGACGCTCTTTCGCGTCGCTTCGTGTCGCGGCGCATCCCAAATAGAAACTGTCACGTCGCGCAGGTACTTTTTTTTTTAGTAATTTAAAAAAAAACAACGAAATTTGTAATTATTTTAAACATAAACAATTAAAAGTAATGATTAATTGCCAAATTAAACAGATTTTTTAAGGTTCTTTATGGAATTTCATTTGTATAAATGTGTCAAATTACAGATACCATTTAAAAATTTACAATAAGATTTAAGTTCACAAGAATGCTTATCTGAGTGAGGATCTTCAAACACTATAATTTTGTGAATGTATGTCTATAATTTTATTAAAATTAATTAAAAATTTCCATAAGTTTTAGGTAGAATGAACTTAATATATTACCCAATTTGTAGCAACTCCTTTTATGTTTAAAAATATTTATCAAAATTGACGTCGGAAGAAGAAACCAAAGATAAGAAGATCAACGATCTTCTCTTATCTTAAGTTTCGATTTGGAAAGCCTTTCTTAGTATAAACAAACATCGATTAAACAAAATATTTGTTAAATTTACATAATTATCGTTAAATTATCAAATGATAACCTCATTTTATTATTTAAATACGCAAACTCATTCCGTTATGGAGAAAGTAAGATTATTAATTTAATGGCAAAATTACGCAAATTAAACTTCACAGATGACGATTAAAAACTGTTTTAGATCATTTTAAAATGTTGAGAATGTGTAAAATAATTTAAAAAAATGTAGATGCAAAGCGATGCAATTGTCATCTAGACGCGCTATATTGCGATGCGATCGATGTTAATGGATGCGACACGAAGCGGTTCTTGAATGACCAATTCGATGCTCGGCGGTAAAAATACTTATAATTTACTAAATAAATTGTGAATCGACTGTCAATTTATTCAGTACACTAAATAAACCGAAATATGGCAAATTCGTAAATAGATGCATTATAATACGAGGCGAGAACGGTTTGTTTCCAAAGCTCTAGCCATAGGTTAGCGGACAATGCAATACCACAGAAAAAAAAAGCTTCCATTTAAAAAAAAATACAAAAAAATAAGTTTAAAATTTATTATTAATATAAAATCATGAAAACTGCAATTCTAGGTATTCTACAGACATTGACAACGAAACGTTTCAGGATACTGAAAATATTGTATCATTGGAGAGAAATAGTTTTGCTGGAAATCGAAATATACAAATTACACTATAAAATGGATTTTCAATACCATGTAAAATTGTCTCACGATTACATTAACGGAAAATTATGAGGATGACGTTAATTTTTAAATGGAAATTTTGAGTTATCCACCCATTCGGTGTATTGCGGGAGCATTCATCATACTATCAATTTTTCTTGGCACTCCGATGAAACGTGCATTTTAGAAAATTGCCACCCGCTTTTTAGGAATTCTTAAACGTTCTACCGAAGGGATGCTTCACAGGTCTTTCTATAGGAAACTAGCCCCTATTTACACACGTGAAGAAAACCCCATGTCGCTAGCCTATTGGTGAGGCGACCAACTACAAGTGTTCAGAGGTTTTATCTAGTAGTCTTATATATAGTAATACTGATAAGTTGGCATTCTCCAATTTAGACGGCATGTTTCGTCCGAGCAGTCATTTCTTCTAGGTATTTATAGTAGGAGGCCGGATGGCCGAGCGGTCAAGGTTCGCAGCCTACCGCCCTGGGGGACCCGGGATCGAATCCTGGTCGAGAAATCCCCAGGGATTTTTCGGGGGGTGGTCCGTCCGGATATGTTGGTCCCCGTCCCTCACCACCCGGCCTCCCCATTGTGGGCCTGGCCGAACCCATAATGGGCTTGCTATAAGAGGCCCTATTAGTGCCCACTGGGCGGAAAGTGTTACAAAAAAAAAAAAGGTATTTATAGTGAGAAAATTCGTATATTAGTTTTTTCGCAGTAATTACGACTTGTACCGGTACGTAAAGTCGTTTCAAAAATATTTTATACATTAAAATTTTAAAAAGTATTTATTTAAACGTGTTATTAATAAAAGTTAAAATGTTTGCTTTATGGAACTTGAAAATTTTGTGAAAATTCATTCTCAAAAATGTTCTATTTGAATGTAAAAATTTAAAATAATTAAGAATGGATAATTAGAATTTCTAGAATAAATTAATATTGAAAAAAGGTGTTATACGAGCTACTGCGAAAGAAACGTAGGCAAGTATCTTGAAATTTTTTTCAACTTGACCACGAAAAATTTTAATAACTCAGTTTTATTAAAGTAAATAATTAGTGTCGTGTTAACAATTATTAAAATTGTTTTTAGCCATTTTATTTATGTATTACTCCCTACAACAGATTATAAACCTTTTGTATCAATATGTTAATAACAAGCAATTATTTATTGGTGACATCATCACAATGCAGGACTGCAATTTTTTATCGTTTTTTAACTTTTTAAATTTAAAATATATGCTCTCCACTTCAAATTATCCGTGTCTTACCCCTGTATATCATACTTTTCTGTTAGCAACAGTTCATCTATTAACTCCTTTCAGGGAAAACTTTTTGAATTAAAATAACGTGACTTTCGGTTTGCTTCGAAATGAAAAGCTTAGGGACCGGAAGCCCCTAAGCTTTTCATATCTTGTCTCGTCTTTCATCTATCTAACTCCGTTCTCGAGACCCTATTCACACTGTACATTTTAAGCCAGCTTAAAGTATGAAATATGAACGGAACTGACATAACGTCAAGTTCGGTTTAACTACCAATAACCGGCTCAGCTTAAATCGCTTCAAGCTTTCCACCAGGTCAGCCACAAGTTCAAAAATAATGGCGGAAGCAGATGTACAGGTACTGTACAAATGTTCGAACAAACGATACTCTTCTCTATTAGCATGTATATGCTGCTTCGATACAATAAGTTTAAATAATAATATAAATTTCTTGTTTACGAAATATATATATATATATAAATTTGTCAAAAAACCCATTCTTATCACAGTTCTATCGCTAAAGTGATATAAACATTGAGAGAATCGTGCTGCCAATGACATCACTGATAATAAATGTTAATAATTCCTAACTGACGTCTTATGCATTTTAAATAAGTTATTTATAGTTTAAATTACTAAATATAAATTAATTTATGATGATTTACGAAAAATAAGCAAAAGTTTGATTTTATTTAAAATGTAATATTGAGTACACCCACTTGAGGGCTAAGCGAATAATTTGCTTTAATTACCTAGTGTGAACGAGTAGTTAATCTTGTTTTCGACAATGCGACTTAACTTAATTCTGCTTAAATCTTAATCCCGCTTAAAATGTACAGTGTGAATAGGGTATAAGGAAAGACGGACGGACGACAGTGGGAATTTATGGGTTACAATTTTTTCAAATTGCAGCCCAAAACTATCTTTTAAAGTCTACACTTATTTTTTCAACAAACAAAATATTACAGACACCATACACACATTAATGAAAGCAATGTATCTTCTTCAGTTATTTTATTTGAAACAATTTTCATTTTATTAAATTAATTATAAATCACATAATACTTCTACTACCCTGTCTGTTTTTTCTGTACATTTGTTGTCGTCATGAAGTCAAATTTTTTGACAAATATGTACATATTTTTGGCAAGAATCAATAAAGCGAAATGGCAACCAGGAAAATTATAGCTGTCTTCCAAATTTTCTATCACTTAAGAAAATATTTCACAGATCATATAAGATGATTGTTTTAATTCTGGATATATCAAGATATTTTCCATTTTCAAAAGTAACTGGAAGCATTTATTGGTGATATATATTAAATTGATATATATTTACAAATGATGTCAATGATGAGAATGGAGCAACATATAGTATTTTCAAAATTATATCTGCCATGCATGCAATACTTCAAACATTGTTTTTAAGTTTTTAACAATACAACCACCTATGTAATACAATACATTCTGTTCCAAAACAAGAATGATACTATTTTCTAAAGTAAACCATCCCAAAAGGGAAATCAATCACTATCTGAAAAACTGACAAAATTTTTTAAAAGTTGTTGCTAACACATTTGTAATTACAAAATCAAACTGTTGTCTTCTATTAATCTTGAAGATATTTTCAACACTTTTAAAAATGCAGTTAGATAGACTTGTTGTCAGAATGCTTTAAAAAGTTGCAATTGTAACTAATTTTAGATTTGATTTAAACTGAGCTGCAGAAGGATTAGTGCTACAAATGCTCGAAAAGATGTTTTCTAGACAGTCTCAAGAAACAACTTGTCAGAAGAAAGTAATATCCTTTCTCATTCATAAATATTTCTTACAATTCAAGAATAGACGATGTTGCAAAAATTACATCTGTTTGGCAGGACTTCAAAGAGCTTTTCGCCAATCTTTATGATGAAAAATACTCAATAAATGTATGTAATAGACAGAGCATTCTGATATTTATCTTCTTTCTTTTTATTTAAAGCAACAGCAGAACATATAGATGTCATTACATTAAACTATTTTTGCACAAGATCTATACACCATGCTGTTGTTTTCAGACCTGAATCATAATTTCCTTTGTTAGCAAAATAATTATATTAAAATAATTTAATTAAGATAACAAGTTGTTGCTGACATTATGACTCAATACATGTGTAGCTGTTGATACTTTCATTTTGTTGAAATGGCAAGCTGTAAGTTTTCTTTTGAAATTTTTCTCAATAGTTTCAACTGCTGATTTTCCTATTTCCTATTAATCAGCTATAATCAGCTGTTGATTGCTAATAAGGCAAGCTGGTAGTTGAAATTTTCTTCTTTTTTCTTCAACTATTTCTATACCTCTCATTAAAAGCAAAGAACAAATATTTTTTAAAAAATACATGGCATAATAGGTATAAAATACACTTATCTCTACAGATCACAAGGATGTAGACAGCTATTTTTGGCAACTGTACACTTTCCTGCATTTACGCCAAATGCCAACCACATGTCCAGATTAGAAGAACCCGTATCTGAAAATCACAGCCATTACATACAGTCAAATATTTTCTGCATGATAAATAATATCTTTTATGATCTCTGCAAGCACTGTTCCTGCAATGTCGTCTTCATGATAGAAGGTATCAAAAGTAGATGGAAAGATAAGAGCTTTGCTTGCTCTTCCAGTATGTTTTGAAAGAACCATCTCCAATGATTGACCAGGCACTCTAGACAAAAATCACTTCAAGCTGCTATTGCCATCTTGTTGAGGAATAGTACACAGTACTTTTGTTGTTCAAAGTTTTCACTTTTCAACTTGAATAAATTACAAATATCCATAAGAATTTGATTGGAAATTTATTTTTTTCCAATTTTTACCTGAGAACCTTCACAGAAGGCAAAGGATATTTTTGATTGTAGAGTTCAGTGTAATCTGCAATGCCACAAGCAAATCACAACTTTAGAGCATTTATTATTGTATTGATATATACAATACAAACACACACATATATATATATATATATATATAAAAAGAAAGAAAAACAAGATTTCATTGATCTGCAGAACAATCTGATATTCTCATTAAAGCACTTAAAAAGAATTGAATGCATATATTTCTTTTTGAGTAGACTTTTGCTACATTTCTGTTTCTTTGTTAATTGAATGATATTTTGTTGATATTGAATTTTTTTTATGTAGCTGTGAAACAATTTCTTCTAATCTATTCAAATCAAATTCACAATCTATATTACAAGTAAACGAAACTCCATCCAACTTATTTACCTCAGATGTAGACTGCACATTCGAATCATGATCTGAATCACACTTCTCTGTGGAATCAAAATCTTGTTCCTCAGCTCCATCTCCAGAAGCACATTTATTGATTCCTTCTGATTGTGCAGCATATTGATGCTCCAATTGTATGCGTTTCACTTGTCCACAGGGTTCATCAGGTGAAGTTCGAAGCCTCTTTGTAGCGCTTTTACGAAGAGATGGTGGGTGATATTGAGAGAAAATCGTAGGAATTGCATCACGTTTTAACTTCCATTTTCCATAAATATGAACCTTATCCCATTGTTTTTCATCAAAGTGATCCTTCATAATAAAATAAAAATCATAATTATAATAATGTAATATATACACAAAACAATATTACCATTTCAGTAAGAAAATTTTATCTCTATAATAAAACAAGGATTTTTTTAATGTTAAAAGAGAATTTATTAAGTTTTGATATTTAGAAATAAGTAAAATTTATTAAGAAGTTTACATTACATAATAAATTAGTAATACTTATTAGCTAAATTAATATCCAAGTGTATATAATTAAGTTGTATTCTTTCCTTTTAATGAAGAGATAAAAATGGATATTACAATAAAAGGAAAAAAATAAATTTGAGTCTAAAATGTATTTTAAAAAACTAAAAAAATAATGTGAGAAAAGTAATAGATTTTCAATCAAATATTCTTTTGAATATAAAAAATAACACGTTTAGTATGGAATATAAAAAGATAAACACTAGAACAAGTACTTTATTAAATAAAAATAGACATATAAAAATATGAAAAGAAAAAATGATGCTAAACAATTATCCAAAAAACTTTATAGAAAAATGGGGAAAAAAATTAATACAGAAGAGAAGTAAACGAAAAATAAACTAATATATGTATCTTTTCCACATATACAAAGCTTTTTTGAAGAATTAGACACAATATTTGAAAAATTTGATATAAAACTAACCCCTACTTATAAAAAATTAAAAAATAGAATATTTACTAATAAAGTTACTATTAATAAAAATAGTATCTGTGAAGCTGCAGAAATAGTTTATTCTAATCCTTGCACTTGTAAAAATACTCATTACTATACAAGGGAAACTAAAAAGAAATTAAAGGTACTGTACAATTAAAAAAACATGTAGCAGATTTACAATATAGAAGGCATAATTCTGTTTTTCATGAACATTATTTAATAATTGTTATATAGAAGAAAGAAAACACTATAGTTTTATATAGGGAAGTCAATATATATAATAGAAAATTTAAAAAAAGTATAGAAATATTAATAAAAACTACAAATAAAATAAACAAAAATTTAAGTGTGAAAATAAATGAAAACTAGATCAAATTATTATAAATATTAATAAAAGATAATAATGTAATATATGAAAAATTAGTAAAAATTATAATTTAAAATATAAGAAATAACTCCTATGCAGTGTTCAAAATTTGTAAAACAAAAGAATTATTATGTAAATTATATAATAAAATAAAGCTAATATAAAAACTAATATGTAAATGTCAAAAAAAAAAATTTATCATAGAAGTGTTGATTCCTTGTATTGCAATTGTTTCATTTGTTAAAATGTAAAAACTGTTGTGAAGATTAAAATTAATGTGATCTTAAAGGGGGAAGAATGTACAGCATATCAAGGTATGTTGCAAGTTTTAAGAGCATTTTAATAAATTGTAGTATTTACAATTGCACATTTTTAGCCAATAGAAGAGGAGTTTATACCCAAATGCATATTGGCAATAAATATGATATTATATTTAACAAAGTAGTTGTGTTGATAGTCTATTGCCTTATTATACCACTTCATTGTGTGTAAGAGAAAGTAACAAAAAATAGATTGTATTCTTGTTTCTCACACAAAATGCAATGTAATTTAGCAATCACTTGGCTACCTTTCATCTTTATTTTAGTTGACCCCACAGATTGTATTCTGTTTGAATTTGTTTTTAAGGATATTTCTTTGAAATAAAAAATTTGTATTTTCCTCTTAATTGGCTAATTCACTTTAACTCTTATGCACAATTTTTGAACACTGCATATGAAACTTAAGATAAATTTTCAAACTGTCTCCATTATGTACTACAGAGAAAGATTACTTTGATCTTGAATTCAAATTAGATTAAAATCATTATTTACAAAATGATGTTATAAAAACAAATCAGATATTAACTTCTAAATTTTTATTTTTATATTTATGAACTAAACTTTCCATCTTCAATTCAGTTATGTATGATCTCTGAAAAAGTTGTAAACAAACTGTTTTGAAATGTTCAGTGCAATTATGTTACTTGTGTTTAATGTTAGAGTTTATGCTGCTTGGGCAAAACATGCATTTGATGCCCTTATCCTCCTACATAGAAAAAAAAAAATTGTTTTAAAATTCCATAACTATCAGAAGTGGAAAGAAATTTTTGAATATTTTAAATAAAATTTAAAAACAATTTAATTTCATATAGTTACTGTTTGTTATTTTCACTCATGAAAATTTATGAAAATTTGCCACCTTGGGCAAATGCCCAGTTTGCCCATGCAGTAGTGTTGACTTGTGTTTAGTGATTTTCAACATTGAGTTTATGTATTTATTTCCATAATAAACCAAATGATCACCATAACAAATTAGGTTACTTTTAGTGCTATTATTAATAATAGCACTAAAAGTAGGCCAATTCGTTATGGTGATCATTTGGTTTATTATTAAGTACATCAGATTTTGAGATGTTCAAAGATGAAATGTTTCCATTTAGATGTTACTCTTTTATATCATCTTAAAGTTTTTAACTTATTGTATGTTGTATTGATTCATTTGTTCACAACTGTGAGCAGTGAGCATTAACTATTAAAGAAGACTAGCAAAAATGATAACAATGAAATAATGCCTTTGAAGAAGCTATGCACTTGTTGCAATTGTTAAATTTAAAAGAGAATAGTGAAAACATTAATTTAATAAATTATTTCTGTTGCACAAGATTAATTCATTTGTCAAATATTGTAAATGAAGCAGAAAATCAATACTAGTTAAATTCTCTACATGATTAAGGAAACTCAGATTTTTACTAATCTTCTAAATATTCAACTACTATGCATTAGAATTAAAGTAAAAACCATCTCTTTAAATTTACTTTGCTTTTTTTTTTTTCTGAACATGTTTTGTTAAAGTTGTACACATTTAACAAGCAGTAAAACTTTAATATGACTGAAAATGTTTGAGAATTAAACATTCATCTTTAGGACAGAAAGAAACAAATCTCAATTTAAAAAGAACAACAAAAGCTAGAATGTCTTCTAGAAAAAGTTGATTTTGAATATTACTGTTTTAGATCATGAAAAATTTAAATGTGCATGTTGGGCTTCTACAGATTAAAATACAAATGTACAAATCAAAACTAAACCAAACCCAAAAACACATGAAAGTAATGTTTTAAATTTTAATGCATTTAAATTTTTGTTGTTCTAAAACTATAATATTTGAAATTAATTTCTTCCAGAAAATATTCTAGCTTTTCTTTTTAAATTGAAATTGGTTTCTTTCTGTCCTGAAGTTGACCAAAATTGTTTGAGAATTAAAGTTGTACTGCATGTTAAAGGTCTGAGTAATAGTAGTATTGTGGTTTATTGTAAGTGCAGTTTTCAGAGAAGTGTATAGTAGTTCTACCATCTGTCTAATAATTACTGTTTTTTTTTTTTTAATAAAAGAATAACAAATGAAATAATTTATGCATAAACAGTTTTTATTTGTATAATATAAAGTAAAATCACATAAAAATCTGTTTTACAAGTGTCTAATAGTGTTTTATCTATCTTTTCAAATGGATCTGCTGTAATCGTAGTATAAGAGATCTCATAACTTTTTACACAACTTTTGTAACATTTATGTAATAAAATGTTTGATATTTAAAAAAGTTCTTATGATGTAGTTTACATTAAAAATTACTATATATATAACAAAGAAAACAAAATTTTTGCTTTTTTTTTAAGCATTTATGATACTATTGTTTTAATGGCCATGCCAAATGCTGGTAAAATTAATGAAATTAATTTTGATTAATATATTCTCATATTACATTTAACAGTTAATTTAGACAATCAAAGAATCAAAAATAGTAGTAGTGATTGCACTCCCCTTTTTCCTATAACCAACATTGATCATAGATAGGATATATCTTTTAATTTGGAACTTTTTTAAAAAATTGTGTAAATGCAAAGAAGTTAACTTTTAAAGCATAAAATTTCAAAGTTAATTTCTTCAAAACAAAGTTGTTTTAAAATTTTTTTGGGAGGTTAAAGTGACACAAAGTAACCTTCCTCTAAGGTAAAGTAATGTTAATTGTAATGATACATTGAGGAACAATGCAGAATTACTGGTGTCCATTAAGGTACCACAATCACCGCATCACACTTTTTTTTTTTTTAAGAGACATATCAAAAAGTTCTATAAACAAAAGGTCATATGACTATTTACCGACTCTGTACCATTCAAGCAGCCATTGCTTAAAAACTTGTTTTTGTTGTGGAGTAACACATTAAACGACGGACTCATACAAAACATGTCGCATGACAGTTTAGACTTCACTAGGTCACACGACCACATTGCATCTTCACTTACCGCAGTCATATGGCATTTGCAACATTTTCCCTGAAAACCTATTCTCTTCATGGAAGACTGTTCTTTTGTGCTGTAGACTGTACCTTAGAGGCATTACATAATGAGTAGTAATTCCTAATACATGATTCACCTCTTAGAAAACATCATACTTGCCAACCTTTAGAATGAGGAATAGCTGGGACATTGGTAGAAAAATCCTGATTTTTGAATAAAAACACTGACAACATAAAAAGCAAAATTCTTTATTAACATTTGTTTGCACAATACTTATAATAAACAACATTAAATTTTGCTTGTTATGCAATATCAAACAAAATTTGATGCATATGATATCTTATAAAGCTATTACCATAAACACTGTCAAGAGTATGGCAATAGCTTTGTACTCTTTAATATTACAATTTAAAAAAGGTTGAGTATTTTATGGGACAATCATATATCTATATCTAGATTTACAATGTGTTCCATCTTGATGTGTCATGAGTCTTGATATTGCATGATGAGTGCTTCCTGTTATGTGCATTTGTGCAATGGATTTACTTTGTTAATAATTTCTTTTATTACAGTGTACTCATGACAGTTGCTATCAATCAGTTTATTGACTTTCACTGCAATTATTAAGGACAACGATTTTTCTGGCTGTGATCTATTTCCTATCTCTCTTTTTTTTTTTTTTAGCACACTCCACTATAGTAGTGCTTATGTTAGGACTTTTGTGTGTCTGTCAGATGTGTGCATGAGCATGCTTCATTCAATCCATTTATTGGGCATGTCCACACATATGCGCAGAAGGGAACTGAACATTTTTGTTTACAGTTACTGTAAGCTATAGTAAAAACTTCACAGTTCTTCTGGAATCTATAAACCATCCTTTACCGTATATTCAGTGAAAAATTCTTCTGAACAACTACTTGATTCCAAGAATTTAAATTTATTTAATTATTTAAAAATTTTAAATTATAAAATTTATTTTAAACAAAATTAATATTTGATTCGTTTTTGTGGAGTGTGCTATCAGATTGGCTTGACCAAGCTTGTTTTTTATGATAATGAATATCTTTTCCTTTTGTCACAAAGCAATGAAGGGCCTTCCCTACTTTGCTGTGTGGCAAAACCATCATCAGCCTTATTATTTTACAAAGATTTGTAATCTTTGTAAAATTCCACAAATCTCAAAGAATCATCTAGTTTCTTCAAGGACTTTAACACATTTGAGATCTCCCAAGAGCCCATAGACTACACTTTGAAAAACACCACCTTATTTTGTTTGGTGTCATGACTTCGTGAATTTATAGACACTTGGCAAATTCATCTGTTTAATCCATAACCTTACAGAGATGCGTTTTGGGCTTTCGCCCCTCTTCAGTCTGTCACGTAATGTACATGTGTTGCATCTGGTGGGCATCTGTCCAGCACCTTCCGCACTACATTTTCCCACTTACATTTCCCTTCTTGCTAACTTGACTGCTTCCCCTGCATGTCTCACAACATGTAACTTCTCCCTCCTGGAATGCTGCACACAGCCACGCCTACAACTATATAAATATACTTTTTATGATATTCTATTTAATAGTTGTAACCAGCTTTTATGAATTTTGATCCTTAAGTTCTTATTGATATTATTTTGTCTGTAATAATTTTGTAGCTTTCTTTAAATTTAAAGTAACATAGTGAAGAAGGTGCTGGACCCACCAGATGCAACACATGTACTGTACATTACATAACAGACTGAAGAGGGGCGAAAGCCCGAAATGCGTCTCTGTAAGGTTATGGATTAAACAGATGAATTTGCCAAGTGTCTACAAATTCACCAAGCCGTGACACCAAACAAAACAAGAAAAAGAAGACACTGTTTCGACAAAACAAACAAACATCACCTTAGTTATGTTTCTGCTAATATAGTACTGTAACATTCTATTATATTCAATGAGTTGGAATTTGACAATAATGATTTATTTTCAGGATTAATTCTGCAAAAAACTGACCAAATTTCTAATAAATAAATAAAATAATCAAAGTGCTCCAAAATTCAATATCTGATAAAGCAATTTATTTGATATAAAAGTACTAATTTTATTCTCAACATTCTCGATTTCACATTTTCGAAATTTTGAAGCAACAAAAATTAATTATATATAAATAACAAATTAATTATTTGACTTTCATTGTTTTTTTGGTATAGAACTACCAAGGTTACTTACATAGTTTTTAAAACAATTTATGGAATTTCCTCTGCAAGCAGAGTAAAAAAAAATCAGAAAAAAGAAATACATGTACAATAGAGAAAAAATTAATTTCCTCTACAAACTATCTGCTTGTTACTTTGGATGAAACACATTTTATCATGTGTCACAATTTTTTTATTTTAAAGAGTAACAAGAATATACCTTTCATTATTAAATAATGTGATTGTTTTATAATTTTTTGTGTCTAAATTCTATAGGATACTTATCACACATTGAAATCAATGGTGAAAACATACTTTTTGGTAGCTCTTTCATCCACTGTTATCAATCAAAAGGAACCACATGACAAATAGACCTTTCAAGAGGTTACTTGGAATAAAAAAGAAAAGAAAATTAGCATTAAATGCAGGTTAGATAAAATGTTCAAGTAAAAATAATGTTAGAAAAAGTTTTCAAATTCTCAAATAAAAATATTTTGTTAATCATCTGATTAAACTTAAAAGTTTTTATTTCCTTCAATTTGTTCTATTTGATTCCAATAATTAATTAATTACCAAAGTGGAGAACACTGTCCCACATTAAAGATAACATTATGATACAAGATAGACTTTTGCACAGTTTGATAGTTTAATGTTATTAATTAACTAGCAGATAGGCCCGGCGTTGCTCGGGCAAAAGTAACGATAGAGAAGATTAAGATTATGTTATAGTCACAGAAGAAAAAGAGTAATTTCATCAACAAACTAAATATTTCTAAAGAAAGGTCGAATTTGAAAATTGAATGTTCTAATATTGTTCGATTTTCACGTGTTCTGATTATATCGTTCGATTTTCATCGAATGTTCTAAGGAAGAAAAGTCGAGAAAACCCGAACTAATCTGTTTAAATTTGAAAATCGAATATGTTGTAACATATTACTCTTTTTCTTTTTTTTCCTCCAGCACCCGTAAATCTTGCACGTCGCTTTCTCTTGTTCTCCATTGTTGATGGAAGTGTTAAGTCTTAATCCTGTCCCTCTCCCCGTGGGGAGGAATTTTGAAAAATCCCTTCTTAGTGTGCGTTCTCGTGATGTACCCTAACTATGTACCAAATTTCAACTTTCAACTCCTAAGCGTTTGGGTTCTGCGATGATTATTATTATTATTATCATCAACTCGTCTCGATTATATATATAGATTATTAAAGCTGTTTAAGTTACAAAAGAAAACTTTATTTTTTGTAGATTCCATTGTATATCTATAACAAAGGAATAAGAGTGACTGAATGTAACATGTTAAACCCAGCCATAAAGAATTCGATTTAATTTTACATTAATCCGCCACACGTTGTCAGAAATAACACGTGATTGCGGAGAATGAAGATGTGACGTCGAAACCATGCCGCGTAACACCTTTTGTATGCGTCCGCCGTCCAATACGTTACTACTCCGCGACGAAAACAAGCTTAAAATGGCGGCTCAGACGGCGCAGAATCGGTAAGTAGTCCCATGATTTTTTCGTTTATAGAACTTATTCTATGGATCGCCTCCAAAAATTGTATCAAATACGTCTATTTTAAAAAAAAATTAAGGAAAAACCGTCCAATGTAGAGCTTGTAAATAATTACCAGAAAAAACGTGTGATGTAGTAATTGTAAATAATTACCTAAATAACTATCAATAATTGATTTTTTGTATGTTTTCTTACCTCACACAAGTACGAATTGTTAGTCGGCTGCCAATTGTCTCTGTTAACTTTTTCTGCCCAAAGTTTTCTCCTTTCTGGGTCTCTCGGAAACACTTTCATTATCTTCCCTTTCTCCGATGAATTTATACAACCAAAAGCGACGCAATGAGGCATTATTGTTTACTTTTTCTGCTTTAAAGCGCTCTTCAGGTAACAGAACAGCCACAATCGTCCCGAAGAAGTACGGTATTGCCGACGAAACATGGCGTCCACATATCACGTGAGTTCATCGGCCAATAGAAATACATCAGGGCCACTATATATCCCTCTTACTATATGGGGCCACTAGTGGGCGCCACGTTCATAAGCGATGATATTCAAAATCGATTACACGATAATCGATTTCGAAATCGAGCATCGCTCCAACTAAGTTGCACAGATTATTTCGATTGGCGCGGTTAATTTGCATAAATGAACCTCCATCTAACTTAATTAATTTTGTCAGACAATTAACTTTATTTAAGGGAAATATAAAATTCATTACTAAGGTTAAAATACTGTTTTAATTACCGTAATGATTCATTAGCACCCAGCTTTTAGACCATTAGCTTCCATTAATTGTTGTTTATAAGATAATAGAGTATCAATTAAGTTATATAGTCTAGTTATGTTCCGACTTTACGGAAAAATTTATTATAAAATACACTATAAACATATAAATAATTTGACTCTATGAAACTTCTAATCGAATTTTAGAGGGTATAAGCCTACGTTTAATTCTTTGAGTGTTAAGGGCAACTAGTATCTGAATGCAGCTCGATTATATTTTAATAATTTTAGAATGAAAGACAACACTTAGAGAGCCGATAATCTTCAATCTATTAATTCATCATTTTAATATAATAATGGCCGAATAACGTATATTAAGGCATTTATACGGAAGAATCATAAGAAACGAGGTAAATAAATAATATAATGTGATTACTCAAGCAATTTTGGGATTTATTCACAAGAACTTTAAACTTTATTGTAGAAAGATGTTTAAATGATTGCTATTTAGCTTCACCCTAAACAACTTTTGTCTTGATTTAAATCCCGATAAAATGAATACAGAATTTTTAACTTTATTCAAAACATTCATTATGATAAAGCAATTTTCTCTATAGCAAAACAGAATATTTCTTCGCTAGTGGTACATATTTTAAGAAACTGAACACAAAACAAGAAATTCTTGCTCATTCTAATAAAATTCGTCAATTTATATCGAAAGTTTTTATCGTTGATAACTTTAAAAACATGTAAACATAACACGAGAACGAGAATTTGAAAGAAAGATATTGTAGCCTAAAAGACAACGTAGTTATCAGTAGGATCGCGGGTTCGAATCAGTTCAGGCATAGAAACTCAGATTTTTCTGATTTTTATCCAGATTTGGTGTGATGATGAGTTTTCAGCCACTGAATAAAATTTTTATATTAAATTCTGTCTGTCCTGTGGAAAATAAAGAGCCTATTTATACTCATCGTAGGTTCTGCCAAGATTACAAGGAAGCAGTGGGGATGGAGTCTAATAAATCTGACCAATTCGAATCCGAGCCTCAACCATATACTAAACAGAGGTGCCACAGAGATGATTACTAGTCCAATTATCCCCTAAATTTAATCGATAAAAAAACTAAACTAAATGTTAAAACCGCAGAAGCCATTACCAAAACAATATTCCTTTTGCAAAATGCTGGTGCCACCAATCCTATCATTTTCATTCAATCATTATGTAAGAAGCACGAATCCACAGCACTATGTCGAATAAATAGTATATTAGTAACGATAATGCACTTTCGAAGAACACTCATTTGATGGAAACATTACGAAATGGGAATTTTTCTAATCAAATTACAACCTACACATTCTTTATAAGCAAAACTGCATATATAATTATATTACAACAGAAACGGATTTAAATCAGACGGCAAAAAAATCAGAGGCAAAACAACAGACGTCACATCAGGTGACACGACCTAGAAACGTGACGTAAAACAAACATTAATAACGAGTTCGAGTAAACATACAGGGATGGAGCGTTAAATATAAGAAACATGTTTAATTGTTTTTCCTCTGTTTTATTTTAAAATTTGACTGGGTAAATTAGCATAGACACAGTATAAAGGCAGCATGAACTCTGAAAGACTGGGTTATTGAGATTTGACTGAATGTGTACTTACGCGGCATTGTGGTATAAAGGATGGACATATGGGCATGTTTCCTGTGATAAAATATAGAAAAGAAAATTACAAATCAATCGAAAAAATCGATACCTATCTCATCAATCTTCAAAAATCAATGGTTTATTTTTTTGTGATAAATGTCATAGAAATTTACGTACTGTACAAGAATTGATTTTTTAATTATTTGATCGGACTAAATCCATCAGAAAGAGAGCATAGAGAATACAATGAGTAATGTTTAATTTTCTATTACTAGTTAGACATTTCCTTGCATTTTAATTAAATGGGTCATAAACATCACTCAATTTAACACGTAAACACAGATATCAATACAAGTCGCGTCGCGTCGCGTATTTACACATATTACGAAATACTTACAATGATCTCTGGTATCCAAAAGAAATGCAGTGTGACTTCATCGGAAAAACGAATGACGTCACCATTTCCGATCAGTAAAATTTAGTCTCTTAGTGGATTTAAAACTATAACTCGATAATTTAGACATTATTTCCATGAACTGTCTACAAAATATACCTTTCTGTTAACTTAATTAACAGGTGTTATACGATTTCGGCACTCTCAAACACGCGATCGAACAGAAATATTTCTCACAATTGTATTAGCCACATGTAATAATAAAGGCGCCACCTGCTGCGTTTACGTTCACTATACATAATCAAAACTATTTTAAATCCGATAAAATTAATTTTAATATAATAACATTAATCTTTTTATTAAAATAAATTTATATTGTATTTTACTGATTACAAATAAATATTAATGTATATTTTTAATAATATATACGTAGCTTTTTTGTTCGTTTTATGCGATAGATGGAAGCACGTACTTGTTTAAATTAACGCCATCTAGATTCGTCTTTGAAACTAATTACTGTATTTGTTACCTTGTGTATAAATTATTGACCGATTTAAATAATCGATTAAATATTTATATATGATCTATCGAATAATAGAGAAAAAATAAATATTTTAACGTAGTTTTTGTGCGCGAAGTGGGCAAATTAAAATTTTTGATATTCTGATCGCAGCCGGGCATCTATATGAAAGCATACCGATACATTTTATGCCTATCATTGATTCAAACAAGCCTAAAATAAGAACTTGCGAGTAATGGAAGACGGAACCCAACATATTTTGGTCCTTTTTCCACATTCATTATGGAATCGGCCGAGCCCACAATGGGAGCAACTGAGTGATGAAGTCGGGCCCCGTCTCTCACCACCCGGCTTTCCCATTGTGGGCCTGGCCGAACCCATAATGGGCTTCTTGTAAGAGGCCCTCTTAGGAGCGGAAAGAGTTTAAAAAAAACCGGGTGATGAAAAACGGGGTCAGACATATTCGAGATGGACCGTCCAAGAAAAATTTCTGGGGTCTTTCGAGAGCTCAGATTCAATCCCGCATCCTCCGAAACAGCAGGCTGACACCTTAACCGCTTAGGTCATATACCATCAGACATACGGGAGTCAAAACATTCACGAAAATCTCTGAGACTCAGATCCGTACCCTGGTCATCTATTAAGAATAAAAGTATGAGTTTGGTTAGTTGGATTTATTGGTGCAAGGACCATTTTGTCCAGTTGCATCATTAGAATTATAAGTAGAATAATAAAATTTCATCAAAAACACATTGAAAAAAGATATAATAACGGTAGAAATTTAATTAAACGTCATATAAGCAAATAACGTTTCTGATTATGATAAAATTTTTATGAGGAACAGATACTTCTTCTTCTTCTTCTTCTTCTTCTTCTTCTTCCTCAGCTTTTCCCACTCTATGTAGGGTCGCTGTTTCTGATGAGTCGCCTCCACTGCTCCCTGTCTTGGGCTGCCTCCACATTCAGATGCCTCCCTCTCAAGTCCTCCGCCACAAGATCCATCCACCGTCTCCGCGGTCGTCCCCGCCTCCTCCTCCCCCTCACTGACATCTGCATAACCCTTCTTCCCACATACTCTTCTTCTCTTCGTACCACATGACCAAACCACTTCAACCTTGCCTCCTGTATCTTTGCTTCTATGTTCGTAACTTTCACAGTCCCCCTCACACATTCATTTCGAATGTGATCCCTTCTCGTAACCCCACACATCCAGCGGAGCATCCTCATCTCCGCCACCTCCATCCTTTTGACATGGGTTTTCCTCAAGCTCACAGTCTCAATAGCATACAGCATAGCTGGTCTCACCACCACCCGATAAACTTTCCCTTTCAACCTAAGCGGCACCCTCTTATCACATAACACACCTGACATATCCCTCCAATTCCTCCAGCCAGCCTGAATCCTGCCTGTCACCTCCTTATCCACACCTCCATCCTCCGCCACAGTTGACCCCAGGTACTTAAAGGTATTGACTCTGCGAAATACGTCTCCCCTCAACTCCAGATCCCTCTCCCGGGCACCATCCACCTCCCCACTACACATATACACTGTTTTACTCCTACTCACCCTCAAGCCCCTCCCTTCCAACGTGCCCAACCACCTTTCCAATTTAACCCTCAGCTCCTCTTTAGTCTCGGCGCACAGAACGATATCATCTGCATACAACATGGTCCAAGGCGCCTCTTCTCTGACCCCGTCCGTGATCACCTCCATCAGCATGTTAAACAAGAAGGGGCTCAGTGCTGACCCCTGATGTAAACCAACTCCCACCTTGAGGCACCGGGACACTCCAACACAGCTCCTAACCTTTGTGGCCACATCCCTATACAGTTCCTGTATCAATCTAACATACTTTTCAGGAACTAGCTTTTCCCTTAGACACCTCCAGAGTTCTTGTCTAGGCACCGTATCATAAGCTTTCTCCAGGTCAATGAATGCCATATGCAGCTGGGTTTGCTTCTCCCAATATTTTTCCAACATTTGCCGAAGGGCAAAAATGGCATCGACTGTTGACCGTCCTGGCATGAATCCAAACTGCTCTCCTGCAATGGTCACCTCTGCTCTCAACCTTCCGTCTAAAACCCTTTCCAAAATCTTCATCGTGTGGGACATCAACTTTATTCCTCTATAGTTTTTACACTCTTGAACATCCCCTTTTCCTTTGTAGATAGGTACAAGTATACTTTCTCTCCATTCGTTAGGTATTTCCTCCTGCTCAAAGACTTTTTTGAATAGGTCCCATAGCAGGTCAATGCCCTTCCTCCCCAATGACTTCCACACCTCTACAGGAATTCCATCCGGGCCCTCCGCTTTACCGTTCTTCATCCTCTTTAGGGCCCTTTCCACTTCTTCTCTGGTTACCATCTGTACCATGCCCATGTTTTGGCTTCCTTCCTCTCTGTTCTTTGTTTCATTCTCTGTATTCAAAAGTCCCTCAAAGTATGCCCTCCATCCTTCTCGTATATCGTTCTCCCTTCGAAGGACCGTCCCCGTTGTGTCCTTGATCTGCCTTACATGCGAGATGTCCTTCGTTGCCCTATTCCTGATTTTGGCTAAACGATATATTTTCTTCTGTCCTTCCCTTGTATCCAACTCCTCGTATAAATTCGCATATGCTCCTGCCTTTGCCTGTGCCACTACTCTCTTAGCTTCACGCTTTGCCGTTTTATACGCAAATCTATCTTCCTCAGTACGTGACCTGTCCCACTTCCGTTTTGCCTCCTTCTTTACCTGAACAACTTGTTGCACATTTTCATTCCACCACCAACCTTCCTTTTGCACCCTAATCTTTCCAGATGTTACACCAAGCACCTCCTCCGCACAGTTCCTGATAGCCTGGGCATTATATGCCCACCAGTCCTGCACCCCCTCCCATTCTTGCGAGATTTGTAGCAGCACCCTCTCCACATACTCCGCCCTCGCCCTCTCCTCCCTCAAACGAAACCACTTGATTTTCTTCATCTGTGTATTTCCACTTTTCCTATACATTCTTAACTTCATGTCTATGCACATCAACCGATGTTGCGCCGATACCTGATCTGTTGGTATAACCTTACAGTTTATCACCGTCGCAAGGTGCTCTCGTCTAGTAAGGATATAGTCAATCTGCGAACTATGAGGCCCACTGTTGAAAGTTATCAGATGACTTTCCTGCTTGGTGAAAAACGAATTCACAATCCCCAGATCAAAAGCCACAGCAAAACCCAATATACTCTCTCCCTCCTTGTTGGGTTCCCCAACCCCATGGCCTCCATGGATCCTTTCATAGCCCATGTTCCGCCCCCCTATGTGCCCATTGAAGTCGCCTCCCACAATTACTCTCTCCCCTCCTTCCAGTGTCCTCATTTCTTCATCCAATTCACTCCAAAAACATTCTTTCTCCTCTGTTGCACATCCTACCTGGGGTGCGTACACACTAAACACCACAAGTAGATCATCTCCAAAACTCAGTTTCATTCGCATCATCCTATCACCTCTCCTGTACACCTCTAGTACCTCGCTCCTCCACTTGCCAGCCACCACTATTCCAACCCCATTTCTTCCATTCCTGTTTGCACTGCTATAAAACAATTTACATCCATCTCCAAGTTCCTTCGCCTTGTCTCCCCTCCACCTCGTTTCTTGCACGCACAGTACATCAATCCTCCTTCTCCGCATCATATCCACCACCTCCATTCCTCTTCCCGTCATACTTCCCACATTCAGTGTTCCCACTCTCAACACCTTTTCCTCATGTAGGGCTTGCTTCTTTAACCTCATCCGCCACTGGTGAGGTAGCCCTTGCCCACTTTTCGCAGTTTTAGGGCGATCTAGCTGCGCGTCGCCTACAGGGTACGCCCTAGTTCTCCTTCTATCACAGTTTCTGAGACTCATCATGTAGTTTTGGCAAGATGTTTTACGGCCGGATGCCCTTCCTGACGCCAACCCTCCTCCTTTATCCGGGCTTGGGACCGGCAACAGCCATTTTCAGGGCTGTCAAGATCTCTTGGAATCGCTTACATGACCCTGTCGTTGTAGAGTCGGAATAATTTAACTTCAGTCCACCTATTTCGGTACGCTGTCCATTCACAAATACTCTCGTCGTTCTATGAAGAACAGATAGTGATTACAGGCAAATCTTTTCTTTTTTCTTTCTTTTTTTAAACTCTTTTCGTCCTGTATGCACTAAAAGAAGCAAGTCCATTATGTTCGGCCATGCTTGGCCTACAATAGGGCAGCCGGGTGTGAGGGATATCCGGACAGACCACCCCGAAAAATACATAGGGTTTTTAGACCCATCCGGATTCCCGAGTCTCCTAGAGCTGTAAGTTGCTACCTCAACCACTCGGCCATCCAGCCACTTAATACGGGTGATTCGGTAATTCAACTATTATCGTTTTCATAGTTTTTTTATCTATTGTTTACGTTCTTTTCTTTAAGTATATCTGACTAATGACTAGTCGTTTCCTGTCAGCACTTTCGATAGTGAACCACAAGTTCTAAAACCAGTTTCTGCTTACAACATGAAGATTACAAAACAAAAATTAGTCTGTGTATGAAAATATTTTGACAGAAAATATATAAAAGTTAATACAGTAGAGCGTCGAAAATTGGAACGTCGGTAATTGAAATGGCCGGAAACTGGAACGATTTTCAGTCGGACTGTGTCGTGCTGAATCGAACGTTTTTGATACTAAATTTACTTCTAAAGTATAATTTTCATGTTTTTTATATTCTTCAATATATTTATTTTGTTTGTACAAAATAAAGAAATAATTTTTAAAGATACGATAGCCTCGATTATTATTATAAAAATTTTCGTTAGGCTTAAAATCGACGAAAATTCAACAGGAAGCGATACGCAACGGAGAAAAATTTGAACATCGGACAGGTTAATATATTTTTTCGTACATAATCGGAAATTGGAAAAAATCACTACTTGGAACGACCCCAGTCCCCAATTGGTTCCAGTTATCGACGCTCTACTGTAATTGAATAAAGCAAAATGAATGCATCAGAGAGTTGTTAAAGATATCAGAAATAATCTTAGGCCAGATTAAATTATTGCCGAAACCATGTACAAAGAACACATGTTGTAAACATATTTATGCATTGTATGCGATTTCATCAATAATTTACTGAAGATATGTTGAACATTGTAGAAGATTCAATGTTTAATTGCTCTAGTGCATCATTTTTCTAAATATGTATTATTCAATTAACTACCAAAGACAAATAATGCGCTTATTATTTGCTTTGTCTCATTTCAAACATATCATTTATTTTAATAAAAAAATAAATTTTCTATTTTCTTGTCGCCATCCCGTACAATGTTTTTCGGATGATAAATATATATGAACTCAAAAAATATGGAAATTACGACAAACTTTTAAATAAAAATATGCCGTAATTAGTCGAAATCGTCAATTAAATTTTCGAAGCGAGAGAGAAATAATGGCGGAACTTCCGATATACAGGAGTGAAGAATTAGACTCGTGTGATTGATAGAATATAGATCATGTACCAAGGATGAATCTGTGATTCTGATTGGCTATATGTGTCATTTTTTGATGTATAGACTAAATTTTTAGTCAATTTCGATGCTTATTCCTCTATAATTAAGTATCGTAATTTCGTGCAAATAACTTTCGGCTTATGTGTTTAAAATTACATTTAAAAAAGGATGCGGGTTATGTAGTAGGCAAGTTATAGACATTTTAAATTGCAATTACGAATTTATCAATCGGCTTTCCTTTGTCTAAAGACCTACTCGTAAGAAAACGGCTGTAGAAAACGCGAAAAATTCTAGCAGACATATTCGTATGCCATCGCGATTTTCCCGAAACCATTTGTAGGCCTTATATATATATACAGTTATTCTCTTACCTGTTCTGTAGTTCTTGCCCATTTTCTGCGCAATCAATTCACATGTTAATTGCTACTAGACGTTTCTATTCGTATCTTGAAAGCTGATAAATTTCTGGTAATTATTCTTTATCAGCGTAATGACATCATTTAGAGAACTTTGACAGTTGAAATCCTAATGCAATAATTGTCTTCCTTATCAGCTTGTTGTTTTTTTATTCCCAATAAAGTGAATTTCGGCGATTAAAAATAATTGTCTATATTTTAAACTACATCACTAGCTTGGCTGTGCAATGTTTTAATTTGTTTACACATAACAGCATTACTTTCGTACATTCTGTTAATGAAATCAGGAGTAAAGATGGCTTAGTTAAGAAATGAAATTATTTTTCTGAAAGCTAACGTTTATCAGACTAAAAATGTTCCTTGTAGGATCTAGAGCAGTGTTTCCCAACCTTTTGTATGCTATGTCCCATCTAAGCCTTTCTAAAATTCTTATGGCCCCTACATATACACTTAATTACCACACTGTTTTGTCGTAACCGTGATAAAACCCAATCCTTCCATCAAAGTCTCTTGCACTTTCCAGTCGTTGCCAAATACGACTTGGAACACCACAACTCACGTCTGTCCACCTGTCACGTCTGTCTGGGTAAAAAATGCCCTTTCTCCTCTTTCACTGGCTTCGATCATCTCTTTGTTCTCAGTGGTTCCCAGAATTGTTAATCCCACTCCAAGAGAAAAGGGTTATAAAGGAAAGTTCTAAAAGGAAAGGGAAACAAAGGACAAAGAAAACTAAAACTAACTTAAATCAATATAGCGTACAGCAGCTATATGGTTAACTTAAACTCTGGGTGAGTCCATTTTCAAATTGCCCCCCTTAAAAATCAAATTGCCCACCTGTGGGGCGTGGGCCCCACGTTGGGAAACACTGTTGTATACCATCTTAAGGTCAACTATGCCATCAATATAGATTCCAACAATGGAAGCTATGGAATTTCGGTTATTTCTTATAGAGCAGCGTTTCTCAACCTTCTTAGCTCCGCGACCCCCACCCAAAGGAATAATAGCAGTAAGCCTTACTATTACTAATTGAATTTTAACTGTAATTATAAATGTAAATTTTTTTAAATACAGCGCTAAAAACTGAATACAGGAATCGTCTTTTATCACTCGAAAACAATTTGCTTTTGTGTGTTTCTAGCGTAGATCCATATATGGAAAAAATTTTAAATGAAAAACAAATGCAACCATCACATTAATTTCTTTTCTTTACATGTGTACTTATTGTAAGTAAAATGTTTATAAGTTTATAATAAATGATTTTTTCTCATAAAATGATTTCATTATTGTTTCGCGACCCCCAGGTTGAGAGACGCTGTTATAGAGTAAACCAGTGGGGTGATAAGTATTTCATGTTTTTAATTCAGTGTCTAAATAATGTATACAAGGGTAATTGAAGTTGTGTAGGATGTTTTTATTATTGTATACATTCAACTTAAAGTCCTGATCACACCGTGCGATTTCCAGCCGCACAGGCGACCGCAACTGCAACACGCGCGAGTCGCGCGCGTCTTCTCGTGGTCACACTTTTTCGCTGGTGTTGCAACTCGGAAGCACGTGACCCTATAATAAACCAATAAAATTACAGTAGCTTGTTTTTGACTACTTTGTGAGTTTACCGACATTTTACATTCCACTTCAGATTATTTGCGGAATTTTAGCCACTTTTCTTATTAAAACGACAAGCAGTTCTTTTTCTGGAATGAATAAAAGAAAAAGGCTGATAATTTTGTTAGAGCTGGCGAAAATATACGAAGAGAAAACGTTCATGCTGGGTTAAAACTTGGCAAAATGAAAATCAACAGGCTAGGCAATCTTGCTTTCACCAGCTGATGAATGAATTAAGGCCTTCGGATGCCGAAGGTTATAGGGGATATATCCGTATGGATACGAATACTTACCAAAGTATTTTAAGGAGGATAACACCCATAATAACTAAAGAAGATACACATCTTCGAAGTTCTATTTCACCCGGAGAACGTCTTTCGTTGACACTTCGTTATTTAGCCACCGGTAAGAATAATATATATTTTGTATTTAATTTATATTTTATGCAATCTCTAAGGTTAAAATGGTCATATATAATTTCGGCGAAACGTTTCGTAGTTTGGCATACCAATTTAGAGTGGCCCATAATTCGATATCAGTCATTATCCCAGAAGTTTTGGATGCTATTTATCAATCTTATAAAAGTGAATATTTGAGGGTAAGCGTTGTTTAGAGGAAAGCTTGAATGATTTAATTCATTTATAATCGATATATTTTTACTTTAATATAAGTATTTATTTTATTCAATTGTATATTATTAAAAGTAATCAAACTTTTTAAAATAAATCTAACAATAACTTTTATAAATTCAGATTTGATTTATATCAAATATAGCATTTAAATGTACTGAAACTGAATTAATATAAATGTTATAATCAATATATGTTGACAGATATACAACACAAAGTATGACGTGGCACAAAGACGTTTTCTGATTGGATGCGCGTTTGCAATCGTCGCGAGTAGAACAAACTTTTTGTTTCTAGTTGCGGTTGCAGTCGTGCCGGTTTTCGAAGGGGGTTTACTAGTTAACGGGAACAGCTGTCGTGGTTGCAGTCGCCTGCGCGGCTGGAAATTGCATGGTGTGACCAAGGCTTAAGGAGCGTGACCTGCAATTTGGAAAAAGGCTCGATAGTTCCTTTTTCTGAATTTAAATATATTCGGAAAGGTCTTAATTTATATTTAGAAGTCGAGTTAGGTATTGGTTTTATATACGTTTTGTATATATTCGACCAACTTTTAGTCTGAATTCTAACCGCATCACTCCTAGTGAGTAAAAGTGGCTCTTGACCAGGCCCGCCGTAAGCGGGCGTGCAAGGCGTGCACCGCACGCGGGCGGCACGTCCAGGGGGCGGCAAATTGGTGTTGCTGGCAAGCTCAGCGTAGGTAGTCGTAGTTAAACAGGGGCGGCATAATCGGTATTGCACACGGGCGCTGCTGTTCTTGACAGGAAATTCTGCTCTGTTCCCAAACGAGTTTATCTAGTAACTATGGTTCAAACCACGGCATAGAAGGAAAGGCGAGAGAACTCTATTTCAAAACCGTCCAAGAGTATTCGTTTGTTTACATGTCTATCAGAGGAAGCAATAATCGAAGTTGGCTATTTTCACGTGTAACTGTGTATTCTAACGGGATGAAGACAAAAAATCTGGACTGAGTTTAAAGCATAAGTTTTGAACTCAAAAAGGTCATTTTAAAATCTTCGCGCCAAAAATTGCGTCAGTTTCAGCAAGGGAAGTTTTCTAACATTTATGAGTCAGTACGGAAAAATGGTTTCAAAAGAGGTCAAATTAAGAGATCGTGTTTTACACATGTACGAAAATAAAGCGAACCATTGAAAATTTTTGGAGGTGGAACATTTTTTAGCCGAAGGCCATAGCAAATGAACTGTATATAATACAGTAGAGAACCGAAAATCGGAATCAATTGGGGACTGGAATTGTTCAATTAGTGATTTGTTCCGATTACCGATTATGTACGAATAAATATATTAACCTGTCCGATGTTGAAATTTTTCTCCGTTGCGTGTCGCTTCGTGTTGAATTTTCGTCGATTTTAAGCCTAACGAAAATTTTTATAATAATAATCGAGGCTATCGTATCGTTAAAAATTATTTCTGCATTTTGTACAAACAAAACAAATATATTGAAGAATATAAAAACATGGAAATTATACTTTAGAAGTAAATCTAGTATCAAAAACGTTCGATTCAGCACGACACAGTCCGACTGAAAATCGTTCCGATTATCGGAGTTCCGATTAACGAGTCTCTACTGTATTTTGAAAAAGTATGGAATATCTGGAATGTGGAAGACCAGGAAGTGGAAATACCTGTTGTTACGAATGCTAAAAACCGAAGAGCAAGAGCATTGAGACAAATGTTTGACAACAAAGATGCAGTTAGCCAGGTGGAGGAGGCTAAAATGTTTAATTGTAATCGAACATATGTAGACAGGACACTTAAAAAGATGGACCTAAAGAAAAGGAAGAAAAAGGCCCAAGAGTACATTACTGAAAAAATTTACGAAATCCGAACGCAACGCAGATGGCTCGTAAGAACTTTTGTAAACAATACGTTCATTTTGAATGACGAGAAGTACTTTTCTCTCTGCTACTAACAAAAGTATGTCGAAATTCCTGGGAGTAAATGGAAGTTTTGGTAAACTTTTAAAAATTTGATGGTAATTTGTCTATCGAAGCTGTTTTACCTAGTTTTATGATGTTTTGTTTTAGATAATGCTAAAAATAACTCCATGCATCTTCAGATGACAACAGAAGAATTTTCATATTTTTTGATACGCCTCATAAAAACAGTCAGATTTAATAGGGCTTCCTATTAAATCTGACTGTTATCAAGGATTAATAGGGCTTCCTAATGGACATAATTTACATGTAGTCTAATTTTTTACTAGGACATGGCACGACTTTGTCTTATCGCGATAGAATCGAGGCGGAGCCGGAAGGAAAGAAGCCCCCCTGTACCTGTTAGGCACAAAAGACGCCATCCTTCTACAGTACCTGACAAACGGACAGGTGAACATTGCACTTGCTGCCACAAAAGAAGCTATCCTCGTATCTGCAGACCACAGGAGACACGATCCTTGCACTGGCCTTTCGGAGAGACGATTCAAGAACAAAACAATCGTCATCGATTGCTTTGTTATTGTGTTTTGTTCGTTTTTCGCGCCTATTTTCCGTTAGGCGCACGTAATAGTGTTTTTTATTTTGACCCCTAAGCCCATGGATGGATCTACGCAAGGATTAATAGGGCTTAAGTCCTGGGCCCCCAAGTGTCAAGGGCCCACAAAAATTGAATTATTATCATAAATTTTTAATACTTTTTTATTAACAATGAGCACTTATCGTATAGTAAAAAATAGTCAATATTAATAATATAATAATGATGATAATTTATACTATTATTTGTATTAACAAAAAATGGGACCCCATTGGACTTCAATAAGCCCTAGGCCCCGAAAAACCTAGATCCGCTCCTGCCTAGGACTAAATTACGTTACGAGCGGTCGTCGCATCAGAGAGCATGGACGTTGTCGCTTTAATATCTTTGTATATCGAAAACGAAGTCATGGACTCCTATTTTTACTTTCCTGGCTCTGTTATAGATAACAGAGGAAAAATATGGCGATCAGTCAAAAAATGACCCCTCCCAAATTGCCTATACAGCAATGTCTTTCAACCACAGTATCGCTTAAAGAGGTATCGTGCAATTTTAAAATCGTGTTGTATAAATAGTATAAGTATTGTATAAGTATAAATGGAAGATTGTTCTCAAATAAACGTTCGCGTAGTCATTAAAATTGTATTATAACAAATGTATATTATTTCATAATAGAGGTAAGCCTTTAATTTTTCCAACAAAGTGTGTTTTGAATGCTTCTATATTTTATAAGTGTCACATGACCAAATAGGTTGAAAAACATGGCTATGCAGTAATCCTTTGTTCCTAGCTTTTTAAATTTTGTTTTATACTTCTGTAATTGCAACAACCTAAATTTTGAAAGTAAAGATAAGTTTTATAAAAGAAACAAATTGAAAATGCTATTAACGAGAAAGATGTCTGTGGATGCATGTGGCATGCGAGCGCGGATGCTGGCGTCTATTTCATTTAATATCTTAGGATAAATTAATGATAACACGAAATTTGGCAAGGTAACTTGATTATGAGGGACATTGATGATGATAAAGATCGAGGAGGTGGGGAAATAGTGGGCGATCTCGAGAGAGATCTGACTTAATGAAGATTACTGGTTATTAGCATTTACGATTATTTTTATAAAACCAATCATTACCCTCAAAATTAAGGTTTTTGTCATCTTATAATAATTAATTATATAAAAAGATTGTTTTTACAACAAAATCTCATAAAAGATGGCACGAGAAGATGGCACGATTTTTTAAAATAACATTCGTGTAATAATAAAACACACGGAGCTCATTGTATGAACTCATTCTTTCAGCTTTTCTGGGTTGAAATCGACGAAATTGGCAAAAATCTCAGAAGGTCAAAGTTGATAAGATTCCAATACTTTACCGTGTTATATACACAAAAAGCCGACAAAGTAAGCTGGAAGATTGGTTCAAGTCGCCTACGAACCAATAAAAATGAAAAGTTAAACCAATTAATACAAGGGTTCCTTATCTTTTTCGTGTTTTGTCCGCTTTTAAAAGAGTATTTTTTCTGTCGATCCATTCAATTTTATGTACTATATATATTATACAATATTATATATAATATAATTATTAAAATACATTTATTTAAGAGCAAGAAGAAAAATGTGTAAAATTTTAAATATTTGCAAAGTCTTAGCTATTTCCGCAAACTTTCATCGACCCCTGAAGGGTTAATACCGACCCCGTCAAGAAAGCCAGAGTTAATATAATAGAATATATTTAACAAAATATTTCAGTTTTAGAATTAATAAATCACAGGAGGGACAATCGTAAATTACTTATCAGCAGTTTATAATAAATTTAAATTTGATTTTGTACTCGACTTTTTCAACGAAACACCAATACACTTTGGGTTTTCAACGTCAAACGGCATAAGAAATGCAGCAGCGGCCGAATGGATAAAAATGGAACAAGCAGCTCTTCGCCTGCCGTTCGTCATTACCAGACAAACGACAACCTAGAACTCACTACCTGGAGGTGGCTGCTTCAGAGTTCTACCAAGAGTTGGAAAGAATCCAACTCCATAAGTGACCAACATCCCATGTCGAGTCGAATTCTTCCTAATTCGCACGATGAAAATATTCATAATTACCTCACATAATTACCTCTGAATACTTCAAATTCAGCTATTCGAAACTCACCGTATTATTACTATCTAAACTAAGGGATGCAATATTACAACAACTAGTAATAAAGAAAGACGGAAATCTATAAATACACCTGGTCGTAATAAAATGCACGTTAGGGCCACAAAATTTAGTTCAATCTCATACCGAACTTCATTAATAAAAAACAAAAACAAAAAAACAAAAAAATACTCGCCCTGCGCGGGAATTAATAAAGCGGGACACAGAAAGCCCTCTCCATCTCCGATCGGCTCCTTCACTCGAGCGAGCCTTAAAAATACGAAACACAGAGCCCTCTAAGCCTCACCGTCTTTTGTCTTCACTCCAGCGAGCCTTATAGATGCAGGACGCAGGAAACCTACTCCGCCTCTCCTGTCTTCGTCCGAGCGAGCCTTAAAGCCCTGTGGCCCGCATCTTTAAGGCCCTCTCGGACGAAGACAGGAGATTTCA
The DNA here is from genome assembly GCF_030686945.1 of Centruroides vittatus. Lineage (NCBI taxonomy): Eukaryota > Metazoa > Arthropoda > Arachnida > Scorpiones > Buthidae > Centruroides > Centruroides vittatus. The sequence continues at coordinate 83,721 of NW_027120828.1, forward strand.
CCGGAGGCGGAGAAGGAGCCTTGTGTTCCGCATCTTTAAGGCCCGCTATGACAACTGTTCTCGTTAAAGATGCGGGACATAGGGAGCCTTCTCAGCCTCCGGTCTAATCTGTCTTCGTCCGAGCGAACCTGCATTTGGAAATTGCACTACTAATGAACAAAACCCAGTTTTGGATACAATAGATTTCCAGCCTTTGACAACAGAAATCTCAGATTTAATAAAAGCCACTCATATTAACCCCTTAAAATTTTTTGAAAAAGCTAGAAACTTTTAATTTGGACACCTCCAGTGTGTAAGGCTGTTTTTGAGCACGATTACAGCAAAACAGAAGTTACATTATTTACTGTCTGTGGTTTTCTTTTTAGACATTTTCTAAGAAAAAACTTCATGTCAAGTTTTCATTGAGGCGTTTTCTGTATGAAGTATTATTTAAAAAGAAGCCGAACTTGTTGATATAAAAAATAAAAAAGTGGGTTAATTTATTCAAACTATGAATTTGGCTATAAATACAAAATTGAGAAGAATATTTTGAAAAACTTTGTGAAGAAGTATCTGCTTATGAAGGCTGCATATAACATATTTTATGTAATAAGGCATTGCAATTTCCCCGTAAGGAATATACAGAAGAAACACTAGCTTACATAATTCATTATTATATTCTGTCGATATTGCTCCAATATGCAAAACAAAAATAAAATTATTTGCTTGGTTGAAAGCAAGATAAATAACATTTTTTCAAAGTTGCTTTCGTAGTAAATTTTCCCATATATGTCGGATTACCGAGATTCTACTGTATATTGTTACTTTCCCGGCTCTGTTATATATAACAGAGGGAAAGTAATAATATACAGTATATATAAGAGGACGGACGGCCGAGCGGTCAAGGTGACAGCCTACTGCTCTGGGGGACCCGGGCTCTAATCCGGACGGGTCGAACAAATCCCTAGGATTTTTTCGGTGGGTGGCCAGTTCAGATATGTCGGGTTCCGTCCCTCACCACCCGGTTGACACATTGTGGGCCTGGCTGAATCCATAATGGGCTTGCAAAAAGAAGCCTTTTTAGTGCCCACAGGGCGGAAAGAACAAAAATAAAAAAATGAACTAAAAATTTTAGTTACAAATTAATCATTCCATTGCAAATCTATATATTAAAGAAAAAATTCCCTTTATTTCTAATTAAATTTCATAATTTAAACTTGTAAATAATGAAATTTAGTAAACGTCGTTTTCTGTGTTTAACAAGCGGAAAATCTCAAAAAGAAGAACCAGATCCAAATTTTGAAGAGCCTATACAAAAATATAAATGCCGGACCTTTTCAAGACGCCAAGACCCGAACATTAAGCAAATGATGGTCATTCCGAGCACAGATTGCACCACTAAATCGGCTGTCAAAAGGTGTCTCGAGTCTCTCTGCACTTCCGAGAGCACTTTGCTGCACTTTTAATTAGTAATTGATCACGATCCAGTAATCGGCAACCATATATTTATCCATGCCTGAGGCCTCTAAAAGCGAAACATTATATTGTGTACAGTGTAGACTATATAATCAATGTTTCTTAAACTTTTCGGACTGCCGCTCCCTTTTAGTGCACATATTTCTTATACTGTATTTATATATAATTGTTTAAAAACGAATTTTTGTTCCTCTTATCTTCCAACACTCGTACTGACCCCTTGATTCTTCTACCGCCCTTTAGTAGAAGTAGCAGCTTAATGTGCCTACTTTGCATCTGCACCTAAAACTGGCATTGCATAAGGAATTTTCTAGGTTTATTATTTATTAATTTATTGTGAATGCTGACAAAGAGATTGAAAGAATTTAATATTATCAAACTAAGAGACAATTTACAATAATCAAAAATCGATAAGCAATATCCTAAATGGTTTACTCATTCGATATTTCAGTTTAGTTTATTAGTTCAATCACCCTCGTCGTTCGGACGATTGATATTTGGCAAACAAAAAATGAATTTAGAGTATGCCTGATTGAATTTGGTCACGTCATAAAAGGAAGGGAAGGTTGTAAGCATTGTCTCTATCGATCCTCTGTCTTGTCTTATTACATTAAACTAAATTAGGACGTCGGTAAATATTTTCTCCCTTACATTGATTTACTATAGAAATAACATATGTGATCGAAGAGATAATTAATTAAGTATTACAAAAACCAAAAATACGAGATTTGTTCAACAATTTTCTGATTGGTCATTGATATCTCAAAAGTCTGTCAGTTACGCTTTATATCATATGTCATTTCAAATTTGATCTAAATAGAGAATGTATATCCAATCATACGGATAATTTGTGTGAATGCAATGTGATATAACGCGTTTATTATTATGTTACTGATGTTTAATTTGATACTGTCCGGCAGTGTTCCTCCGCCTACTCTTTCCCTATTGGTTGACAAGAGTTTAAAAATCCGCGAGCACGGGTTTTTCTAAAAATTCCAGCATTAATATCTCATGTTACAGGCACAAAAAACAAACGATAATATCCGAAAATCGCGTTATGGAAAATTTGTATCCATTTTTGCCTTGTTTTTGCCATTTTTCTAACAATTATATGTCGAAACCGATTAACTATTCGTGCCCAATATCTTACTCTAATTTCGACCAGCAAGAGAAAACAGGTAAACACGTGCTCCTCTTATAATTTCACTACATGCACGTAAAGATAAAGCACGTTATGCACCAGCTAAATTATTATTGTTTTTTTTTTTATTTGGCTATTATAACGCCATGTAAATCTGTATTTTGATAGCGAGTAAAGTTTTTCTTAATAATGTAGCATGTGCGTCGTGGAATAGGGATTTCTAATGATTGTTTTTATGAAAAAGTCCTCATGGACTGCGAAATTTAGATATTTTTACGGGTACTAATTTAGGGTCCTTTTTCTTTTACTTTTTCCGCCCTGAAGGCATTAAGTGGGTCTTTTTAAGAAAAATTATACCCATTATGGATTCGTCCAAATCTAGAATGGGGACGGACCAAACATATCCGATACGTATATATACTTCAGGACAGCCGGACGGTCGAGACGGTAAAGATTTTTCTCTCTGAAGAATATTGATCCTATTCGATCCTCAGAGGTCTTCACAGATAGTTTCATCCGGACTCCATTTCTCACTACTCTGCCCACATTGCGGACCTTTGAAGATTTTTTAAAAATTATATAACTATTTTTTATTGTCTATTCAGTAATTATGTTAATTGGATTGATGGTATTAGGAACGTACGCGCGGGCTATCTGCTAACAGGATGATATATGCCTTTCGGGAGGTAGTTTATGATCTCTATTTAGGTCATAGACACTTGAAGAAAACCCGGAATATCCATTCGGCTAGCCTTTGGGCGAACCTGCGCCCAACTACTACTGTCCAGCATTTTGTTTTAATCCATTCGGCCATTGGTGTGCTCTGATTGCGTTAACTAATATTTTCTTTGTCCCTAACCACCCGGCCGCCGGTTGTAGGGCTAGCCAAACCCATAATGGACTTTCTAAAAAGAGGCCATCTTAGTGCTCAAAGGACGGAAAGAGTTTTTAAAAAATACATATATTTTCTTTATGAGATTCTAATATTAAAACCGCATTTTTGATTATTTCTTCTACTGTAACTTATATGTTTTTAAAAATGGAGCAAGTTTAAGAGTCCTTATTTAACGTTTGTGTTACGTAATTCAACTATTAAATATCACGAACATTCTTCACTTATAATTGAGTTTATATTGAGCAAATTCTATAGCACAATCGAACGATTTAATGCATTTCTATTGACTTTCGAGCCATGCTTAAGTGACTCAAATCGACAATAAAATCTATTGTTGCGACGTGGATCGATTGATTCGCGAGCGATTTACTCGTTTTTCTTAACTCGGTTTCGCATGGCCACGGTGACATGTTCTTGTTTCATGTTTTAAGAGTTAATGATTAGTTAAAAATTCACGAAAAGTACAGAAAACTCTTCGTGGTATTGAAAAGTACTGAAATTTTTTGTGAAAAAGTACAACTCGTGCTGTAGCTTACTGAAAATATTATATTGAAACAAGTATCTATGTAAACGTTTCCTTAGACATGCACGAATGCAAACAGTGTAAACGTTTGTGTGCACATCAATTTAATAAAATAATTGCTGGCAGAGATAATTGGTAAATTGTTTGTCACTGCCACACAATGAATAAATTAATGAATACGTCGAATTATTAAAAATAAGTTAAATGTAATAATATATTTTTAAACTTAATTAATTTATAAGGTATTTTATAAAATTGCTAAAATATTTCAAACGAAATATTAATTAATTACGCTGTCTATAGCGTTATCGTTTGCAACGATACACGTTATATCGAGATGTATTTTGCTTCGAGCTAAATTAGGTTCGATTATTCTTAAAAACAATTGTTCCAATCGGCATTAAAGTAAGAGTTATACAATATTATGATAGATCGGATAAAGATGGGGAAGTCGTGTTGACCATTAAGGAGATCGAGGTTAATTAAATTACTATAATGTTTTCGTTTAATTTATTGTTGATACAAAATATTCAGCTCCGTTTAGTCCAGACTAACATAATTTAGTCTGGACACCTGGACGACTTCCGAGGGGATGACCGTGGGAGGACTTTTATGGGAAAGTGGTCCCTATTTGTAACTCATTAGGTGTTATAAACGGGAAGAAAATCCAGAAAACTCCACATGGCCAGCTCGTTGGCGAGGTGCGAACCCACGACCAAGTTCCAGTGTCCAGCGGTCTTATCCACTTGGCCACTGGTGAGAATGTGGCAATTACAGGGCCCCTGATTATTTTAATGATCTTTTGAAAAATTTATTCTATTAATAAATGGATTGACAATGATAAAAAAATTTTCTATCATTGTCAATTATAATTTTTATAAGAGAGTTTAATTATTACAGGATAACAAGTTGAATAATCCAGTTAAATTATCTTGAATTTTCTAGATTGGAACTCAATTCTTATAATTAATGAAGATTAATTAAAATTTTTGAAATAAATTAAATTCGTATATTATTAATAGGACTTAATTGGTGCAGGGATTAGTAAACTAAGTGATTTGTTACGTATGAATATATGAATAAAACCAATAAGTCAAGTAAAAATAGATTCTTAGTTAATTCTTCAAAGAAATTTTTATTTAAATCACTTATATACTATATATACATAGGCCACATGTAAGACTAAATTTTGGGATCCTTCTATGTTCGAATCAAATGCTAAATGACCCGCTAGCTCGTTATTGTATGGATCTATGTATATATATCTCCATATAATCTATTTTTTTAATATTAAATTTCTCGATATTTGGTTCATTTTTTTCAACAGAATTCATATAGCCTACATCAATATTCTATAAATCAAACAAATATCAAGCAATGGAATCGGTTATTGTATATGTTAAAAACAATAATCTTTAAAAAATTGTAATTTTTTTAAAAATAAACGAGTTTTAAAAAACAACCTCTTTTTTATCCGATTTTAAAATGAGCGAAGAACTGAGATGGACACCTTAAAAATTAACAAATATTTCTTACTTTATTGTTCATTATTATCCATACGTTATTATCCAAGTTATCCAAATGCATTTTACAAAATCGTTTGCCTCTTCAGTGGATATTATACCTTTACAACACTGTTACATTTATATTCTATCAAACTATCCCAGCATGCATCTACAGATAAACCAGTATTCAAATTGATAACATTTGCATAACTTTTGATGCAATAATGTTCAACGATGCGTCTCGTTACAATATTTTCTATTTTATACAATATCTTAATATTATTTCTATTTATGATACAATTCTTATTTTTACAATGTTGATGCCACGGAGATTCGGTTCTTTTTAGTCGAATTGCCGCTTCATGCTCTTTAATTCGCTGTTCAAGCTGTCTTCCTGTTTCGCCGACATAGATTTCACTTTCTGGACATGTGCATATTAATTTGTAGACGACTCCCGCTATTTTCAAAGGGTCCCTTGAATGTCCTACCATTCATCTATTCACCACATAAATACTTTTGCTTAATCTATTTTTCTGTTCACCCACTAAGTTGACAGAACAATTTTTAAAGTTATTTTTATATTTTTCAAAAAATTTTTTAATATATGAAATTTTAATGTATAAATTATTACTTTTCTCTTTTTTTACATTATATCTACTGATGGTATAACAATTGTACCACTTACGTATTAATTGTTGCGGATAATCGTTAAGCAAATATTTTTTAAACAGTTCTTCGCTCATTTCGAAATCGGATAAAAAAGAGTTGTTTTTTAGAACTCGTTTATTTTTAAAAAATTTACAATTTTTTAAAGATTATTGTTTTTAACATTTTATAAATCGTTAAATAAATTTAAGGAAACTTTTCAAGCCTAAGTTGATAGAGAAATTTTTTAAAAAAGAGCAGTTATTTATTGTGACATCGTCACAATGCCGGACGGCAATTTTTTAAATATGTTTAATTAATTTAATTTACAATATATGCTTTCCACCTTAAATTTTTTTAGTAGTGTCTTGCCCCTGTACATCATACTTTTCCTTTAACAATAGAATCGTGCTGGGTAATCTATAAACTGCTTTCAGGGGAAGTTTCGAATTAAAATAACGTAACTTCTGGTTTTCATCGGAAATTCGTATATAGTTAATCGGGGACTCATGCCCCAAGGTTTCCATATCTAATTTTGTCTTTTATCTATCTAACTCCGTTCCCGAGATTAAGGAAAGACAGATGGCCCCTCTTTAATCCCGGAAAACTTTCTATGGGAAACTGACCCTAATGTAGATGTTAGATCGTGGAAGAACCCTCTAACACCTACATAGGGGTCAGTTTCCCATAGAAAGTTTTCCGAGAGTCATCCTTCTTCGCAGATTGCCCATGTGTTGCGTTGCCTTATCACATTAAATCAAACCAAACCTTAGGCTCCTCGATACGCGAGGCCTCGTTCTATTTCTGAAAATTTATACATATTTTCCATGTTTATTTGGCGAAGGAAGAAGGACTTCTTGTACGTTGTAGCGCAGGAACAAAACAAGTCTAAATCCGTTCATAGTTCATGATTAGGACCTATATACATTTTAGCCTAAATGCCTTACATTAATTTATATTTGAAAATAAATACAATAATATTAAAAATAATAAATAATAATAAATAAAATTTTGGCAAGCGATAATATCTTTTAAGTAGGTGTTAACTGTGTACGAGTTATATAAGAGTACATTGAAGGCAAGCTAGAATAGACTATATTCATCAGCATTTAAACGAGATCGTGATGGATGATTCGAAGATTAAGATCTCTGACATTTTTTTGCTGCTGCTACTTAATACGAAACCCATTTTCTTATCGTTCAAGTCAGTAATTACTTTTTCATCCCCGGACGAAATTACAGGTTATGAAAATCATTCTAGAAAGCTTATTCTAGGCTTCTTAAGGTCATGAAATATTTTATTGCTTCTCTTTCTCGGCAATAAAATACGAAAAAAGGAGAAAGAATTCTGACGTTTCGCATTAAAAACAATGAGAAGAATCTAGAGCATCCATTTAAAAATCAATATGAAAAGTCATTGGCGAACTTTGATTTAATCTTTGCTAACTTGTTCAATTGAGATTTTTTGCATGCTTTCTCTATTGTTGTAGAATGTTTGATAAAATTCCATACTTTCACTCGATTTATCGTCGTTGAATATTATCTGTTTATTTTAATATTATCTTCTTTATGAAAAATCTGGATGTTTTTAGTGAATATTTAATTTTATTTTCGATTATTTTCGAGAGATTTGGAGCCAGTTTATTTTCAAAATTGATCACTAACTATGCTACGGAGCCGGTAATAAAGATTTATTCCTGGTTCCTAATAAAGTTTAGCTTTAAATTCATTTGAAAAAATATTTATTTAATTTATAACGAATATAGGCCTAATTAAAGTTTTTCAAAATTCTGAGTCTTTCAAGTTGTAAATTAGCAAAAAAACTGTTTTTTAAACAAAACACACTTATTTGCGATTAATTCAAAAGAAAATAGTTTTAATTAAATAATTAACACCGTAAACGTACAGAATCGTCATACTGTTTTTCACAGTCAATTAATAGTATGAATCATAGATCTGTTTAGTTGTGTAATGTAGTTTAGTTCAATGTGCAATATCCTTTCCAAGTTAATTTATATAAATAAAAGAACTAAGTAAAGTAAAATATTAAGTAAAAAGTATTAAGTAAAGTCTACAAAATGAACATGGCTTACAGGCAATTATACAGATTTAAAAACTGAACTACCGTAAGGCACTGTCAGAAAAAGGGGTATAAGATATGTCAAACTTTTAGAAGTTTAAAAATTTAACAAACTAATTAAACAATATCTCTTTTCTATTAAATTTTTAAACATGCTTTTCACTCCATCGCTTATAGAAAGTTACAAAGAGCGAACTTCTATAAATATCTATAAGTAAATTGACTAATAATATTGATAATGAGTCAGTCAAATGCATTTAATTTATTTTATTCTATCGTGGGGGGTAGAAAAAATTAAATATGTTACCATTTCCAGCTTACGAAACGGTAGACTAAACACAAGTTTAATTTTATGACAAAGTGTTTTCTTTAATGAGCAAAGATATTCTGTGGCCAGAATCCTCGCTTAGGCTTTGTATTATTAATATTTGTGTCACATTAGCCTAGATTCTTCATTCATATTATCTACAGATCTATATCCTGATACTTCAACAGGAGTTTTTCTTTCTTTAATCTCGTTTCGTCAAGGCCGCTCTAAAAAGCATTAAATAAAAACTCTGGAAGTAATTAAATGGTATTAAATAATATAAATAATCATTTTTCCTAGTTAAAAAATTTAAATTAAAATACTTCTATTCATTCCGCATAAAGTTATATTGTTATTTAAGATCCGAGTTCTATGTTATGCTAGAAACTAACTATACTCGTGACTCTATCGCAAGGTTTAAATATGAATAGATTACTGGGCCTCACATATATGGAGGCCTTAAAAACATCTGTTAAAAATTAACTATCATATTTCTTGTGTGTTAAAAAATTTACTTTATTTTATTGTTTAAAAATATAACACGTTTTTAAATATTGTTTTATTGTTTTTTGATTTGAGGCCCTCAGAAATATACGTGGATCAAGTGTTTTAAGACTTCTAAGAGGCTCTGATTATGTAGAGAGACTCGTACAAAACAGACATCCGGAGGGACACACTTGTGTATGTGCATACATAATCTTAAATGTGTTAACATGAGTTTTTCATTAGTGGGAGTAACGCATGTTTAAGTGCATTCCATTAAATGGCACCAACGTAGATCATATTCTGTGACTGCATAATGTAGTAGGTCCTACGTATATAGAATTTTGTATTAGCCTGTATAATTTTGAGCACAGATTTTTATTATATTATGATATAATAATCTAATAAATTAAATTTCATATTCATTAATTCATAATATACAAAAGAGAAAAATTAATTCTAATGAGTTTTTGAGCAGTTATTAGAAATAAAACTGAGGGTTTTTAAAATATTTTTGACAGCTGATAGAATAGTTTCAGCACTTTCGAAATTGAGAGAATAGATAATATATTAACGTTTACACATATATTCGAGGAAATTTTATTAAATATAGCGTGAAAAATTGCTTACAACACTACTAAATCGCTCCTGTACCAGTGCCTAACAACTGCGATGCAAAGAAAATGCTTCGTAATTTAACCTTTGTACTAGAAAGTAACCTGTTAAACAGTTTAAAATCAATTTATTGTGGGTCTAAACAAAATTTAATTACTTACAAAAAAATTGAGCAATAACATTTTATGATTTTGAATTTTATCGTTTTTTTTTTTTTTTTTTTTTTTACAACTTATAAATGATATGTTTAATATCTACTATTATTAGAACATTCTCTGCGATAGCCAGGCCCCATTATAGCATGTCCTCACATTTAAGAGGACTGAAAGCACTTGTAAAGCTTATTTATTCTATAGTATTTCCTCTGTATTAAGGAAAAAACATTTATTTTTGTTAGATTTATTATTATTTATTATTTTAATCACACCGGGAGCCTCAGAAATGTTAAGTAGCTCTGCTTTTTCTCGAATACTAGAAGGCCCTAGTTATTATTAATAAAAGTTTTAAAATTTTCTATAAGAATTCCATTGACTACATTATTATTATTGTTATTATTATGTATTATTTTTTAAAAGTTTTTAAAACTATTTACTTGCATATTAACCTATTTATGTAACGTTAATAGTTTCTTTAATTCAATTAAATTGTAATTCCTTGCGCTGATGTCACACAAAAGTTAAATCGAGTTGTTAAATACCTTTCCGCTTTGTTGAACGACTTAATAAACTTTGCAAAACACTTTCTTCAACAATTTTCCTTTCGTAGTTCTTATTATATCATTGTTCTTTGGTACTCATTCTGCAGCCTGTAAAGAAATTTATAGATTTCGGAAGTATAGGTCTACTTTCTATCTTTTATTGCAGAAAAAGGCATGGAAATTGTAAAATAGCTCGTTATTACACTTTGAAATTATGAAAACAAAATCATGTAATTGAATAGGACACTTGTATTCCCTGTGATCTGTTTCCGGATAAAAATTACTAATACTGTACAAAATATCACCTGTGAGGCACCATTGTAACACCCTGCCTAAAGCTCTACAAAGCAGTTCATCCAGTGGAGGTTTTGGACTATGCGAGGCCCTAGGCAAGCGCAGTAGCAGATCTAGAAATCTTTAGAGGGGGTACAGAAAGGAAACAATATGCCTTACAAACTTTCTTTTTTACTACCTCAGGTTCCCACCCAGCTTTACTCGGAAAAAACACCCAGAAAGGGGTGCAAATGCGTCTGCGCAACCTTCCAATCCGCCCTGAAAGTGTAAACACGTGAGGCCCCTTGTATATTACCTAGTTTAAAAGCACGTATCACACAATATATGGTATTGTAAGTGGTACTGTACTTGATTCTTACTAAGGGCTCTCCAAGATTTTGTCTCAGAAGGACTCAAGCTTACATGAGTTAAATAACTAACCAATCAATCGATTCATTAAAATCATGTCCCTTAGAAACAGGTTAATTTCTGCCTATACTACCTTAATCTATCTTCGTGACAATGAATAATAAATACGTATAAGTCTTCCTGTAACTAACGTGCTGTACTTTACGCTAAGTACAGCTTCTGTAAGTAGAGTAAAGGAGAACTAGAGGGATCATCTTTTCGCTTGAGGATTATAGTTACTCCACTCACAAGTCAGTGGCGTATCCAGATGTTTGAGCAAAGAAGAAAAACAAAAATAAAGCAAATACCAGTAGGAGGGAAATTGAATCTCGTGGCCCCCTTCTGTGGGGCCCACAGTTCCTATATATTTGCGCTTATTGAAACCTGTAAAGGTGCAAGGTCCTAAGCAAAAGGACCCTATTGTTAAAGTTGCCTATGCTTAAAATCGGCACTGCGTAGACTTATAACTTAATTTCATAATTTATTAATTTTGTAGTAAATAATACTTTTTTGGGGCGTTAAAATCTATGATTTTCAAGTAAATATTTAAATTCTTTTCCGATGAAATGCATTCTAAGTATGATTTAACTTAGCAGGAGACCTGAAAATCGTGAGATAAATGCGATAAAATGTAATAATAATCCGATTATCTTGATTTAGAATATGTTTAATACTTAACAAAACATTTTTGTTTCTCTTATCAATATACAGAATTACTTTTTTAGATATAAAAATAATTTTTAGTCAAAACAATACAGTAGAGTCTCGATTATCCGGCCTAAACGGAAACGGCGGCAGGTTGAATAATAAAAAATTTCAGTTAATAGGGAACGATTGTAATATGAGCTGTATTTAGAAGCAGATTGTTAGATAAGCTCGGTAACGATATAAAAAGTTCTATAAAAAAACCTTTATTTATTCAGTTAGAACTGCGTGCTGCTCGACGCTTGCACGCGGTTCTAAATTGCGTGGATTTTCGATCAAACACTGTGATTTTTCAAAATATCCAGCAAAAGTGACATAAAACACCTGCAGCTAAATAACACGGAATACCAGATAATCGAGACTCTTGTAGATGTGAAGGCCTTTTCTATTTCTGGTCTTCTTGAGGACAAAAAAGGCCTAGTATCAAGGGCGCCCGTACATTGGGGTACTTGGAGCATGTTCCTTCCCCTTTGTCGTCGGGAGCTCTAGAGTTTTATATACACAGTATATATATATAATATACATACGACGCCCGTTTTTTATATAGTCTGCGGGCGCCGCTGCCTGGTCTATTTACTTTTTTGAAGCCCCCCCAGTATATTAAAAAAGCAAAACAGAGTTAAAAAGCTGCACTATATTATTTTAAATAATAAAATTTGACAAAGATGTTATTTTAATACACAAGCAACGGAATGACTAATATTTATAAATATTTCAGAGGTTCCTATAAATGTGAGGCCCCATCACGGGGCATCATTAACTTATCTTATTTTCTCCATCCCATTTTTGCAATCGTAAAATTAGAAAATCAGATTTTCATCCCACAGAATCAGATATTACGTTCTATATTATCCGGTTTCCTATAATTAATAGTAGGCTAAATACTCGAAATTCTATCGACTTAATATTACAAGATCCCAAAAGCTATACTTTCAAGCGCTTAAATTGAATAATCAAATCTCTAAAATGAAGATAAAAATAAATAAATAATAAATTCTAAAAAAAGTCCTTAATTTATATTTATATAAGCATTACAGGTAATCGAGGAGTTTGCTGTATGTTAATTGTCATCAATCAATTTTAATGATATTTTCCTGAAAAGATGTAACAAAAAAAAAAAAATAAATCTATGTTTTTGTTAAAGGTCAACTATAAATTTTAAAAAATTGCATTCAATGAAAGACTGGTTTATGTCACAAACTTACGTGTTGTTTATTTACATCCTTACAAAAGGCACATCCAGGGAGATAACAATTCTAAGATGTTGACTTCATATTTTTTCCAAGAATTTACTTCGCCTCTTCACTTTACCTACATAAAAAATAAATGTAAAATTTAAATACTTCAGGTTTAGGTCACGCATAAATTATTTATTTATTTATTTAATGTATTTGTATACGTTTAAGTCAGGATGTGCTTTATTCTTATCGCGTTTATACGTGGAAATATCTTTTCAGGAAGTCATGAAGTTGAATTCTGTAAGACATTGAACTTCGATATTGCAGAACTTTAAAAAATATATTTGTTTTTTCTGTACAGAAACTAAGAAAGAGAAGGAAAAAAGGAAACGAACGCGCATAAATTTTAACATTTGGCAGTTATCGGAGCTGGAAAAAGCATTTCGTACTAGTCACTATCCTGATTTATATGCCAGGGAAGCTCTAGCATTGAGATTGGATTTAGTCGAATCTAGAGTACAGGTAATTTCCCCCTTCCCCTAAAAATTCCCTAATTTTGCTGCTAAATTTGAATTTTTGATATGTTTTCTGTTGTAGGTTTGGTTTCAAAACCGTCGAGCCAAGTGGAGAAGGAAAGAGAACACGAAAAAGGGTCCGGGACGTCCTTCTCAAAACTCACTACCGAAAAGCTGCAGCGGCGAACCGATATCCGAAGAGGAATTAAAGAAAAAAGCAAAAAATCAGCGTATAAAAAAGTTATATCGTCAATTGGAACGACAGGTAGAGCGCTTGGAGCAAAAGAAAATCGCTAAAAACGTCACAATCGAATCGGTACGTCAAACTGTTAAAGAATTGGAAAGGGCCAATTACGTTTTTTCTAGAAAGATGACGTCACGACTGCAATCATTGGGACTGTTAACACGAAAAACAACGCTCTTTACTATCGAGAGTCTTTTGTCGGATAGAAGGCATACAAATAGCCACGAATCTGTACCGGTCTTACACCCGTCCCCTGCTAATTTCTATAAATAAATACTCTACTAAATGTTAAGCTTTTTCAGAGAAATTTCTGTACAATTTTAGAGATTAACTTTAATTTTATTAATCTCAAGTAATTTCTTTAAAATTTAGAGCGTTTTCTGGGGATTTTTTTTCGCAATTTTCTGTTAACTCTAGGGAATTTTTTTAATATTAGGGTAATTTTAAGAATTTTCCCTTTAATTATAAATTTTTAGAATTCAAAAAAAGCTTAGCATTTTAAAAATCTACTTAAAATATAGTATACTTGTTATTTAAATCTTAGACCTATAAAAACTTTAGTTATATCAGATAATTCATATTAATTAATTTTATTGAAAAATAATTTAGAGAAATTTCACTTTATTTAAAAAATTAATAATGCTAAGTTCATTCAACAATTTCCCTAATTTTTTTACCAATTTACGTTCGTATTCACATTATTTAGTTGCTTAATGTTTGTTTTTTTAACACTGCAATAACATTTAGTTTTTAAAAACTGGATAAAAATGTATAATATTATGTTTTAAGTCCGGATATAGCAATTAAATTTTAAGAATTTTTTGGTAAATTTAGGGGAATTAAAAAAGTTTTTCTAAATATAACTTATGCATTATTTAATGAATGTATTCTATAAAATAAGCAACCAAATTTATCTATTATTTTAAAAATATGTTCAAATAAACGTCCAAAAAAAATAAAATTAGTTAAGAAAAAACCCCAATCAATTTAGGGAAATTTCCCTACATTATTATTATATTACGGATGGATTTCTCAGTTTTTTGAAATAAATACCACGAATTAATACAGTAGTATATAATATGAAATTTATTAAAATGATGAATTTTGTGATATAAAAATAGATTTAAAAAAATAAGAAAATTTATAAAAATGATCAGTCGATCAATCACCAAAGTTATCTCCTGTCACTCGAATAATGTTTACATAAGAAAATTATCGATAAAATATTTATATATTGATATGTTTATCTTTTTAGATATTATCTAATAAAAATTATGTACGATTATTTTAAAATAAAAACTCAATTTTAAAATAATTTAAATCTTGTTTTATCATTTCTTACATGCTTCTTCCGTAATCAGTAGACGACATAATAGGGAAAAAACTAGAATTTTTCCCTATTATTGTTTTTTTTTTTTTTTTTTTTTTTTTTGCCGTCGTCCTCTTAACAATGACCCAGAATGTTTAATAACTCTAATCGTGTTCCGGGCGGAATAAATTGAATCATAAACCGGCAGTTATGTGGATCCCGGGAATAAAATGTTTTAACTAGACTACTTCCCTTTTGTCAGTCGATTAAAACATGTTTCATATCAATGACAACTAATAAAGAGGAAAATGCCATATAAAATTAATTGTGTAGGGAAAAATCCTCAAATTTCCCTAAACGCATTTGTATAATTAAAAAATGATTCAATAGGGATATCTTTTTAATTTTAAAAATAGGGATTTTTCTAGTTAAACTATTCAATAATTATATTTATGACGTAGAAAATAAAATATAATTTATAAAAATTCCCGTTATTGACGTATTTTAAATATTTTAAATTTTATTTTCCGTCATTTTACTGCATTTTTTTTCTGTTATTCTCCACTTTAACAGCTTCCTTTCATCAAATTTTATAATGAAGAAGGTCATTGTAGTTAATGCACTTAAATAACAGTATAAAGACGCGAAAAAATGAATTTTCGTTTAATTTGAGACGGGTCAAACTTCACTTCTGGGGCTAAAAGGTGGAGAGGGATTTTTTTTTTGAAGTAGGGAAAAAATGAAGTTGTTTACGTCCAGACGGGAGCTGATTCGATATAAAATTCGACCCCAAACAGTCTGACATAGGTTAAAAAAAAATGACTATAGAAGGAAGAATAAAATCATTCAAACATTTTATCGAATAAGTAAATTAACATTCCGGAAGGATTTATATTCGAAATAATCGTCGTCAGCCCTTATCAATTCATTCAGTTTCCTAAACGGTAATCCTCAATTACGAATTTCCGGATATCGTCATAACCGGAAGTAGCATGAGGTCACGCGAGTTGTCACGAGGGGCGTGACTATTTCAAAGATGGCTTCTGGCGTGTTTTCGTGGTGTTCGTGTCTCCTTCGTTTAAGGTATAGTCAAGACGAAATAGAACAGATACAGAGAAGTAAAAAAATCGACAGAATGTTGAAAAGGGATAAGAGGACTATACGCAGACAGATCAAACTATTACTTTTGGGTGCTGGTGAGAGCGGAAAGAGCACGTTCCTCAAACAGATGAGGATCATTCATGGACATTACTTCGACGTCGATTGTCTCAACGAGTACCGCTTCATTATATATCAGAACATTGTCAAAGGTATGAAGGTGTTAGTCGATGCCAGGCAGAAACTTCATATCGAGTGGGGTAATGCCGACAATAGCAGGTACGGCCGTCATTTAATGTCTTACGAAGATAAAATGCTTATGGATCAACGTTTGTTCTCGGAATATGCTGAATCGGTTCGGCATTTGTGGTCCGATCCCTCCATTAGGATGGCATTTGACAGGAGAAGGGAATTTCAATTGGTGAGAAATATATATATATATATAAATTTAAAATATATGTTAATTACTTCTTTTATACATTTTACATATTAATTAGTGTTTATTGAGGAAGTTGAGTTATGAGGGAGTTACGATGAGGATTAATTTTAAGAAATTGTAAAATTGTTTTGGCCTTGCTTAGGTTTTAAAATATACTATTTTTATTATGGTTCTTCATATTGGCAAGAATTTTTGAATTTGTTGCCTTGATTAAAAATTAATAACATAAATCTTACTCTGTATGATTCAAATTAAAGCTGGAATTTCAAAATAAAACAAAACTGTACATTTGTAGGGTGTACGTATATATATGCAAGGGGGTGCAAAAGTAGGTATACAATTGTTATTGCAGAACAAAAAACATACAGGGAGAAAATAGGAAGAAAAAACATTTATTTTTATATACAAATTAAATCATAAATAAGGAATACGAACTAATAAAAGATAATACAAATGTTTGGCATTTATTATTATTTTTATTTTAGATTTTCAACTTTATACCTACTTTTTGCACCCCCCCCCGTATATCTTTCACAATATAAATCATTTCATCTAGTTCCATAAAATATCTGTCAAAAGTCTGTCATCAACTTTATAAAATTAAATATTTTGTTTTAATTATTGAACATTCCAAAAAATGAAGGTTTTTAATAAATTAACATAGTTTTTCTTTGAAATGACATAGAAATGAATATTGATAAAATGCACAATTTGTATTTTGTATTTATTGTATTTATCATTAAGAAGAGATAAAGAGAATTAAAGAGAGTATTGTTTTATTCAAAAATAAAATTGAGTAACATTGTTAATGTCAATGATATGTCATTGTAAAGAAAATTTTGAGAACTGCTATCATTTATTTTATTTTTATTTCTAGCCAGTTTGAAAATATAACATATCTGAATATATAGATTAACATAAATGGAAAAAAATTAATTTTAAACAATTTATTTGTCAACCGGAGTTAATTAAACAAATAACTATAATTTTATTTAATTATGATAAATTAGTAGATTTGAAATATTTTTAATTACAGTTAGAATTTTTTTAACATACTATGAATTATTAATTTAATAGGCTGATAATATGTTGCAAAGTATTGTCTTATTAGTTTTATGTTATCTTTTGCTAATTAAAGTCAACCTTGCAGTGACATATATTGATGTTGCTACAAGATATACTGTATCTATATAGTCTTTTATAAAGCTAATTTTAAATTTTAATATATAAATTTGACAAAATAAAAAAATTTTTTTTTTTTGATAAAATTCAATAGCAAAAAAAATGTTAGGAATTAAGTCGTAAAATTGAGTATTTTTTGGTTGTTGCAATTAAATTTCATAATCATATAATCTAATGATGATATATATATGTAATGCTATGAATTTTCTACTTAGATAATTTGTTATAAGCGTTTTTTAAGAATTAAATCTATTTCTGTTTCTATTATAAAATGAACTTTTATGAGAAGTTGGCAAAACAACTTATATAAAAATGTTTTTAAAAGGCGTTTTCTTTGTAGTTAGACAATTGTCATTTATACCTTTTATGGATACACATTTCCTGTTCTCTTGATACTTATTGAGACTATTTTCATATGTAAACTTCTCAAAAAATATTTTGGTATAATTTAAAACTGTCTGTTGTTATAGGCCTAATATATAAATATAATATTCTGCAAAACTATCAATAAATAACTGTACAATCCTGAAACTGAAACAGTAGCTTTATCTTACTGTCTTATATTTACAATATATATATATATATATATATATATATTTAGAATCTAGTTTAGTTTGCATTTTTAAGAAGAGATATATTTGTTTTTGATTAGTAAGAGATTTATTACTGGTGTTTTGTCATCAAATGATGAGGAAAAGGATAAACTTAATTTCCAGGTGTCCAAGATCTTTACATATCTATAAACATATCAGTACATTGACATCTGTTTTAGCAGGTGTTAACAAATTTAGTAAATCATAGTTCAATATTTAAATACCAGTAGAAGTAATCTGTTAAATATATTTTTGAATAGCAAGAAATTGAGTCCTGAAAAGTACTTTGAAACTCTGTATAAAGATTTAAAACTTATTACTTTATTATCTTATTACTTTTTGTAGTTTATTAAAAAAGAGATTTATTCAATAAGAAATGTAGAAAAACATAAAATTCTAATTTATATTAAAAATTAGTCAGATCTTCTTTAGATAATATTTTATATCTAAATAAAGGAATTTTTTTTGTTGTTAATTAAGTTAATTGTATTATTCTTTAAATAATAATAAAAATAATTTCATTAGCTTCAATAGATTTGAATGAATGATGAATAATGTTCAGAAGAAATATAATCATGAAAATTTCCAGCTACAAACTTCATTAGTGATGTAGATTACATTTTAATGTAAAAGTTGAGAAAATGGAAATCTTTACTTTTTAAAGTAAAGATTTCCATTTTCTCAACTTTTGTTTTTGAACAAAAACAATTTTAAACCAAGCTAATATCATAAGTTATGTACAGTACTTTGCAGTACATTATGTGTCTTTCTGATTATTGGATTGTCTGGAAAGATTATTTTTGCTAAATATGAAAAAGTTTTTCATTGTATTAAATCTAAGTCAATGAAAATATTATATTTTTGATTTAAAAAATTTTTTATTCTGTCAGATAATTGGAAAATGTCTTGATAAAATTCAGAGTACAGTATTTAGTATCAAATTGTTAATGTAATTTTATTGAACTTCAAATACTTTTTCATTAAAAAAGTTCTGTAGAGAACAGAGATGATGATGATTGGAAGGTAAGATTTTGAAAATATAACAGACGTTTTTGTATTTTTCACTACAATTCTCTTTAGTTTTTTTCTGGATTTTAATTACAATATGTCAAGGTACATTATTTTGATAAAAAACATTAATCTATTAATTAAACTAATTAAAAAGATTTATTACTACTAGGAATTTTCAACAATTGTCAACTACAGTTCTCAAATAGAGCATAATATCAGTCATAATGGGTTCATTGGGTCAAACTATTTTATAACAAAACTTTTGCAATCTTATCAAACATACATACTTTTTTTTTGGTTGTAACTTAGAGCATTTTGACATTGCTGAAGATTTTTCCTCTGGACATGGTCATAGTGCAGCCATGTTTTCTATTACACTCAAACCTGTTTTTGTGCGGTCTATTTTTGTGTAATTTGTTTTGTGTGATTTTTTGTGTGCGGTATATGAATTTCAATCAAATTGGTATACTGCACAAAAATAATTGCACAAAACAACATTGCACGTATAAAAAATCTCACAAAAAAAGACCGCATAAAAACAGGTTTGAGTGTATTAGTAGTCAATGTTACTATGTATACTACTATGCATTTATATATATGGAAAAAAAATTTCCTGCTGTCATATAATCCAATAAATTTTGGTTTGACAAAGTATGATGTATCCATATATTATATTTGTTTACAAATCTTATGGCTTTCAAATACACTTGTGCTTCCAATAATTTGTAATTTCTACTGAAAACAATTAAAATTCAAAAGGTATACATATTGTAAATGTAAACTTTTTACTGATTTAATGCCCAGATTTGGTCATTAGCTATTGCTTGTTTCATTGTTTATATCAAAATTTCCTTAAATCTTGCAAACTATTTACAACAGGTTCTTTCTTATATAGCTGCTTCTGTATTAATTTTACAAAGGTTTGATGCTGCATTGATTGTACTATATTTATTTTTTTTATAATTCACTTAATATGGCTCAAGTATACTCAATTAATGATTAGATTATTTTTGGCTCATATATAATGCCAATACATTGATCTATATTACTACTACTATATTAATTAAGTGCTAAGTAATTTGGACTACAGGCAGGTGTTAGATGTAATCTCATGCTAAATTTAATTATTATAATTAAATTAATATTTTAATAATTATTTTAGAAGACTCTGGAAGAAAAGAATCATCCTGAAGCAGGACTTGAACCCACAACTCCTGCTAAGAATAGTAGGTGTAGTATGGCCCAATATAATTTGTCAATCATTTGTAACTATTGGGTTTGGATGTTTATGTTTGCATTAATTAATTATTCAAAAATTTGTTTTACTTTAGAGAGGATCAATAAATAAGGCAATAAGTGAATTTTTGAACATAACTTTTATTAATAGAAATATGAAACTACAGCCAGCAAGGGTTCTTCTATGTTGGTGCGTGTATTCCCTTTTCATCTGTGTTGCTCTTCTCTAATCCTGAAGAAGGCTCCAAATTCCATTAACAGCAAACAACAGAAAATTCATGCCTGTTCTGCAAATATAAAAAGCTAATGAATGGTGTTTGCCCATTGTCCCATGTAACTTCATATGTTGACCAAAACTTGGTCTTGAAAACAAGGTTCTCAAGGTCAAGTTAGCCCTGATTGCAATCAGTATCATTTTGTGGGACAGCTGATTTAATGTTGAATCATAGTTTGAAGCTCAGATAAAAGTTTAAGAGTGCTGTCTATCAGTGTTAATAAGGTTTTGATGAGTAAAACACAAAAATAAATGAAATATCTCACAAGCACTTTTGACATGTATAGAATATCTTTTTCAGGCAAAACAAAAACAGGTTTTAGAACATTGATATAAATTTTAACATTAATATTAATAGGTTCTAAATGGAATGCACGTGTTATTTTTTAATGTTTAACATTGTATCTTCTAATTAGAAGAAATTATTTTAAATTTAAATGGTGCACTATTAAAATTATGCATTTAATTAACAATCAAACTAAGATTGAAAAATATTAACTGCAAGGATTTAATTTTTTAAATCACTAAATAGTGAAACATATTTTTGGGAACTCTAGAATGGGCTTATTATATGGCTCCAATTTCTCAATAAATATTATTTTCCAGATGAATAAGCTGTTGCAATCTCCACATTGTACAAGGATGAAGATTCATTTCACAGGCATCTAAAGTAATGATTGGTTAGGTTTCATTTTGCCTGAAGAAGACATTTTATACGTGTTAAAAATGCTTGTGATATATTTTGTATTTATTTTTGTATTTTACTCATCAAAACCTTATTAATGCCAATAGACAATGCTCTTAAAATTTTATTTGATGATTATTTTTTTATGCCAGATTCTTATTTCTTTCATAGTTTGAAGCTTTTTGCATAATGTATGATGCCCTTTTTTATACCTTGTGCCTCCCTTTTGTATAGTCTGTGGGTGCTACTGACAGCCAGACATACATAGATAAGAACACTGTTTTCACAGAATCATTAAATTTGTCCAAGCATTTGTTCCACTGGGTAATCAGTACATCCATTCTGTCAACAAAAAAAAAAAAAAAATTATGTCTAGATACTCCAAAGTTGGAAATTGTCCATGGAGATGTTTTTCATTGGATCAAAGTGATGGAAATCTCTGAGTGCCAGGTTTGGGCTTCAGAGAAAGTGTTCCAAAACTTCCCAGTGCATATCAATTTGGGAACAAATGCATTAAGTAGTGTATGGTCTCACATTATTGTACAAGAGAATGACACCTCGCAGTGTCCCTGATCTCAAGGTATAGGCTATTAGTCATTTCCTCTCTGTTGTACAGACTTTGTTACTTTATTTATTAATCCCTCTTATAAAAAACTGATAATAAAAAGATTATAATAATTAAATTGAGTGGCATTTATGTTAATAATCAGTATGTATTTTCTGAACTATTCAGTATCTTTATATTTATGATTATGCCTGACTTTATGAAATTAAAATTAATTATAAATTAACCTTTATTTTTAATTTTAAATTCGTTGTTTTATTATAGTTACGAATCATCATTTTATTTAGTAAACTACAAATAATTTAAAATTATCTTCTAAAATAATTACTAGTTGGAATTTAATGCAAATATCACAAAATTGTTTTTGTTTAAGTACTTATCAGTTTACATAATTAAATGTTTATATATAAGATATAATATGATATTCATATGCAACTATTATATCTTAATTATTTATATAATTTTGTTATAAATAAAACATTTCCACTTTGTTATGATTACGAAAGTTTTGAATTTTGAAATTCTTGAAATTATGATATTTTTTTCCGTTTGTAATTTATCTTTTATATTTTCCTGTTACAAAACATTTGACAACCCTCTTTTGAATTAATTTCTTTGAATTTAGCAGCTTAAATGCTGTGGCTTATCCAAATGGGGATACCGTCAACTGGGCTAGTGCTAACTGGATTCCAGACATCTGGGCAACAAAATAAGAGATCAGTGGTAGAGAAAAAGAAAATTTTTTATTGTTTTGTTTATTAAAATAACCATTCTTCTCTATTGATCTACTACTCAGTAAATTTAAATGATATTTTTTTAAGAAACAAGTTAAGTTAGTTAAAAGAATGATTTTATAATTAACAAACATATCTGTACATGTTACATATATCTATACATATTTTATTTATTTATTTTTACAAGTAAATAGAAAAGTCTTGAAGGACAGTTTATATCTATCCCAAAATTAACAAATATAGGTACATAAAAACAAAGACAACAATTACATAAAATTAAAAATACATTACATTAAATAAAATATAAGTTAAAACAAAAAGGTATAAAAGTTTTTTGAAATATTTTGTTTTCAAAGAACTGCTTTTTTTTGATGTGCTTTGTTAATTATTTTATGTCAGAAGCAATTAACAGTGCTTGTAGGTTGTTCCAAAACATTTCCTAAGTTGGAAATAACTCATACATCATAAGTCGTAACCATATTTATATATATATTTTACCAATATTTACAAAAAATAAATAAGTAAATAAAAAATATCTGCAAAATTGTATGCTTGCTAAGCATGCAAAAATTTTTAAGTTTCTGGTTCCCAAATGATGGTTGTCCAGTTAACCGTCATTCACTCGACTATTGCCCATTGTGAATCACCCAGTTGATCATCACCCTAGTTGTCATGTACCCATCCAAGTTTCAGATTTTGTTGTTAACAATTAGAATTATATATAAAAACAACAAATGTTTAGTTAGAATACAAATTAATTGCAGTTTGGAGGAAACTATTCAATTTATATTATAAAACATTTTCTACAAAAGTTTGATTGCTAATTAATAATGAAATCTTACTATATATTTGTTTTTATTCATTAGATTTAAATTTGATTAGATTTATTAAAAGAGCAATGAGATTATAAAATTATTTAATTATATAAATTTTAATGTATATTATTTTTTAATTATATATAATATAATTTACATTTCTGTAGTAAATATATTTTAATCTTTAATTTACTATAATTAACAATACATTTGAAACAATGTTTGATAGCTGAACAAAATAAATTTTTTATGAATTCGTATATATGTAAAACTTTTTCCAATTTTGTGCTGTGTTGTTCATATCAAATTTTTTAATACAAATAAAAAGAAAATGTCGAAATCTATAAAAGGATAAGAATCTAAATTGAAGTATACTTTTAGAAAACAATTGTCTATTGTTTAGCTAAATTTGTCTTGCAGTTGTTTGAACTTCTCAAAAGGATGTAATAGTTAATTGAAAATGAAGTATTTGTTGTTACATCACTTTGGATTATATGATTTAGTGTTACATAAATGTTTAATGTTTTATTTTTAAAAATAATAGACTATATATGTTAAACTCTTTTATTATTATAATTAAAATGCTTATGTTTAATTAATTAATTTATCATTTTAAATAAAGATATTAGGTATAATTGTTATTATTATTAATAAAAAAAATTTGTTATGCAGAGTGAAAGTGTTTCCTATTTTTTCGATCATCTCAATCGAATTGCTGTGCCAGTAAGTAAATTTCTTCAATAAAATTATTATTATTAAATTGAAAAAAATTTAGTAAATTTTGTATATTTTGTTTTCTGTTTTAATTAAACCAATTTTCTATTGTTATTATTTTCAATATGTTACATCTTCAAGCACAGATTTTTGAATCTGACAAAGCTTTGTAATAAAAATAAACAGAAATCAGGCAAATTTGAAAACATTTCATGTCTGTACTGTGCACTGTGAAAATAAAGACTGTGACAAACCTAAAAGATTTGAAAATTAATTACAAAAGAGTAATTTATACATAGGGAAATACATAATTGCATATGTTAAAACAACTATTTTTCCTAAATTTACTACAAAAATTTTACAAAATTCTTCAAACTTAACCACTCTGCAGTGATTGATGAATATATCCATCAAGGGCGATCACATGGCAGTATTGAATGACGTCTATATCTTCAAAGGAATTTTGCGGATATCGCCAAAAACTAGCCAAAAGTTGCTGCGGAAAAAAAATTTACATAAAAAAGGGAATTATATGACAATTAAAAAAGATTTTTCTTTACTAGACATAACTGTTAAAAAAATTTTTTTTTGAAAAGGAAATGAGAAAAACGGCATGGGAAAATTCTTAAAAAATTTTCCATGTTTATTCTCCACTACATCGTGGTAGTTCCATATCTGACTAACCCACTGTAGAAAGGTTAATTTTTTTTATGTTAAAGCAATGTAATTTCAAAGGCAGGTCAAGAACAAATTTTACAATATTTATAACAAAATGTTATTTAGCTATAAATATAAACAGAAATAAAATACAATAGCTAAATTGTTTTACTGGAGTTTAAAATTTAGAAACAATTGAAAGGCTGAGTACAACAGTAGGCTAACCTTCTCCTATATGGAAATTGAATTAACAGTACCATACTTTCATGTATTAAATATACTGTCTAAATACAATGAAATATTACTAGGGTTCCATTTAAGTATTGATGGAAACAAAACAAGTATAACTGTGAAATATAAAAAACTAGCATATACCACTTTTACTGTACAATATCTCAACTTCATTTTCATTTAACATTCTCAACATTTAAATATTCAAAATATTTAAATTTTATGATGAATTTAAGGCTCATGAGTATGAGAAAGAACAAAAAATAAAAGGCAAACAAAAACAAAGGTGCAACAGAACTCTCAAAACATTTTTACAATGTGAGTCTGTAGTGTTATAACACAAGATGACTAGGGTAGTATGGCATCTTGGTTGAAAAATTTTTAAAGTGTGATCTACAAGTTAGGAATCTCAAGTGTGGGTGTATTGCATGGCACAAGATGGAGTGAGAACTTTTGTTCTGTTCTAAATTCAAAACATTCATTAACCTGATGATGATTTTGTATCATTGAAAGTACTTGCATTATAAAAAAGATTTTAATGTAGTCTGATAGTGTGGACTTTAACTTTGTACAAATAGTATTTCAGTTTAATTGGTCAATTACAAGAAAATTAAATTTGTATCAAAGCATAAACATAAATTATTAAAAATTATCAAAATTTTAAATAATTATTACTCTTGTATTTTGGGAGAATCTTAAATTATGTTTAAAAATTTATACAACATTTTTCTTTATGACTGAGTTTCCTATAAAACTAATTAGTTCAAAACAATGTGTATCTTGTCAAGTATCTTGCAAATTGCAGTTCAATAGTCATATATTTCAGGATTATAGGAATTAGGAACTCAAACTATAGGATGTTGCATTACAGGGAACTCAGTAAATTTAATGTTGCAACTTTGTTCCTGTATTTATTATTTTTTTCTGATGATAGGGGGCAAGATATTACAAAATATTAGATTTGCAGATTTTGCAACCTAATTTGAAAAGCTAAATGTTAAATTGTTACTTAAAATTTTGTTGTATTGTTGCTACTATGTTGAAAACCATAAGTTCTTTCTACAAAGCATTTTTAAAGCATTATATACTGTTAAACTAATATTTAATACTTATGGATTATATATACAGTACTTTTCAAGCATCACACTGGAAATTTTTTCTTTTATAGTCTACAGTTGTTCTGATATATTTAGTTTGTTTTAAGTACAAAATTATTTTTAAATTTTGTACATAATTTTAATGCAAACAATAAAACTTTAATCAAATATGTTTTTTATTTAAAGTATATAGAAAATAATAATTAATATAGAATGTCAGATGTGAATGTAATATGATATTTCAAATTTAACCAATATAAATGTACAAAAATATTTTAAAGTTAAAATTGAAATAAGGAAATATTAAAAATCGTGTCACTTACATTATTAACAAACTATGTATGTGATACAAAACAAATAATTATAAAATGCACAAAATGATCTAATAACAACAAAATTAAGAATTAAGGAAAATTAATTTTGTAATTCAGCAAGAATTTGATTATTGTAACCAAAATTTTTGGTTTATTATAAGGTAATTTTCATATTAAAAGAATAATAAATAGAACATCAATTAAATTTGGATAATTACCAAAATATTCTAATATAATTTATAAGTTTTCTAATTAGCTTAAAGATAGTTTGTAAGAAGCTGAAAACATTAATTAATCTTCTAATCCATTAAAAATTACTTTGTCTCTTAATCGTGATAGAGCCACTGAATATTTTTAATGCTGACAGAATTGTTCTAACAAAGAATCATTCCAAGTAATTTGTGTATTTTTTTTTACAATTTATTATTTAAAATTGTTTTAATGCATTAATTATGTAAAATTTATTCTAATACCTTATTGCTATAATTTGATGATTTGTGTATGAAATTAAAACATGAATGTTTTGCTTCCAAATTTCCCTTGTCAACACAATTTTAAAAGATGAAATTTTGTATAAAATTAATTTGCAATACTTGACAAGTCTATTAGTTTATATTTAAATTAATATCACTAACTATGCAATAGTAATTAATTTTTAATGCATATTAAATAATGATTTCTTGACTTTCTACTTAATTTCAAATTTATATAATTAGATTTATGTTTGCCTAATTTATAATTTTATGTAAATATCAACACACTTATATTGAAATGCAATTTGAATGCAACTTTATTTATATTGTTAAAGAAAATGTTTACACTTTTTTCTACATTCTTATTATTAACATTTGATGGTATTCAAATTTTTAAAATTATAAATTGAAATCTTTTGTACTAATTGGACAAATTGTGACCAAAACTGTGTTTTTGTGTATGTGTTTTGTGAATCAAAATCATTTCAGATGTCTCCTTGATTTTTGAAATATCAAATATACAAATGGCAAGAAGTACAATATTGAAATGCAGAAATATGTTTCGTTTTTTTATCTCTAATTGCCAAAAACAATTTTGAATTTTTAGAGAGCGAATTTTTAGTTTGGCTAAATATATGTATATTGATCCATAACACTTTTCATATGTGAACTTTTTTTAACAATAAATGTTTGCAGTTTAAACTCAGATCAATTTTATTGTTGTTTTAAATAATAAAATTTATGTTGATAGTTATCGAAAAAACTTGTAATTAGAAGACAAATGTGAAGGAGGAATATTTACTATTTTATTCTTTTCAAACCACAGGAACACAAGGTCAAACAATGTAGTTGACCTCTCTATAGATTTTTGTAACAATCATACATATTTAAGAAAGGAATAGCCTATAAAAGAAAGTTGATCCCAATTTTATCTTGTGTTTCTGTGAGGTTAAAAAGATAAATGCACATTTTAGAACTTTCATAATTTATCTTTTATTTACAAGTGTGCTTTGGTAAACGTTTGCCCTAGTTTATATTGTTATACAGATACGTTATTATTATTATTATTATTATGTTGGGTTTAGTGGGTTATACTCAGTTGACATCAGTGGCTGTGTACTATGCCGGACCAGAGTCAAGGCATAGCAACCAAAACAAAACTAAAATTAAGTTGTCAGTGTCTGTATTCAGAAATTTCCTAACAATATGGCATGTATTCAGTATAGTAGCCTTCTGTAGTGTGATGTATGTATTTCTATTCAATTGCAATGTTTCCAGGCTTTTGTGTAGTGTGTGTGTGGTATCACACCTGTAGAGGAGAGAACTATAGATACAATAAGTACCCTATCCATCCTCCACAGATGCCTGATTTCCTGGCAAGTTCTGTGTACTTGCTAATTTTTTCAGTGCGTGCGTTTTGTATATTGTGAGTGTTTGGAATGGATATGTCTATAATGTATGTAATTTTATTGTGTTTGTCAATGAGTGTGATGTCTGGTCTGTTGTGGTAAATTGTTTTATCTGTGATTATGGCTCTGTCATAGTACATTGTGTGTGTGTTGTTTTCCAATACTGTCTGTGGAATGTATTTGTAGTATGGTTTGTGGATGTCTAATAATTTGTGTTTGTTTGCAAGCTCTTGGTATATTATATTTTGCTACTTGATTATGTCTGTGTAAATAATCTGTCTGTGCCAAGAGCTTGCAACTGGAAGTGATGTGTTTATTATTATTATTATTATTATTATTATGTAATTTTAAGTTAAATTTTAATATTTAAATTTTTTAATATTAAATTTTTATTGATTAGAAACTATTGCCTATAGTATAACATTCATTTTCTTTGTCTAAATGAATTAAATATTAAATCTTTAGAGAAAATTAAGTGTTTTTGTGTATATAATTATTATTATTATTCTTAATTTTTTCAATTTGGAGATTAGCAGTTTGAAAAAAGGCATCTTTTTTAATGGTTGAAATAGAATGTTTATAGAAAACCAATGTGGCATGTTCTCAGTAATGTTTTTTCAAATAGTTGTATAGTGTTGCATCATTCAAATGTTTTCTTTTTGCAATTTTTCATTTTTTCCCCTTGAAGTCTGAATGTTATGTTTTAACTAATCATTATGTTGGAAGGAAAAATAAAAAAATATTAGAAAAGAAATAACTATAGAAAAATACAGGAATCTCTTAGTACAGCTAATAAATTTCAGAAAATTGCTGCACTAATTGAATTTATAGTAATTGGGAATGTATTTGATAAGAAAAATTACTTTAGTTTCTTTTTATTTACTAATTTATCTTGTATTATAAATTTATATAAATAAAAAGCTGCTTATTCTTTTTTTATAAAAGGTGCAGTGAAATTCATATTGTACATGCTAATTATTTAAAGATTTTAAAAACTCTACAGCAAAAATTACTGTATCAGAGACTGTTGTTGGAAATATTGCCAATTTAGCTTAAGAAAAAGGAATGATAACACTGGCTGCTAGCCACAACTGCCCTAAATAAGTTTTTCTAGTTCTTGATCACATTATAGTCAATCATTTCACATTAATTTAATTCAAGATGCACATTATAAATTTTGCTATAGTGAATTCCACACTAAATAAAGTAGCATTAAGTGAGGTATTTCTACATATAAATTATTATTCCTATATATATATATTAATTTAGGCCTATGCTAATTTTTGTGTTGAATTTAATCTAATTCAAAAATACTGAACAACTGAAACATTTCTGACAGTTGAGTTCAAATTTTTTAAAAATACTTTTAAAAGTATTTTAAATTTTCTGAATCCCATGATAGAGTTGTATAAAAATCATTTCCATATTTAATTGCTTTATTAATTAGATTTATTAGTGTATATGTTGTTAGAGATTTGCAAATGATAAAATAATAAATTTTATATAATTTTTTCTGTAAGCTTGATAAATTGATTTATAATACACAATTATACAATTTTAATTTATTTTATAAACTAAAATATGAATGAAAATTTAAAAGTTTATTAATGTAAATATTCTTGAGTAGAATGTTTGTTTCCGATTCAAGAAATTAAAGATTGCACTGAATGATATTTACAAGTAATGATAAGGATAACTTCCAGCTAAATTTTTTTTTCTCATAGAATATATGTAAATTTTGATACATATTTAATTTTATACAATAAGTATTCAAATTTTAAATTTTAAAATATTTAATTTGCATAAAATATGCCTAAAAATTTCTGCATTAATAAATATTTACACATTTCATGAAACATTCTCAATTCCAGACTGCAGAGCATGCTTGCTAGTCTGGACTAATTATTCTATATAGTAGTACTGGTTAGTGAAAACATTGGATTAGGCAGTTAAGTGTAAAGAAAAAGAAGTCTAAAAGAAGTACAACACAATTATAAAAACTTTTTAGTTATATGGTACATAAATATTTTAAAATATATAATACATATTAATTTAGAGATTTATCATGTGTTTTAAAAAGTCTGATTTTTTTTTCTTGTTTGTTTTTAAAGATGAGAAAAAAATCTTAATTCAGGAAACCAGATTCATTTATTTTTTAATTCAGATATGTTTTTATTGCTTTATAAGAACATCAGCTATGAAATTATCAAGTGCATTAGAACAAATACAAGTATTGTTTAATGCATTTGATGTTCTTATAAAAGAACAAAAACATTTCTGAATAATAAATAAAAACACTCTGATTTCCTGAATTAAGCATTTTTCTTATTTTTTGAATATGATGCCAAGTTCAAATGTTATTTTTGTTGGTTTTTTTTTTTGTATTTAGCCAGAACTTTTAGTGGGAAAAAGTGTGGTGTTTATATATATATATATATATATATCCCTTATGAAAATCAAGACCAGAATGTAACAAACATGTAGAAAACTTAATAAAATTTTGTTGACTATCATAATTGATCTTAGATCAAAACTTGCTATTCTTCTTCATTCACATTGCAATGTAATAGAATCTTAAAATTTAATTAAGTTTTAAAAATTTTCTGTTTTTATTTTGTAATATTAAAAAATATATTTTAATATAGATACCATAAAATCATTTTACAATATTAATTGAATTTTTTTACTCCATTCATGTTAAAATCAATGACAGTATGATTTTATAATTAAAGAAATCACAAAAAATTGAAAGATCACGCAAAAGACTCATGTAATTTTTTTACAATGTTATTTTATTTAAATCAAATCTAATTTAAAAGTGAGTAATGCATTGATCATTAGTCACTTAGGTGTAATAATGACTATTAACATAATTAAAATTTTTCTCTTCATCATTTGCAGATATTAAACTATTAATGCATGTGTACATTTATATTATTTATATGTTATTTAATATACTGGTTTTATTAAGCAATAGATTTGTTTTATTACTTTTTAAAAAATTGTTAACAAATATTTCATTTAAGTATCATTTTATAATTTTTATTAACTAATTTAGAATTATGTTAAATTATAAAATTCTAAGAAACCTGGAACTATTATGAAAATAATAATAAAACACACTGCTAAAGTTCTCGTTACAAAAAAAAAATATTTAATTAGAAATGTTTCCGACCTTCAATTTAGGTCATCCTCAGCAGACAGGATAAACAGAGTAGAATTATTTCAAATTTAAAATCACCTTGAAGGTCAAATGTTTTCTTAAATATTTTTTGGTAATCAGAACTTTAGCAGTTTGTTTTATTATTAATTACATTAAATACTTTAAAAACAGAAAATGAATTATTAAAAAAAATTAATACAATAACAATGTTTTAAATCTTCTTTAAGAAGATAGTAAATATTTAATTGAAATTTTAATGAATTATCCTTAATGTATGAACATTTGTATATAAGAAATTTATTTTTGAATATGTTAAGTTTTTTTATTGCAATAGAATTTTACAGTATCATTTGGTCAAGAACTATTTGAAATAAAATGAATTCCAATCTCTTTCAAGATAAAAATTGATATAAATCTTAGTATGCTTAAAAAGTTAAAGTAATTTAATAGGTCAGTTTAACTCAGTTGGAATCTCCCAGTTGCCAGATGTTTAGGTTGGATGTAATTTATTTTAGAAGAGGAAAAGGAAAAAAATATATTATCTAAATTAAACTTTTTTAATAAATTTGATACAGGAGCATAGATTTTTGATTAATTTACTATATTAATAATAGCTTCAATTAAAATTTAACTGGTAGTAAATTTTAAATTCTTTTCTAAGCTTTTATCTAATTTATTAAAGTTTGAGATAATGGAAGAATTGAAATGAAATCTATTATTTAATTGTTATATACTTAACAATTATTAGATAGAGCAATAAAAAATTTAGATGAAAAATAAATGAATTTTAAGCTTATTTTGTGACTTGTTTGGAAGAGACATTTTATTTTAAAAGTTACACATAACATAATATGTATATTATACAACAAGTTACATTTTAAAATTATTCTATATTCTGAAAACACCATTCTGTAATATGGGACAGAAATTACACCTAACACATACAGTTAATAAGTATTTTTTAAAAATTGCATGTACTTCTGAAGACATACAGCCTTTTGTCCTCAGGCAAAAATCAAACACAAATTTTAAACATACGAATAGAACATAAATGCAACATTTCTTTTTTAAATTCAGTAAAGGCACCAGGTTGGAATATCAGACATTCAATAAAAGTTAGAACAGTCTAACAAAAATGAGATGCATGTGAAATTATCAATGAAAATATAAATTCTCAAGTGTAAAGATCTTTAGAGTATCTCTACAATGTGAATTGTTTAAATAATTCTATCCATAAATGCAAAATCCTTAAGTCTAAACAACTATGTACAGTATATTAATATTTTAATTAAGTTTAAATCTGCAATTTTAAAATTTATATATAGAGTTCTTTAAGCATTTATGGCTATATTCACAATCAAGAGTTAGTTAAAGTGAATTGTAATTAGTTAACTTCTATCTTTTAGTATGTGAACACTTATTGGTGAACTTCTAATAAATAAATAAATAAATATATATATATATATATATATATATTTTTTTTTTTCTTTCTTTTTCTTTTTTTTTTTTTTATCAATCCATCTTTATTTGTATTAGGCCATTATGTTTCTACAAGGGAGAGTTTAGTGTTCTTCACATTTTAACTAGCAATTATATAGTTACAAATTTTTTAACAAAATTATACAAATTATAAATAGATTTTAACTTAGCCACATGGAAAGAAAAAAATACATTTCTTTTTCCGAGGAGCACTCATTTAAAAAATTTAAATCGAAACTTTGTCTTAGGACTATTGCTTTTCCGCATCCACAGACCAGATGAAATTTAGAGGAAATTTTCACGACACCTCGGCCATTCACTTTTAGAATAGATATAAATCTTGTTTTCAATCATTATTACATCATTATTAAGGCGAAGCTGGGCGAAGAACCTCCTAACACCAAAGGGGAGATTAAGTAACTTATAATTATTGATATTTGGGTAGTCCAGTATTATATTATATGAATTCGGCATCTTTCGTGACCGGATATCCTCCGCGTCCAGTACCAATGAATTCTCCATTACGCATCTAGTAAGCTGTCTACATAATTCTTCACTAATCTCCGAAAGGTGTATAATCGGCCCCATCGAGAATCCAAAATTATTGATTATTCTAGTCAGTTGACTTACCCAGTTCTTTCTCGATTCTGAACGTAATGATTTCCAGTATAATTGGTTCAAAAGGCTAAATAACAGCTGTCCGCTGTCTCTTACCTTCATTAAAAATTTTTACGCATCACTTAACCAACATTGACGTCATTCTAAATCTATGCAATTCCAATCTCAGAATGCTTCCAGGGAATTTATAGTCCAGTAAAAATACTCTCCGTATGAACTTAGTTGAATCGTCTCTAACTTCTGATATTTTGGCAAACACCAAATTGGGGCTGCATAGCTTGTTGCGTTAACAATTACTGAAAACAATTTAAATTAAGTTTGAATGTTTTTCAATTTAATTTTTGAAAATAGCATTACTAAACTTCATATCAACTTATTTGCCTTGACCAGTGAGACCCTGACTTGTTTTTCAAAGGACAGCATAGGGGTCAAAATTAACCCTAAAAACTTTATATCATTGACTATTTTTAATTCCTCTTTATTAATATAAAATAACATGTTCTTCTTTGAAATCCTAGAACCATTTCTAAACACCATGATAGCCGATTTCTTCGGATTAATATTCAATTTTAATTTATTAAAATATAAAGTTGTTTGCTGAATTTTCCTCCGTAGAGCGGCAGCAGTGGGGGCGATTATCACAATATCGTCTGCATAAACAATGGAGTGAACTATATTAACATCAAATTCCAACCTCTCCTGCTCACACCTCTCTATATCAACAGTCTGGCGACTCATAAAAAATATCTAATCTGAATTACTTCTTCCAGATTTAAATCATACGTAAAAATATTACCATCTTTTATGAAATAATCGTCTCTAACCTTTATTTTATGACCCTTAGCTTTTTCTTGACTTATCACTAAAGTTAATTTTTTCCTTCTGATCCTGGATCTCTTGCATAGATCTGCTATAAATAGAAACTTTCCCTTTCCTGTACCGGATAACTTTGACCTCTTTTTCCAAAACTCTCGCAAAATCGAGTTTCTCTCATAGCTAGAACTTAATAAAATTTTCACAATAGATTTATCTTCTCCATCTGACACACTGACCACACCATCAGGCAAACAGTCAGATAATCCTAGGTAGTTCATAATATAATAATTAATTTCATCCGTGAGATCGTTTGTCTTGAACGGGGAAGTTCGGGACTATAATATTGTTCTTTACCTTCTCGTTTCTCAAAGAATCAATTTGAAACTCCAGCTTACCTTGCAGTTGTTTGCCAGACTTAACTATCTGGTCGAGATCGATCACTCTCTGGACGGCTTTATCTAAATCCTCTCTCAATTCTCTATATTATTTATATATTAGAAGTTTACCAATAAGTGTTCACATACTAAATGATAGAAGTTAACTAATCACAATACACATATATATATATATAATTTTAAAGTTAATAATAATGGAAATTGTTCATTGAACAATATCTACATTTAAATAATTTGTTATTTTAGTACAAAAACATTAATTTGTTTTGTTATTAGTACTTATAAAGCATTGAATATTAAACATGATTTGATATTCTGTATAAAAAAATACATTAATTCTACTGATTTGATCTGTTTTAAATTTATTAAAATAAATCATCCAACACCTGTTGTTGAGAAAACATTTATTAAAGAAACATTGGATGATTTATTGTTTAAGGAGCTAAGTAGGATTTTTATTAAAATACTTAACAATGTCTAAATTATACCAAATTACTCATTGATTTAACCAGAAAGTTTATCAATAAAGTAATTTCCTATTATAAGATACATTACATCTACTTATTATAATTTAAATATAAAAAAATTCCTTTCTAAATTATTCCATTTTAGGTTCATTTTCTTCTAGGTTATACATATTGCACAGCAGGAAGTGATCTCATAGATAAGATTATTATTTTAAATTTTATTGTATTTCGAATTAGTCGTGTTATATAATTATATATAATACTTTTTATAATTTCACTCTTTAAAGTGTGTAACATTTTTAAAGTTGATCAAAATAAATATATATTTTAAATTAAGCTTAATATTACATTTTGTTTTTGAGTCACTAAATATTTTAAATTGCAAAACAAAATGAAGTAATAAATTTCTGAATTATTCATTCTAACACACTTAAAAGGAAAATATTGGAATTGAAATGAGTAAAATTTATTTTAATTCCTGTATTTTATTTTCTTATAATAAATTTTATGGAATGAAAAAATAAACATGAATCATTTGTTGTTTTAGTGTAAGTGGAAGTTTTTCCTTGTGTATTTTTGTGAATTTTGTTCTTTTATATTTTTAACAGTGCAATTTTTTTTTTAATTCTAAACACATTTAAACT
This sequence comes from Centruroides vittatus, assembly GCF_030686945.1. Classification (NCBI taxonomy): domain Eukaryota; kingdom Metazoa; phylum Arthropoda; class Arachnida; order Scorpiones; family Buthidae; genus Centruroides; species Centruroides vittatus. Next base: position 119,808 of record NW_027120828.1, read on the forward strand.
TTTCTTAGCTAAAGTTGAATAGAAATGTTTCTACAGTTAATAATAGAAAACATACTATATTATTAGAAGCAAAAGTATATATGTATAACTTATACTTTTAGCTTCAAACCTTTGAATATGAGGTAATGAAGAATGAGTCATTATTTTCAAATATCAAAGATATTAAATAACTGAACTGAGAAAATAATTTTGACATTTTCATTTAAAAAATGTTTTTAATTAATACAATTTCTTTTTATAAAATGCCAAAACTAATCAATAATCCTGAAATGTTGTTTTTTTAAAATTGACAGTACAATGGTAAAATAATTTTATATAAAAATATTATTTCCTTCTGGCATTGGAGACTTTGCCATCAAAATAGAACAGAGTTCTTAAAATAAGAAAACAAAGAATATTTGAAAATTTTGTTCTTACAAATATACAACTTTCTGTAAAATTTTGTTTTCACTAACATAAGATATTTTGTAAAAAAAAAAATTTTTCAGTTGTTTTTACAAGAAAACATTTGGAAGTCTAAAAGTTGTATATTATTTTGCTTATAAAGCCTCCATTGTCAGAGAATATAAAAGTACTTTAATAAATTTTGCTTTATCATTGTATTGTCTTTTTTGTAAAATCATTTAGTAGAAAAGAAATAGTATTACAGCATCTCTTATTCACATACTAGTGTTTATCAAACAAGATTATTAATTAGTTAAACTGTGAATGATTACAAATCAAAGTTTTTTAAAATTCATTTTATTCCATTCGTTTAAAATTCATAAAAGTCATTTTAAGAATATAAGATTTAATTTACCAAAAAATCACAAATTTACATTTTATTTTTCATGTTCTATTCTATCGTAACTGAAGAAGGTCAGTGAAGCTGATCAAAAACGTTATTATTTTGTAAATATCATTGCTGGATTTTTTAAAGGTGTGATTTTTGTAATCTATCTATCCGGTTGATACAAAATATATGGATTTAATTTTTCAAATATATATAATTTTAAAATTTAATTTTGTATTCAAAAGTTAAAAAAATATAAAGTTTTAAACAGGTTTATTTAAAAATTGATAGAAATAAGTATTCTTTTTTAAAGTCTTGTAGCAATTATATCATCTTATCAATATTACAAAATAATGTATAAGCAATAAATGAATCAAAAATATAGAACAGTAATGCTCTGTATTGGATAAATAATGCTGAATATATATATATATATAGTTACTTAATGGCTTTTATCAAGTAGTGTAAATAATAAACAATATAAATTTTTGTATTCTGTAAATGTTCTTTTGTTGTATATCCAGTTTTGTTTTGATAAAATTGTTGGCAAAGGCACGAAATGTTACATCTTTTTCCATTTTAACAATGATGTTTTGCCTTACCTTGAAAAATATAAAAGCATATTCTAGATTTTTATGTAAGAAAAATTTCTTTTATAATTTCTTAATGGAATAAAATATATTTTTAGAAAATAAATATAATAATTTTTAATCAATTTTTAAGCTTTATAAATATTAAAACTCAATATTTTCTGATATCAGTCTAAAACTAAATTATATAATTTAATTTTCTGATATATTTATAAATTTAAATTATATAATTTAAATATAAAAATTAAAAATACAGTTTTTTTTTTACTTTTTAATTAAGAGAATGTATCAATTTTTATATTATCTGTTTTTTCTTCAAATAATGATTTCCAAAAATAAATTGTCAACAGTCTCTTTGGATGTCATAAATTCAACATTGCTAAGATAGAGGTTTGATATGGTTCATCTATAAATAACTCTTACAGTGTTGAGGTTGAAAGAGAAGTAACTGAAGTGAGACAAATGAGTTCCATAAAGTAGATTTGTCATTTTCTTTTGAGATTCATTATAAATGTTGCAAATTATATTTGTGAAAGTAATTTTTAATAATTATTTCTAATTAAAGTTATTTTATAGAAATTGTTACTATCAATAATTAGCTTTAATATAATATATTAGATTTTCTCATAATATCAGTTTTGTAAATTTATATAAATTTTTATTAGTTGTTGTTAATTTTACATTTAAATGTTTAAATAATAATTTTGCAATTAGAAATAATTTTACTTAAAATATTTTACAAATTTTTGAATTGTAATTTAATGTAGCTAGATTTTTTTTTTCATATTTACATTTAAAACAACTTTTAATATTTAAAAATCCATTCATTTCTATACTTTTGAATTATTAGAAGTTGTTGTAAATGTAAGTATATGCAAGTAATAAAGGAATGTTGTAGACTTTTCATTAACTTTGAAGTCTGCATTTATAAATTTAAAAGATTAAAACAAGTAAAATGCTTAAAAATTAATACATGATAAAAATTCTGAATTTAATAACTTATAGACCACTCAATAAACATATTATTATATATTTTAATAATTATGCAGCAATAATAAATTTTTATTTTGTAAATTGTGTAAAAAGTTTTTGACTCTTTACTGGTAAAATTTATTAAATTACATTTACATCAGAATTGTAAATAGTGATTATAAAGACTTTAATTTAAATATTGATGATAAAATTCTTGGTGCAGAATCTATACTTTAGACTAATTTAGGAATATTTTTTAAAAAGTAATTGTTACTACACTAAATATTTATGAAATCTTCTGACAGAACTTTCATTTCTAATAAATTTGAAAATATAAGATTATATTTGCTATTTTTTCAAAGAGATGTATTGGATGTTTTTAATTTTTGCAGTAAGTTGTTTTAGCTAAAATAACTTACTGCGAAAATTTCACTTATGTAGAAAGAAGCTGTTAGAGTGTATTGACATATCACATCACATACTGAAAATGTTGTTGCACACTAGGATTATGCAATTCATTCTAACATAATTATCATATAGCTGTTAATACAATTATAATAAATGTATATAACAGATGATAAAATTTTTAGGAAATTTATTTTCAAACATGGAATTGTCAGATATTTTTAAAATTAAAAGATGAAAAATTTCCCAAGAATAAAAATCATTTATTGGCATATACATCTAAATTACTGGCTTTTGGGGAAACATTTTAATTAATTAAATAACAAAATTTTTGTCATTTAATTAATTAAAATTAGCTTATATCTAAATTGGCAGATTTGTTTTTGGGAAGTAACATTTATGATTTACTTAATTTGGGCTTTGTTTATATTGTATATAGACATATAATTATAAATATGTTGATATATATTTTATTATTCATATTATATATATAATGATACACAAATAATGTTATATATATATTTAGAAAGAGGAGTCATTTGAAATTTGATATCTGGGCAATAAATCATGGTGACAGCAAGACAGAAAACCATAATTGTTTTAGTTAATTTTGTTTTCCTGTTAAGCAATTATGAAAAAAAAACTTAAAAACAACCAATATATTGTGACTTGTAAATAAAAAGGTACTAGAAAGATTTTTATAAATTGATCCATTTGTCAATGTAGAGATTCATATTTCAATATTTTTCTGCAGATGTGTCAAGTGTATTTTTGACATCAAAAACTTAATAATAGATACATTATTTGTAGCTGTTTAAAAGTTGTGACCTTGTTTTTTATTTGATAATTGAAAAAACAAACTACTGTTAAAGTCATGTATACAAAATGTATATATAGATTCAGTAAGTTTCACTGAGATGAAATAATAAATAAATATAATAAACAAATGTTCCTTAGAAACAAAGCCATTAATCATAGAATTTATCTTAAAAAATAGGAAATTATAGAATATAACACATAAGATTATAACAAAACATTCATATATTACATAACAGCTTAAAGATAGGTAATGTGAAGCTGCTAGAACATTGCTTTAGCAATAGTTTACTAACAATTTACATAAAACAATATTAAAACAAAATCGTACTTTGTGTTTTATGTGAATATTTTAATAAGCTATTAAAGATAGATGATTTCTTTCAGTGAGTTTGAAAGGAATATATTTTATAAATTTATGGTTATCCAATAAAGTAGATTGACTATGATATATTTATGTTAATTCATATTTTCTAAAATTTGCATTGCAATGTGATTTTATTATTATTTAAAGTTTAAAGTGACTGTTTTATAATTCTAACTTTGTAATAGGAAAATAAATATTAATAGTTTTTCTTGGAAGGAAAAATGTACAGAAGAATTTTGTATGTTCTGTTTTTATGAATTGTAAGTAGTACAATCAATTATTTATTAACATTTTTAAAAAAAAACTTTTAAGTTATATAAATATTACAAAATAAAAATGTATTTTTTCTATGAAAACTATTTCTAATTTGAACCACTAAATTTGTTTGATAATTTTTTTTCAAATGTAATTTATATTAAAACATTATTTAATCAATCATATGCAAATTTTATTTCTAGAGTACATTGTGATATGAGAGAATTATAAAAATCATACAGAAGTATTTTGTGAATTTATTAATATGAAAATCTGATGAATTTTAAAAGAATTTTAAAGATTTTTATTGAATGGAAATTTAATATATGTTCGTAAGTATCTATTTCTTTTATTTATTTTTAATTTTAAGAAAAATATGTTTATAAACAAGAATATATAAATGAAAACAAGGAAAAAATAATAATTATTGTATAATGTTACTATAACTTTTTGTTTTACTGTTCTGTGTGTATAAGGTTCATGTGTGGCTTTCAAAAGATTACTTATGGAAATATTTATTGCTACTTATAAGGTGCATCAGAAGATTTATTTTTATTTATGTGTAAACAATACTTTGCAAAGTATAAATTAAATAATTATAAAATAGAATTTTTTTCTTAAAATATTGTTCTGAATTTGTCTCATTTAATTTTTGATTTACATTAAAAATTAGCTCTTTTTATAGTTTAAATCTATTTACCTAAAGATAAATTTTTTTAATCTATTATGCACTTGAAAGTGTTTTTATAAGATCAATAAACCATCATTCTCAAAAGTAGCTGATTGATAGATTTAAAAAAAGATCTTAGAAAGTTCCAGAAATCAGCTACTTATTATCTTTTGAGGATATAAATATTTGCAGTTATGGAATCAACAAAATTTTCTGATGTATAAAATCTGTAAATACAATTTTGATTTTGAAAACACATTTTATGGTAAAACATGAGTTACCATATTTACTTGCGTATAAGACAATCTCGCATATAGGACAAGGTGTGACTTTAAAGATCAAAATAAAGAAAATTAGATTTATTAATACACTTCTAATTTTATTTCATTTAATCACAAGTAAAATATCAAATGCCCATAAATGTACACATTGTCCTGCAAAAATTACTGGCATTTTAAACTTTAAGGAAAAATCTTGTAAAGTCAACATAATTTGTTCATGTAAAGGTGGACAATGGGGAACCTTTTTTGCCAATTCTTAATAGTCGAATCCACTCTCTGTTGATTACACTTAAGGGTTTCTCTGAATTCTGATTTCTGAATAATCATGTTTTCATGTGGGAATGGATTAAAACTTATATTGGGCTCCCGTGTGATTTTGGAATTTCAATTTGGAATTGAATTCAAAAGCTTTGCTTTTCCTATTGCTATTCATCTTTACTCCTGACAATGCACAAAAACAATTCAAATGACCCAGATAAAATGCTTTTATTTTTAAACACCAGAGTGTTAGTATCTGGTTAAAAGTGCGAATATGCGGTTTACAAAAATTATTGCAAAAATGCAAAAATCCTTTGCTCGCTCATATAGGATGACTTAGGTTTCTGAAGCAGTGAAAAATGAATAAAAATCTCATCTTATATGCAAGTAGATACAGTAAGTATAAATGGAGTAAAAATGATGATTATTTCGATGCTCTTGATATGTGTGGTTTTTTAACATAATAAGATTTAGGAAGAAATCCAAATTAATTGGGTTAAAACTCTGAATAATAAATATATATATTCATATAAGTGGGACTTTTAAGACAAAAATAATAATTATACATATACATGTAAGGATAATAAACAGGATGTTTAAGAAATTTTTTTTTATTTTAATAATTATTATTAAATAATAGTTTAACAACATTACACACCATATATTAATAATATAATTAATATATCATGAAAATGTTTTAAACTAAATTATTGCTGAATTTTTAAAATGCACAGATTTACTGAATGTAATAAAATAACTTATATTATTATCTTATATCTTTTATTAGTAATGAAATAGATTCAATAAAAATAATTCATGTGATGAGTCTTGTTAGTTCTTTATTAACTAAGAAAACTGGCTAAATAAAATTAACGTTAAAAGAATAAACATTAAACAGGAAAAGCAAAGAGGACAACATGTATTTTTTAAAGTTCTGAAACAGAATAGTTTTATAAATGGTTTATTCTGTCCTTACCTGATTGATTGATGGTTTCAGTATTGGAAGTCCATTTCATATTCCGTAGTTTAACAATACATATATTAATTACATCATTAACATACCATAAAAGTTTATTTTTAAAATAAATTGTTGCTGAATTATGAAAATATATGGATTTACTGCATGTAATATAATGAGTGTAACATAAGTTATTTTATTTTTTTAGTGATGAAATATTGCTCCAATCTCTCCACTCCAATAGGGAAGTCTAATATCAATAAAAATAGATTAAGTAAACGGAATGGCTTAGAATGAATTCCATGATAAATTACACTGTAAAGCTACTGTAAATGATTATATACAGTATAATCTCTAAAACTTTCAAAAAATCTGTTACTTAGTAACACAGTTTTTTGAAAATAGTAATGTGAATTATTGAAATAATTTTTTTTTTAAATAATACTTGTGTATCAATTTGATGATAATATCAAGCCCTAAATCATTGAGTATTATGTAAAAAAATTATAAAAAATTTTCTTAAGCTTGAATATCTAAATTTTTTTCAAAATGTTTTTAAACATTAAAAATTTTTCTAAATTCTACAGAATTTAATTATATAAAAATTTTAAAAAAAATACAGTAGAGTTCCAATGTACTTTATCTAAGGTAATGCAGATTTGAGGGTCCCTTGGATAATCATAAACTTGAATAGGAATGTTTAATTATTAAATGAACTGAATTGGGATGCATTAATCTTTAGCTGTACTTTATTTTTAGGTTAAACTTATTGAGCATAAACTTTTAATATTATTTACAACTGTATTTATTAAGACATATGTGAACCTATGATTACAATTAAAATATCATTAGTTATTTTTTAAATTCTTAGTGTTATGAGAAGTTACAGTAGTAATTTTTTTTAAACTTCTCTATCCTCTTTAGAGTCCAGCATATCATTGGGCCAAGATTTGTAAAACAAACAATACTATGTTCTTGAATAAAGTATACCATATTCTTTTATTTTTTGTCATCAGAAGTATTCATCTACGATTCATCTCAGATAACATGAAATCTTGGTTAAATGGGTCTCAGTTAATCAAGATACTATTGTATAAAAAATATTGTTTGCTTTTTTAAATTTATTTCAATAAGACATTCAAAATATATAGAAATAATTGTTACATAAAATACCTTATATGTCTTCAACATAAGTGATAAAATAAGAGTTTACTTTGTTGGCTTCATTTAATTATAGCAAATTTGTTTTAATCTGTCAGTTTTGAATTTTTTTTTTTTGTTAGTATCACTAGCCAGAATTCATTAAATATTTGGCTTGATTAGAATACAATTTGCCAATTAATTCATTGTCATGATGATTAGAATTTTGAATTGCATTCATACTGAATAAAATCTCTAGATATTTTCATAAAATGCTTTTCATCTTTTCTTTCTTAACTTTACAAAATTCATTTGTGAAAGGAATGAAGATTTTTGGAATTATTTTTTCAAAATTGAGAAATAAATTTATTTAAAATTCAGACTTTTTAAATTTTAAATCAATTTATAATTTTTACATATTATTTTTTTGAATCTCACTAAATACAATATTCTTAATAGAAAACTTATTTCCATTCATTTCTGTAAATATTTTAATATTTTTTAAAAGATTTTACTCTGAACAGAACTACATCATGAAGTGTGTTCACATATTGTTATACATATGCAATGATAGCCTGTACAATTTTTTTTTAGGATTTTTAAAATAATGGGTTTTCTTAATTTTTGATAAATTTAACATAATATAGAAGAAAGAGAAAAAACGTTTACAAAACTTTTAATATTTCTAATAATTTTAAAGGTTTTCATTTTTAAATTAAAGAAATAAATTTACATTTACATAATATAATAGATTACGATAAATAGTTCTTTGCATAAAACAATTTTTTGTTTCAAATATGAACAGTTATTAAATATCCTGTTGTCCTTGTAAGAGTTAATATGCAGAAAATATTAGTATATGATTTATCATAATTTCTATGTGAAATTCATATCAATATTTATTCATCATCAGAAATAAACTTTGAATATGATTTTAACATAAAATGATTTATTTTATATATATATTACAGTAATAAGATCTTAATAACAAAAACCTGATTTTTATAAATTGAAAATTTCTCATGAATTACTAATGTTTTGTTTTTATTTTTTTGAAGGAACTGTCATATGTTTGAAGCCAGATTTTCTGGATATTTGTCAAGATGCCAGCATCAATGAGGAATATGAAATATTACTGTTACTGAATTAATTAAAAAGTAATTTAAATGCAGATAGTGATCTTAAGAAGAAATCATAAGTTTGTTTAAACTTGAAATTAAATGATGTAGAAATTATAAAATGTTAATATTTTAGAAGATTGTATACTATTAAAATTTATTTTCTATCCTGTTTATCCAAAAATATATTTATTATATTTTACTGTTAATTATTAGTAGATCTTTTTAATATAAAATTGAAACTGACTCACAAATAATCCAGTATGTATTATCATCATGAATATCATATTAAGTTTAAATAAATAAATGTGTGTTTAATTCTTACGGTTTATAATACAGTAATAAGTTCTTGAAGATGATGATTGTTTTTGCGTATCAAAAGTTGATGACTTAAAATTTTGTAAATAACTTTTATTTTAATAAAAAATGAAACTCTCTTAAATTATTATTTTATTTTCACAGCATTTTTAGTTTAAGTACATTATAATTTTATTCTTGTTGAAATGCAAAATGCCATTAAAAATGAATTAATCATCATCAATAAATAACATTACATTATTTTTTTTTTATAATTTTGTAAACAAATAATAAATTAATTCATCACAAATGAGTAATAATACTATATTTTGTAGAATGTTTAAATATAAACACAATAATTTAAATTCTTTGATAGAATTAAATGATATATAGTGAATGCTTTACAATATTTGCTGTATAACTAATGTAAGTGTGACATGTGTGTTTGTCAGTATTTCCTTTTTTTGATTATTCAATCAAAAAAGATAATTTGTAGACATTCTATAATTTAAAACACAGAATATGTAATTTAACATCAACTTATATTTTTAGATATTATATTTGTCACTCTTATTTTCACTTTTTTTTTTTGTGTTACAATTTTCATTTAAAATAAATGGACAATTTTTATCATCTACTTTAATTATTTAAGATTTATAGAAATTATATATTTATAACAGTTTTATTTAAAATAAGATTTATTTTAAATTTCAGAATTATGTTCCATCTAATCAAGATATCCTTCATGCAAGAAAAGCAACTAAAGGTATCACTGAATTTCTCGTATCAATACACAGTGTCCCTTTTTTATTTGTTGATGTTGGAGGACAGAGGTCGCAACGTCAAAAATGGTTCCAGTGTTTTGAAAATGTTACTTCGATACTATTTTTTGTGTCTTCCAGTGAATTTGATCAAGTTCTTGTTGAGGACAGGTGTACGAATCGTTTTTTGGAATCGTTGAATATTTTTGATACAATTGCCAATAATCGTTGCTTCTCAGAAATATCAATTATTCTTTTTCTCAATAAAACTGATCTCTTGAGGGACAAGCTCAAAAGAAAGGATACAAATATTTTAAGATATTTTCCAACATTCCAAGGTGATCCACATTGCTTAGAAGATGTTCAGAATTTTATGATAGACATGTTTGATTCAGTTCAGAGAAACAATAGAAAACAGTTCTTTTATCACTATACTACAGCCATCGACACAGAAAACATCAAAACTGTATTTAACGATGTTCGAGAGACTATATTGCAAAAGAATATGGCTCAACTCATGCTGCAATAAACAATAAGAATTCTCATCATCAATTATATTTTGAAAACATACAACTGAAACTATAGTTGTATACAAACGAATATTTTATATTTTACTTTATTTAGTAGTACTGACCATTAGAAGAGCTTAATGGCTCAATTATTTTTTGTATTTGATTTATTGATTTTAAGGTTATGTAAAAAAAATTAGTTATAGATGTATTTTTTGTTCTACATCTCATACCAAATAGAACTTTAAATATTCTATTAGTACCAAATAACTTCAATGTATGACTTAAAAATTTAAGTCCTACGTTGAATAATATTGATTAGAGAAATTTCAATTTGTCACTAAACTTTTTAATATTTTAAATATTAAATTTACAGAAGTCATATAAAGTTAGTATTATTTTGTAATCATAAGAGTGATAAAATGAAATTCAAAGTAGATTTTATGAATTTTCTCACTTGTACATATCGGAAGATTATATATTGATTTATGTTCAGTAACAATTCCAAAATTTGTAATGGAAATTATTTGATGACTAAGTCAAATGCTCCAGAAAACTTAAGAAATGGATAATAGAAGAATTTAAATATTAAGTTGTCAACCTGTTACCTTTAAGATTAGTTTTAATATTTCTAAGTCTTGTCATTTTATAAACAGCATAATGTGATCATAAAATTTGGTTTATAATAATTTGTGAAATTTATGAATCTCACGTAAGATGTGAATATAAATTAAAATTTTCTGTTCTTAGAGCATTGTCTGAATAATATGTTTAAAAAGAAAATTTTTGATATGTTTTAATTAGAATTTGTGGTGATTTCATGGTCATTTTCATAATTAAGGATCATAGGGGAGAGTTATAAGTTAACCAATTACCAATCACTACTTTTTGAACATGAATGCTTATTGGTTAATTTTTTTGTATTCATGACCAAGAATCTAGAAGGATTGGACATTAGACAATTAAAATTTATTATTTCACTGTAATTCAGAATTAATTAAAAAATTACACCTTTTTGAATTGGCCAAAATCAGCTAAGGATTTTAAATGAGTAATTATTTCTAACTTACATTAAATCAGTAAGAATAGTTTTGTCCACTTAATGCTCATTTATGGTTTAAGAAATAAACTGCCATTTTATGCTTTAACAGACAAATCAGTATATGCTAATTGTCATCTGTACAGAGTAAAGATTAAATCTTAATTGATTCAATATCTCAAACTGAATCAAGGCTTTATTTACCAATTAATTTGAATCTTGATTGATAAATAAGAGCATGTAAAGGTCACCTGTTTTGAACAGTATATTCTTATTAATTTAATCCATAAATTATATTCCTTTTTATTATTAAGCATTCCTCTCTTAATTTTTTTTTAAATATTTACAATGAAATTCAGAAAAATATTTTTTTACAGTTTAGTTTTGCTGCTCTTTTTAGAATGAACTATTTTAAAATATAATGTTCATATCAAAAATAAGGCCATTTCAGATTTAGATTAGAATCTATAGTAGCAAAATGAATTATTTAATTGGCTGTGTAGATTTATTGCTACCAATAAAAATATTTCGGGTGGTAACATTCATTAAGCAGTTTTCATTATGTGATGATTCATCTCTATGTGGTTGATTATATACTTTCAATGTGCATTTACAAATCATAATTATTCCAAACACAAATAAATTCATTGCTTTTTAAATCTGAAACCATAAATTAAACAGGGATACAATTTTGTTTTAATATGCAGCATTATCCATTTCTTAAGTTTCAAATAGTTAATTGCTTAACTAATTCTTTCAAAAGTGTTATTGTAAATATACAAGATTAAAGTTTTAATAGTATTATAGTTTTACAATTAACATTGCACAATAATTGTTAAATTTCATCAAAAAGAATGAGGAGAAAAATGTCAGTGTTAAAATTAATATTTTGCTATTATAAAATTAAATAATATATAAAACAATTTCCATTTTATATCTGTGATTATATCTGCAATATTCTCCATTTTTTAAAAAATATTTTATTTAAATAATGTGTTTTTTGACTGTTAACTTGCCAAGTTTTTCTAAGAAATTCAAAATGTATTTAACAATTGATTTAATATTATTGACAAAGAGATTTGCAGTTATTCTGTTCTGAATTTGTCCCTTAGACAACAATCAAAGATTGTGTCTTAATGATTTGTGTTTATATTTTATTTTCTAAGGTTTTTTTCCCCCTTATATAAAAGTATTATTGTAAAAGTTGTTGATGATTTGTTAATGCAATTCATATCATGAAATCCAAAGAAATGTATCATCAAAAAATTTAGTGTAAGAAATACTATTGTTTAAATCCTTCCAAACAGTATTTTCGCATTTAATATTGTATATTTTGTAAATGAAAGATATATAAATTTTGTTAAAAAACAAAAAAAAATTAATGTACAGTAAATAAGTCATTAAACAAATTTACATTTATATATATATATAAATTAATGTATATATGTAAGAATATAATTATTTCCATTTACTCTGTTAAATATTTGTTTTAGTAATGGTAAATTTATAATGAAAAATTCTTTTTTTGAGTTAAATGATAAGGAAAATAAATTTTAAATAGGATTTTATATATTTCTGAGAAGTGTATTTAACTGTTGATTTGAATTTTTGAGTTATTCTTGTTAAATTTTTACTTTATACAAGAAATTTTAAGGATATTAAACTCAGATTATTCATAAAATTTAGATAGATGAATATATAAATTGGCGATTAAAAGCAGAAAAAAAAGAATAGAATATATTTTCTTCGTGGAGTTATTAATTTTATCATTGAGAAGTAAGAAATTCTTTGAAATCGCAATTCTAAAATGGAAATTTTATATAAAAATCTTGTTTTCTGGATGATGCATCTGATTATATATTCCTTCATGGGAATAAATAATATTTAATTAAAAATAATCGATTTCAATCGATGCGCTTAACAGATCGAAAATAATATCGGATTTAGTTAGCTGTTTTGTATAAAACTCAATAATCGATAAAGTATCGACAAGTATATATCATACTTCTGAATCCCGTTTTAAATAATGAAACAAGATAAATTCCGTTATAGTTAGGGGGAAAGTTTGCTGAAAGCCCCCAGAATACAATAAACGACACGAATTGATAAATAAAACAGCCAAAAATTTGCGATTTATGAATATTCGCCGAGTGTAATATACAGTAGTAGTATAATAGTGTAATAGTAATTTGTGTGTGTGTCTAAATTTCGTAATAATTACGTAAGTAGAAATAAAATAATATTTATAGTTTCAAAATGATTAGTAACTTTTGCTATTTAAAAAAAACGATTATTTCATTATAAAAAAATAATAATGAAAAAATAGCAAAAACATAGTAACTGATGACAGCGCGCCAAGTGTCAATTATTATTGTAAGGCTCCCGTCCCGAAGACAGCGCCTCTAGTGTCCGTTTACCTATGAAGACGAGAACGAAGGTTTTTAGCTGTGAACATGCTTCAATTACTATTTTAATTGTCAAGAATGAATTCTCTATAATTAAAAAAATGACTGTGCATTCGAGCCATCAAATGTGTATTTATTGATCTGTGCACTCGAAGATATCATCGCAGTGAGTGCGACTTCGATAGTCATCTTGTAGGTTGCGTGTGTTTTTTTTTCTTAAATTTGTTTTTAAAGAAAAGTTTTGTTTGTCTTTAACTAAATTGCATTTTATAGATTTAAACTCCGGTGTCAGTAACTTTTTATATAAGATTTAAAACGTAATAATCGTTAAATAAAAATCAACAAACCAATCTACCATCTTAAGTCTTCTAATAATAAGAAGAAAGATGAAAAAGTCGTCTTGATCCTTTCATCTTATGAAACTCTTTTAATTTAACGTCTTCTCCATCGTTATAAACCATAAACTCTCGAGTATTTAACATAAAAAAATACATTTATTCGACAAAATTTACACCTGTAATTAGTTTGTTTTCAACCAAATGCTCATTTTTATTCATTTAAATACTATACAAACAGATAACATTAATTATATAATACATATGAATGAGTCTTAAAAGCATTCATAATCAAATAAGAACTATTATATTAATCCTAAACAAGTTTGTTTATTTTTTTTTATTATAAAAAAGAATTAAGGTAATTTTTTTGACAATCTGATTTGGAGAAAGTTTCATTACTGGTTTTTCTTTAATATTTTTATGATCAGTATTGTCTGTTTATGTTTATATTAAAAGAATTATGTTGTTTCTGCATGGTAGATTTAATTTCATTAATCAGATTTATAAATGACTTGTAAATAAAAAGTAAAAATTTCCAGTTAATTATGATAAATTGATCAAAGTCGGTTATAAAATATCTGTCTGATGACACGCAGAATACTTTTTTGGCTGAATTAAGGATGATTTTCTCAAATAATAATAATTTGACATTGTAAAAATGTAATATAAGATGGAAGGACCCAATTATTGACTTTGACTACTAAATTTAAAATTTGGGGTGATAAATTTATTTTTATTAACAATTTGAAGTTAAATACAAATGTAGATTTTGAAACTAAAAGAAATAAATTGACTTATACTTTTAATTAAATAATAATAATTTTATATATAGGTATATTAACTTAACATTTAAAAATTTAATATAATTTTTTAAAAGGAATATTTACATATTAAAAATACATTTTTTAAGTTATTGTTTTTTTCTATATGTTAATTATAAATATTTGAATTTTAATGTAATTATTGTTATTAAATAGTTTGTTTACATATAGTAAACAGATTATAGTATTGTTTCCAGTTTCATAAATTATGATTTAATGAAACTATCAATATAATTCAATATAAATTTAAAATTAATGTTATTTATCAAATATTACAACAGTTCCAATAGTTTATATCTAATTTTTTGTGTTTAAAAAGTTAGGATAGAGTCAATATAAATAAGCAATATTTTTTTACACATCAAATGATCTAAAATTGAATTACACAGTTTGAATTCAACAAAAAAAAAATTATGTTAAACACATTTTTAGTTTCTTCTTAAAATAGTTTAAGGTAGAAGATTTGAACACTATTGGCATTTATTAAAGTATATGCAGTTCTCTTTTTCTAAAAAAATTACTGCTGGTACATATATGAGACAACTGAATATGAAGTATTGTTTTTACTGAGCAACTATATATATATATAGTTTGATTTGTGTTGTTTTCAAATGTTTAAAATAGCATTTGTTTGTATTTAAACATTGGATATATTAATAGTATTCTTGAAATGTATGTAATTTATATCTACCTATATAAATTTCTAAGCTTCTATACACTGAACTGTTTTTACACTGTAGATAGGTAATAGGTACAGTACCTAAAAAATCCATGTAAAAAAGATGCTGTCCATATGAGAAAATGGAAGAAGGGTTACAGATTTTTTTAAACCAATTAATATAATAGGATATTCTTAAACAAAATATCTCAATTTTAGTTAAGTAAGTTACAATTGTCCCTTTTCTGATTATCAGAAAAATTTAATAAATTTATACTATTTGCACAAATTTTTTTGACATTTTCAATTAAACACTAAATGGCATAAAAATAAAAACTATTCTGTATTGAAAGAAATCTGATAAAACACAATCATAAAAGCAAATTATCAAACTTTGAATTAAATTTTTTTGTGTTTCAGTTGTGAGATAAAGTCAAAATTAAAGACTAATTCTCACTATATACATTCAAATCAGTTGCAAAAACATAGCCAAATCTTAAAATTTACTTTATTATGTATTGCAGATTAAATGCAAATTCTAAGAACTTTTTCTAAAAAAGAACAGTTTTCTAGGAAAGGAAGTATGAACATTTTTTTCTTAGAATTAAAATGGATGGCCAAGATAGTCAAATTGTCAGCTAACCACTCTTGGAGAGACTAGATCCAATCCATGTGAGAGAATTCCAAGAATTTTTTCTAGGCAATCTGCCCTGGATATGTTGGGCCTCATTTCTCATCACCCAATTATTCCCATTATGGATCTGGCCAAACCCACAATTGGTGTGGAAGGAAAGGCCCTCTTAGTGCTCACAGGAGGAATAGAACCAAAAATGAAACTAAGCAGAGATTTTCAAAAAAGAAAATTTGTTTGATCAAAACAAATTTTGTAAAAACAGAAGTTGAGTTATTTCCAAGATCATATTAAATCAAAATTGTGTATAAAAAAGTCTATATAGTAACAGAATTGGATGTATTTAGCTAATTTAAATTTGAAGAACATTAGTGTTATAGGGATTTTATTATTCATCTTTTATGATGAATTAATAAATGAAAGCCATTTGCATATAATTTGTTTAAGATAAATTAATAATTTTGAATTTTTTGAGAATAAATTATTCTGTACATAAGAGTGTTGCCAAGAGGGGTAGGAGGGGGCAGCTGCCCTCCTGTAGAAATTTGAAAAAAATTATTTAAATGCTAAGTTTTAATTTAAATAGTAATCTTAGGCTTCTTGTAAGTTAAAAAAAAAGTTTTAATTAAGATATTTCTTTTCCAGTACATAGTAAATGATTGAAACTTTATGAATCATTTTTATTTTACCTATATACAATTCATATCTTCCATCAATTTACATCATCTTGTCCCCCTGGCCCATTGGCTGGCGTTGTCCTTGTCTGTAAACTTCTGTTTCCTAAGTATACAGTGATGTTATTTCTATAAAATACATTGTTTCTTTGCTTAACTAGAAAGAGAGAGTTTCAAAGTTTATCAAATACATGTAGAAGCAAAGAAAATTGCAGAATTACTATACAAAATGTAGGAGTCAACATTTAGTAACAGATAATGTTTTTTCAGGATTCAGATTATCTGTCTGATAGGAAGTCCCCAAAAAAATTTTATTTGTTAATAAATGTTGGCTTCTTCCCTTTGTATAGCATTTTTACAATTTTTTTTATGCTCCTATTAAAGAATAGTAACAATGTATCAGAATTTATTCTGTAGAAAATGTTTTTTAAATAATATGAGTGAAATAATGTTAAAAAATTTAAATGGTAGGCCTATAATGTATGCTATTAAATTTGGTATTATATTTGTTGTAAGAAAAATAATAATTATAACAATGTTGCTGTTTTTACGCTAGTTATACTTTTGTGGATATTTTATACATTTGTTATTGTGTATGTTTTAAGCATAAATAATACAAATATTGTGAGTAAAAGCACAAATGTTTTTATTCATGGTTAGGAAGTGCGTATATACAACTGATTTGGTGGCCTTGTTGTTGTTTCTTTCAATAGATTTCATTTACTACATTGTGCAATGGTTCCAACACAATTTAAATATTTGGAAAGTTTGTAAATTTATAAGGCTATCAAGAAAGGGACCACAATTAACTTTAAAGTTTTGTAGAAAAAATAATAGTAAATTTCTTTCAAAAAATGCGTACCATATACAAGAGTCATTCAATAAGTAATGCAACACATTTTTTCTCAGCCAGTTTTCATTAGAAAAATTCTATATTTTATGTGCAACATCCTTCAACTCATCAACATTATTTGTAGTAATTTCATCTTTTTCCATTGTATGGCAACACTAATTAACTTTCAAGATGGAGTCTGTGACTGAAATGTATTCCAAATAAAGCTGTGAGTGAATTTCTTTTGGTGGAAAATGAGACAGTCACAAACATTCACCAACTCTTAATGTTTATGGAGACATAGCAGTGGATAAAAGTGTGGTGAGTCATTGGGTGATGTGACTATTGTTGTCAGAAAAAAGTGAAGGCAGTCTGTCTAATCTCCAATGCTATGGCTGTCTCCAGCATGTTTACTGTCACAAAGATTTGAGTAAAATTCTCCTCCATGACAACACAAGGCCATACACAAGTCTGTGCACCCAAGAGATGATCACAGAACTGGGAGGACTCTCCTTCCTTGCCCATCCTGTAGCCTGAATCTTGCACCTTCAAACTTTCATTTGTTTGGTCCTTTGAAAGATGCATCTGCAGGAAGAGAGATGGCTCTGGCTAGGAAGTTATTGATGAAGTGAGAAGTTGGCTGAAACACAGATTAGTAGATTTGTACCATATGATTATAAGGCTCTTACTCTCAGGTGATATAAGGTCATAGGCTTGAATGGAAATTATGTAGAAAAATAGGTTTTTGTACCAAGTAATTGGGAAACAAAGTGATTGTATTTAAAACTAGAATAAATCTAACCTGCTTGGAGGAAAAAAATGTGTTGAATTACTAATTGAATTCTTCTCTGACTGCACTTAAATAATACCCACGACACAAAATCCTTTAAAAATGCTCCCTTTTTTATTCACTTTTCAAACATTTTCAGCCAGTTTTAATGGTTTTCCTGAGGAAAACCATTCGAAAATCGAATGATTTCGATTTCTATAATGAAATTTGTTTTGGAACTTTTTAAATGTTTGAATTTTCTTAGATGTCTCCATTGGGTTCTAATTGAATAACCCATGTATATAAATAGAATGCTATAATATTATCTGTAGAGAATAACAACTAATTTAGAATTTATTAGGATCATTACATAACTAGAGAAATAATCTATGTCAGCAATATGTTTAATATATTTTATGAGCAAACATTCAACATTTCTTGTGTAAATTTTATCATTCAAATTTAAAAAAAATATAACCTGATGATGGTTGTTAAAGGTGATCAAAAGTGTTTGTTCATATATTAAATGTAATTCTGTTGTATATAGGTTACTTATTTACACATCTTGAGAATTTATCATATCAGTATAAATTTGTCTATTTATTATATTAATGTCAGTTTAATGCTAGAGTAATTCATATAGTTATCTACCAAGGTATGATACTATCAAAATTTTAAATTCAACAGTTCAAAAAATATTTAAAATTATTCAATCTCATCTTGAAAGAATACCTGAAACCATGTACAGCCCTTGTACAGTACATGGTATGCATTTTTGGAAGCTATTATTTTTGCCATAAAACTTCTAATAATGCACTCCAAACATTTGACACCACTGCAGAATCTTTAAAGTTAATTGTGATCCCTTTCTAGATAGCTTTATAAATTTCCAGACTATCCAAGTATTTAAGTTGTGTCAGAGCCAAGGCACAATGTAGTAGGTAAACGTTATTGAAAGAAACATCAATGTCACAGTCACAAGCAAAGGCCACCAAACCAGTTGTACTGTCTTAAGCACTTCCTAACTGTGAGTAAAAATATTTATGTTTTTACTTCACAATATTTGTATTATTTATACAAGAGCCTCAGATTTAGATATCTAAAACATAGTTGTTAGTCTTGTTATAGATCTTTTCTTATTTTCTATGTTCATAATATTATTCAGGTTTTTTTTATATGATATGCCATATATTAAATGATCTTTTTATTTGAAATATCAATATATCATTTATACATGTGAAACTTAAAATATATATTTAAACTGTTGGAGACAAACTGGAATTCCAGTTCTACTTATGAATTATTTCTAATAAGAAATTTATTCTTATGAAAAACATTAAATTACCTGGAAATTTTATATATAATTCATTATTCTAATATAACTTAAATTTTTATAATAATGTACAGCTTTTTCCAAACTATTTATTGACTTATAATACAAATAAACAACATTGTTTATTTGCTTTTATTAAAGAACAGATAAGGAAATTTTTAAAATTTAGAAATGTCATATTTTTGTATTATAATGAACATTTATGCTTTTTTAATGCTTAAACTTTTAAATTATCATAACTACACATTAAATAATAAATTATACTGGATTTATTTGAATTATTATACATTGATATTATCTGATGATAATTTTTAAAAAGCAAACACTAAAAATCTAGCAGAAAAAGTTTATTAAATTATATTTTTGAACAATTATATAAAAAAGTAGTAATATGAAAAATTAAAATTTCCATTTTAAAAATTATGCATAGATAATTTTAAAAATATTTTAATTAAGTACTAATCAATATTTTGATAGTTTCATTTCAGGTTGATAAATTTTAGTAATGAACTTAGAAATTGTGTTTCTAACACCACAACTTTTTATATATGTCCAGCAAAAAATTAAATTTAATACCATAAGTTATAAGTTTTTTCAGCTATTTTACACTGGCTTTCCTCAGCTATTAGCAAAAAATGAATAAAAATTAGAAGAAAAAATCTTAGAACTCATACAGATTTCTAAACAAATACAATTTTGAATGTTTGAAATGTATTTTTTTGTTTCAAATACTTGAAATTGTATTTGTGCAGGAATTTGTATGCATTTAAGATTTGTTTTTCTAATTTTTTTTTTTTTTTTTGCTAATATTTGAGGAAGGCCAGTGTAAAATGGCAAAAATCATTTGCAACTTATGGTATTAAATCTAAATTTTTGCTGAAAATGTAGAAATAGGTGTGGTTATACTCTGAACTTCCTGTTCCAGTTACAAATATCAACAATATTTGTCACAGTTATTCAAAAGTTGTTATAGTGAGATATACTGATTGATATTAAAATAAGAATTCAAAGAAAATTCTACTTATTTAAGATCATTAAAGATAATTTTATTAAAAAGTGTTTTTTGGCTCTCCTGCAGCCATTATCAGCTTTGAACATTTACAGAACATATTTTACAAAACACTGTTCAAATTTAAAATTTTGAGCACATTTATCAGTCAGTTAACATACACAATAATATAATAGCATAGCAAAGTTAAATTTACAAAACTGTATTTTTGTGCCATTTTTGAATGTTGACTATTTGTTAAGTATGTTCAAAATCCCAAATTTTTAACATTGTTCTATATAAATATATTCCATAAACATTGTGCAATGCTGATGATGACTGAAGGAAAGCAAAAAACAAAATGTTTATTTGGTAATAAAATTATTTTTATTGATAAACAAAGCAGTACTTTGTCACATCATATGATAGGCTGAGTTTTGTATATTTTGAAGGTGATATCTCCTAAGAGAATTCTTTTAAATATGAATTTTCTTTATATGAACGGTCTTTTTTTAAATATATCTAGCATCAGATTTATTATATAGGCCTATTCTTTACAAATATAAACATCAATTAAACTGATTTTTATGTTTAATGCGAAATGATTGCCAGATTATATTGGGCTATATTAATGCTACTATTAATAATTATAGACTAATATAATTTAGTAATTGTTTGGCCTTTTCTTTAATTGCAATTTGAAAAAATTGTAGATCTATAAATTCCCACTGTCGCTGGCTGTCTGTCTTTTTTTCTTTCTTTAATCTCAAAAGAAAGATAGGTGGAGTTACATAAATGAAAGCTGAGACTATATATGGAAAGCTTAGGCAGGAGGCCTCGGTTAACTATATACGAACTTCCAATGTAAACCGGAAGTCATGTTATTTCAATTAAAAAATTTTCCTCTGAAAGGAGTTATATGACCGGCATAATTTCATTGCTAACGGAAAAGTATGATGTACAGGGACAAGATACTACAGTACTAATTTAAGGTGGAGAGCTTGTATTTTAAATTAAATATGATTAAAAATTGTAGCCCGGCATTGTGATGTCACATATAATATTTAATAATATAATATTTATTGTGACATGATGATGATCATGATGTTTGTTCATTTATGTTTACAGTAGTGACCATGGAAATTGCATAACCCATAAAATCCTATAAAAATGCATTTACTTTTTAAGTTAAGGTATAATTCTGCTATAAACCTGCAAGAAACCATAAAAATACAATCTCCATGAAACTACTGGTATAAAGCAATAAAAATAATTCCAATCTTACATAACTACCAACAAACCAGCATAAAGTAGATTTATCTACTTTATGCTGATTTGTTGGTAGTTATGTATGGTTGAAATTATTTTTAGAAACCATAAAGATTGCATCATCCTTGACATCATAAAAAGAGAAGTGCTTTTCATTAACAATTACTACAACTACTACTATAGTATACTGTAACAGGGTTTATGATGATTCTATCATCTGTTGGTATAAAAATCTGTGATGGTAATGCATTTTATAAGCAAATTAAAATAATTCTTCTAACATTTTAATATTATTTTAATCTAATTAAAATAATTTTTCTTCTAACATTTTAAACAGTAACATCACATAAAATATCTAAGTGTTGCTTTGAATGCTGAAGGTTAATCCCTCTTGTGAAATATACTAGTACTCTACATTATCATCAATATCACTTGCAGAACTGAACATATAAAATTCAAATGAAAAAGAAAGAACAAGAACAATTTAAATTTGTGAATAAGAATACAAATAATGAAAAAATAAAATAAACATAAATAACATCAATAAAAAATAACATAAACTAATATAAAAGTTAAATAAAGATAAATAATAACATAAACATTAAAACTAATCTAGATTTCATAAATTAATTTCTGTGCTTTGGAAAGAGAATCTGCATCATGGTAGTTAATGCAATCAAATGTTCTGTTAATCTTACAGATTTCCAATATTTTCATGTGCTTTATGGTTTTTAGATCTGTTGTTAGTCTAATAACCTTAGCATTTTCCTATGTTGATGTTATGCTTGCTTGTGAATGCAGACATATTGTTAGGACCTCTATCAATAGCATATCTATGTTCTTTAATTCTTTCTGGAAGGTTATGTAAGGTAGCATCTATGGATGCCACTCTCCTGCTGAAGCAATGATCATTGATGGGTATGGAATAAATTCCAGAAGACTCAGAAGCTAGTGGAATCTCTTCATTATGTAAAAGTCTGAACACTAGAAAGTCTTAAGTGCTGAGTTCAGATTGTTGTTTTACTATTTCCTTACATATTTTCTTCAGGGAAGTATCTTAGTATTATCTTCTTAATCACCCATAGGTCCCAATTAGCATTTGGTATTCCAAAGGTAGGTATGAATTAAATGGTTGATTAAGCTTGCAGAATATCCATGCTGTCTCACTATCTTTTTGATTTAATTGAGTTCCTGTATAGTGTCAAGCATATTAGTGCAATGTGTAAAGACATTCTTTATTAAGGATCTGAAAGCCAAAAGCTTAATATGGAGAGGGTCCTTATTTATTGTGACATTATCACAATGCTGGGCTTAAGTTTTTCATTTATGTAATTTAAAATATATGCTCTCCACCTCAAATTAGTAATGGCTTGTCCCTGTACATCATACTTTTCCTTTAACAATGGAGTTGTGCCAGTCATCTATATAACACCTTTCAGAGGAAAATTTTGAATTGAAATAACATGACTTTCTGTTTGTATCGGACATTTGTATATAGTTAATCAAGGCCTTTTGCCCCTAAGGTTTCCATGCTTGGTTTTGTCTTTCATCTATCTAATTCTGTTCTCAAGATTAAGGAAAGACGGATGTACAAACGATAGTGGAAATTTATAGGTTTACAATTTTTTCAAATTGCAATTGCACCCCAACAAAAAATGGGGTGATGAATGGGCTTCCAGTATATGCTAGTATGTATCTCACCCCTGAGAAGATTTTAAGGCACATTTTAACTGAAGATTTTGATTAGCCTGAATTTAAGCATCAGATCAAAACTTTAAAGTAGTACCTAAATTTAGACCTCCCTTGTAGCCGTTCAAAGTGTTATTTTAGTTTGCATTAACATAGTTTTTTACATACTTTGTAATTTTTATTATGTTATATTTGAATTTGAATATTATCACATTTTATATAGAATATTTCATTTAGAATTTTTCAATTAATGGCATTCAATTTATTGAAATGTACAATAATCTGACAGTCTGTGAAAGTGACTGAAAACATTTATTTTTCCAATAAATGTGCAGTACCTGCTGGAATAAGTGCAGGTGTCTGTGATATATATTATTTTCCAGCTTTTAGTAATGTTTTAATTAAACATCACTAAAAGCTGGAAAATAAAATAATAAATCTGTATTATTATTATTATATGCTTTAATTCTAAATATAAGTTATTAAGTATCTCATAACAAAAGTACAGCTATTGTAATAAAAAAGTAGGTGGTTGTGAGAGACCAAGATGTATGCTTGCCACCTTGAGGAATCTTAGTTTGAATCTGGATTGAATCAAGAAATAATTCTAAATGACTGCTTGAATATGTCAGACTTCATCTCTCACAAAATTTCCTGTTCCATTGCAATTTGCCAAACTAGCGATTGGTATGAATAAAGGCTATCTTCTTTTTCAATGCCTATAGGATAGAAACAATTTGGGGGGGAAATTATTGTAATAAATTATTTTAGAATTTTCCAAACTGTGGTCTGCAACCTAATAATTGTTCATGGGAGAAAAAAGCCATTATAAAACATACTGCTTTATTTTGATATTCTTCCAAATATACAGTACTGTTTTTTATAAACTAAGTGCTTTTAGAGCTGTGATCCAACCTCAGGGTTTTACCATTCATAAAAATGCCAAATTCTTTATATTAAGCATTCCAAATAAAGCAGTATGTTTTATAATAACTAATTGAGAATTGGAGTATAGTAGAATTAACTAAGACATCGCACCACTTTGTTGTATTGCAATAGAATTGAGGCAGAGTGTGAAAGAAAGAAGCAATCCTTGTTTCTAATAGATGCGGACAAGTGAACTTAGCACTTGCCGCCATGAAAGAGGCTATCCTTGTACCTTTATGTGTGGCTAGAGCATTCAGCACCAGGAGAAAACTTAAATATGACACTTTTTGGATAAGCATTTCATTAGTCTGTTACAAATTTTAACACATTAACTGCCACCTGTAATATGATATTTTCCATTTTTTCAGGCCACAATGAGAAAATTTGATATTTAATATTTTATTATGATATGAATAGAAGGGTCATTATATAACAGTCGGTAGAGTGAAGTTTAAAAAAATATATCAACGATGACTGGCCATCGTATGGCCTGAAACCGGAGACTATAAGACCATGTAATATTTAATATTAATTACTTTATATGTAACAAAAGATAATAATTAAACTAGTTTTCGATATTTTTTTTTTAACAATTCACTATTAAAAAAACACTATTGGATATAAAATAGCTTTTTATTTAAAAAAAACTACAACAGCTGGCCGTCGGACCACTTCGTGAGGTCATACAACGGCCGGCAGTCAGAAACGAACTTCATAGACGTCCACGAGAGGCCACCACTAGGATGTAAAACAACGTCTTACAAAGCCAGGATAATTTAACCTTGAGTGAAACTACATTGGTTATAGCTACGACGGGCGGTTGGATGGCTCTGTACGGCCCTAATTAGTACGACCGCTGGTGCGTCGGATGGCAGTTAACGTGTTAAAATTATAAAATCACTTTTTTATTAATATAATGCATGTTATATTTCATAATATAATTTTTCATACTCGTGTGACAGTTTTCTATGAATTTATTAGTTTGCCTGAATAAGAATTTTGGAATCTAGGAGCCCTGGGCATATACAGTACCTCCTCTGCCCTTGTCTTTCCATGACCGTGCTTGTACCTGTTGGCAATAAGAGAGGCAATCCTCATAGCTGCTGGCTATGAGAGAAGTGATCCTTTTACTGACCAGGTACGGACAGATGATCCTTGCACTTGTCAACATGGAAAAACGATTCAAGAACAAAGCAATTGCCATTGATTGTTTTGTTCTTGGATCTCCATTTTTATTACATTTTTAGATTCCTCGTGACAATTAATGAAAAAATGACAAAGTTTTATCAAAATTGGCCCATCATATTTTGAGAATGAACTCGATTCTGTATGCCTATAGATGTGCTAGTGATCCTGGAACATTGCCTGACAGTTGTGCAATTTCCTAGCTGTGTGATATTGCTTTGTTACATGTGCTCATGGTATGACCTTATATTGCAAAAACAAAGTCACGGATCACCATTTTGATCACATTTTTGGATTCTTCATCGCAATTAATGGAAAACAGCAAAGTTTAATCAAAATCAATTGATCAAATTTTTAGATTCAATATAACTTTGTAAGCCACACAAAAGAGGTTTCACTAATGCTCACTTCAATAAATTAGAATTAAGTCTTGTAAGTTAATAAGTGATATGAAAAAAGAGACAAAGATACATAAACTAAGGGAACTTAGTCATGATGTAAAATATATATGTAGTATTTTAAATGTTTCCTCAGAGAAGAGTTTACACCAACAACATTAAGTCTGCCTAAATCTATTTCAGCCATTTTACAACAAAGTGACATTTGGGAAATACAAAGGCAGATAATAAAATCTGCAATAAGGTTTAAGAAAAAGAAAATATTTCTGTTGAAGAGGCAGACATGGAGACTACAAGGAAATACACATCCATTAAAAGAAATTGTTGATTGGCAATACAAAGGAAGAAAAGAACGGAAACTTCAGCAATTTTTTGGCTATTCATCATGTGTAAATCGTAATTGGGAAAGTAAGTTAATAGTAAATAAGACAACATTGAAAATACCAAGATTGATAAATAATATTTTGAAATTATGATTAGAATATAATATGCCATTTAATAATAAAGCAATTAATATTGTATCAGAAATAGATAAAGCAATAACACAGATTAGAACAAATAGGATGACAGAAGAAACATAAAGCATCAAATAAAGGAAGATCTAGAAAAATTAGAAAAAATACTATAAAAGGTGAGAGAATAATAAGTGAATTTTTCTGAAAAATATTCCCAAAAATGTAGAATACTAAAGAATTATCTAAAGAAAAATAACTTAAATTTAATTAAAGCAGACAAGAATGACTAAATTATCATCATTACAAAGGAATGGGAAGAACAGAAAAAATTATAAATTCTATTAACAGATGAATTTACAGAACTAATAAAAAGTTACAGGAAAAAATAAAGAAATGGATAAAAAAGAAAGTACAAATTTATATAAACAAAAGAAAATTACATCAGGTGAGAAGAAAAAAATTATTGATTTTAATGACATTAAAAAATCCTCAACTTAGACTTAAGACTCATAAAATTGGAGAAATATGTAGACCACTGGTAGATTTTAAGTATACAGTTTTATTTAATTTAGAATTATTTGTTAAAAATAAACTAAAAAATATTTCAGGTTTACTTTAATAAAAAATACTGATGAATTGTTGAGGAAAATACTGCAAGTTAAATTTAAACCAATGTATAAGTCATTAAGTTTAGACATAATATCTATGTATCCATTAGTAAAATGGGAACAAGTTGGAAATAATTTAATTAATTTAGATATACATAACTGGTTATTGGAACTAATAAAATATTGTTTTGATAATTAATTACTTTTATGTTGGTGAAAAAGTATATAGACAAAATAATGGAATAAGTACAGTATGGGCAATTGGCCCCAAATTAACTGAAATATATATGATAGAATTAGATAATAAATTAGCATAGTTAAATGGAATAATTTGTATAGAGATACATTGATGATATAATAAAAATATATGATACTTTAATAACAAATGATATTGTAGTCTGTAATTATGCAAATACCTTAAGTAAACCTTTAAAAATTTGAATGTGAATTAGAAAATAAAAATGAGATTAATTATTTAGGTATATAAAAAACTTAATCAAACACCTTAATATTCGCTGAGAGATTTTTAATGTAACTAACAAACATTTTCGATCTAATCGTTAGATCATTGTCAGGTTCTTAAATGGAACACAAATTTCAAAATTCAAAACATTAATAAAATAACTGATACATTATAAAAGATACAACAAGTGTAAAATAAAAACTTGTTACTCGTACCCATGTATTAATATTACCTATCCTAACCAGAAATAATACAATTTAAAATATACTAAAGTTCAAGTGCCTCTTATAAGTTTTTGACGGCATATTTCCAAGCCGAAGGAAGACCCTCCGTGTCTCTTGCGTTAATGCATTTATCTTTTAGCTTGCTTATGTAAATTTCCATCTTTTCAGCTGTTCCTGCCAAAGTTGGGGAATGTACCTGTTTTATGATTTTCGCCTCATTCCATCGTACCAAGGATCCTTCAGCTTGCCCCATCTGGGCTAGTACTGTTGTATTGGACCCTTTTCTAATATTATACTTATGTTCCTTCATCCTTATTCCTAGGTTTCTAGTGATAACCCCCACGTATTCTTTATTAATACCTAACAGCTGGTTCTCGTAGGGAATCTTATACACACCTGCCTTATCTTCTTTTTTAACTAACCCTTTATCGTTTCTAAGTATTTTATACAAATTTGGAGCCCTTTTTAAGATCACCCTTGCATCCTTCATGCTTGCTATTTCTTTCATAATTCCTCCTAGATATTTATTGTATGTAAATTTCGTGTACCTATAAGGTCTAGTGCCTTTATCCCTACTGGTCTCAAATTTTCTAATAATTCCCTCGATAACTTTCCTCTTATAACCTAATGTTCCTGCTATCCTTATAATTCTTTCTATCTCCGTAACTCAGTCTATCACATTTTCACAGTATATAAAGGCACTTCTAATCAAAGCTCTAAATGCTGCTAACTTATATTTGTAAGGGTCATAAGAGCTAGCAGGGATATATAGTGGGCTATGCGTTGGTTTAATGAATACGCCAGTGGATATATGCCCTTTGTTAAATACGATATTAATGTCTAAGAAATGCAACATCCTGGAGCTTTTTTGATCTAGCTTCAGGTTAAGGCCTTCTTTGTTTTCGTTAATTCTATCCACAAATTTAGCAATTACACGATTGTTCTTCCATATTATGAAAATGTCATCTACATATCTCTTGTAGTATACTATGTCACTTTCGAAGTCGCGCAGCACTTTTAATTCTACTTTTCTAACAACAAGTTCACAAAGGAGCCCCGAAATTGGGCTTCCCATCGGTATTCCCCTTTTTTGTTTAAATGCTTGGTCTTCGTAAACGAAGAAGGATTCGCAACATACTAGGTTAGCCATTTCTATAACCTCTCTTCTGTGTTGTGTTAACGTTGGGTTTTCTTTAAACAAGAACTCCTACAAGGCTTCTACGCAGGATTCCACTTTAATCGACGGGTAAATATTTTTGTAATCTAACACAGTTCCCACTTCTTCATCCATCAAAGTGATGCTTTGCAGATCTTCAACTATCGTAACAGGATCCTTTACCACAAACTTATTACTTTCCATCAGTGTGGAGACGTATTCTTGCAATCTTTTTTCTAGGAAAAATGTAGGAGCTTTTCGTTTTTCCACAATAGGCCTTATTTCCTTACCCTCTTTATGGGTTTTAGCGAAGGCAAAGAGCCTAGGGAGCCCTGGTCTAGGGTTCTGGCATTTTCAGACGAACGGTAATATCTTCGCTAGTTTGGTTTCCTCCAGTTTTTTAACCCTTCTATCAATGGTTTGAACTATCTTACTGTCGACCTTGATACATTCTGTTTTTCTGATATACTCTTCTAAGGCTCTATCATAAGTTTGCTTTCTCATTATAACAATTTGTTTGCTTTTATCTGTTCTTGCCGCAATCAAATTATTCTCTTTTAACCATCCCTTAGTGTATCTGATATCTTTGCTATAGCCTCCTCTTTTCACTTTATCTTGATTCTTTAACACAGTCTTCCACCAAATATATTCCTTCTCAACGGGATCCAAACCCCTAATTTCTCTTTCGATCTCCTGGTATGATGTTTCCCATATCCCCGCTCTCTCCAGTACTCTCTCAGCGAAATATTAAGGTGTTTGATTAAGTTTTTTATTTATTTAATTCTGCTGGGCAAGGGTATGATTTATATTTAGGTATAACTATAAATCGACGTAAAAATGTATTTAATATAAAATCATATAAAAAAAGGCTATTGTAATGTGGATAAGGCTCTAAATTATAATTATCATCTTGTCCTTTAGTAATTAAAAAGAATAATTTTGTGACGGCATTGTCTAATATGAGTGGGGGACCTTTTCTCATTTGAAGACTGCATGAGAGCTAACATTCTTCCAAGAAGGCCACTATGTGGAATTAATAAACAAATTTTTATTAACGAGAGAGATGTTTGTAAATTATTTTATCACCAAAATGAATAAATAAAAAAAGTTAAAAAAGAAGAGTAAATTAAAAGAATTAAAAGAAAAATTAATTGAAGGATTTTATATAAAATAAGAAGTTAAATGGAAAAAAATATAATATTAATAATTCAAGAATATTAAAAGTTGGAAATTTTAAATTTGCATCTCCATTAAAGCATTTAAACTGAATATAACAGCACAAAAAATTAATTTTAAGCAATTATTTATACTCAAATAATAAATTTTTAATTGATATGTTCCATAAAATGCATAAAATCTGAAATATAATTGTTTATCCACCAAATATGAAGTTTAAACAGACAATGAAAGTGTTTGAGATCATTGCTTGTAAAATTTTGTTCGTAAAATTTTTTAGTGATGAATTCATTCAAATGAAAAATAACTTATCATTCAATTATTAAAATCATATGAAATATTTCAAATAGTCCTTGCTAAAATTTGAAGTAGTCAATAGCCTTATCATTTCCTAATTAGTAGCTTAAATAGGCCACTGTAACTGTATTGACCTATTTATGCAGCTTGGGCCTCAGATCTAACTTTTAATTATTATGATAAAGAACAAGATGAAATGGAAATATGACAAACAGAACCTAGATATTAATAAAAGTGTTTTTTTTTTAAATGTACAATATTTTAAATATGATTGTAAATAAATATAATTAAAAATATATATCTAAACACCTTTTTGGCTGCAGGGATTTGTTTTATTTGGCAAACATTTTCAATCTAGTCTAATAGCCATCCTTGGGCTACAAAAAGGTGTTTAGAGATATATTTTGCATAGTAGCATGCATTAAATGTAAAGAATTGTGCATTTAACTACTATTATATGTTCTATTTTTATTTTATTTGGCAATATATAATAATTATTTTATTATAAGTTTGACTTGGCTGTTCTTTACCTGTACTGTACCAGTACTTTTGGACCTGAAAAGAGCCTTTTAATTTTTATATCAATCTGAAAATGGAATGGGATCTTCATCTTTGCTTTCAGAAGTTGCTCAGTAACATATTAATTACAAATTGTTTTATAATTTCCAGTCATCCAGTGGATTCCCTGTATTTTTTCATAATTTTTTCTATATGATGAATTACTACTATCCAATTTTCTTTAGTTTCTTGGTGCAAAAATGTTGTCTACTGACTTTTTTACATCTGCCAATTTGAACACGGTGTTATGTTGAGTGATGTATGCTTTTAACAGAGCCCATATTAATTCAATGGGATTAAATTCACAATGAGAGGGATAGAACCAAATAATTATATAACCCCTGGACACAGCCTCTTCATCAATCTTGTAGCATATCCTGAAGTTCTTATGCATCTTAATTATTTCATAATGCTGAACTCTGTACAGTTGATCAGGAAATGAAATTCTATGTTGAATTAGCCAGTCTATCATTTCTTGTTTTTGACTATTGCTGGATAGAGATCTCTCCAGTTGATGACTGTGATATGGAGTATTGTCCATAAAAATGTATGATTTTTTTGGAATGTTGGGAATAAGTTGATCTATTTCTTTGCTATAGTCTGAGTCATTGTCTTTGGAAACAAAAAGTTTTCATTTCCGGTATGAATAATTATTAATTGTCTGCTTTTTCCAATTGGGACTTTGAAATTAATTGCATTGTTTTGCCAGCATTTTGATACAGTGTAATGCTTGTTCACCCACATCTCATCTAAATATACACAGGACTGACTTTTATCCACAGTTTGAACTGTTCACAAAAAATTAATTCTGGACGTGACTGGCATTTCTTTTTATAAGCGTCTTATGCTGGTTAACTTTACAATAACAAAATCCAAGCTTATTCATAATCTTCCTTAGCAATTCAATACATCCATTAAAGCCTATCTTTTCTTTTAAATTAATGTGTAGATGATTCAGAGTTGGAATTTTGCCTTTACAGTACAAACTATGAATGTTGCTGAATTACTGAAAAATAAAATCATCCAAAGAAAAAAGAGGCCAAACACAAATACTCTACACGAATTGTCTAGAGTATTTGTGTTTGGCCTTTTTTTTCCAGGTTTAAGGAAAGGCTTTGCTTCTGTAAGAATACTGGTTACCAGAGCTGAACTAGGGTATCGATCGGTGCCTATGGTCACCGTGGCCCCCACCATAGGCGCCAATTTAATAAAGGCGCCAATGAGAAGGTTTTGGAATAATATGTATTCAAAATTAATAACACAAAAAAACATCTATGTTTATATTTATATAGTATTTATGATCTGTAATTTCTACAAACATATATTTCAAAAATAAACCACCATTTTTATTTTTATTTAATAACAAAAATTAAAAAGGCGTCATTTTTATTCTTTGCAATAGGAGTCCAAAATCCTAGTTACGGCACTGTTGGTTACTATTGAACAACTGATATTAGTAGCCATGGCTGTCCACTGTCTTGCCTGATTTACCAGCAGTAATGGTTCTCCTTTCTCTCTTTCTTTAGCAAAATAGTGCTGCACATTATAAATCATCTTCCATGTCTGACTTCATAGCGAACTTCCTCGTATTCCAGTAATGGAATGTGAAGTTACATAACACTGTTTATAATGGGTGGTGACATGCAAAACAAATGAAGAAGAAACCAAAAGTAACTTGCCGCAACTGATTATGCCAGTCATCTATCCTGCTCTGTTTAAGAGAAAATTTTTGAATTGAAATAACATGATTTCCGGTCCATACTAGAAGTTTATATATAGTTAATTGGGGCCTCCTGCCACTAAGCTTTTCCTCTCTGGTCTCAACTTTCATCTATCTAAAATTAAGGAAGGACAGACATACAGACATCAGTAAGAATTTATTGGGCTGCAATTTCAAAAATTGCAGCCCAATAAACATAGCAAACATTATCTAACATAAATTTTACTTATATTTTTTTTAGTAAGACTTTGTATTTGATCTGTTATTAAGTCTTTGTTTTGCAATTGTATGCTTATTAATAGAGATGTAATTTATTGAAATCATATAATGCAGATATATCCAATATATTAATATAATTATTTAATAATCTATTAAAAATTTATCTTAATAATAATTTAAATTTATTATTCATTCTTGATATCATATTAATTTTTATAAGTAAATAAATACAAGCAATCTTTTACTTTTGTACATTTGACATCTGTAAATTTTATATGTCAAATCTACATATTTATATATATTCAGCTGACAAAGAAAACTTTTGAGCTATCATGCAGTGGGACTTTCTGCTAGTTTTGATATGTCACTGACACCAAAAACTGGCAGACAACAAATTTAACCTTGTTTGTTTTGGGTTTATATATAGTTTTTTAATGTTTTAAGTAATGTTTTATGCTTCGTAATATATTCACTGTAAAAAAATAAAACTTTCCTACCTTGATAAGAGATTTTATAGTTTTTCATTTAGCTCTCTCAAAATGGAATCATCTCTATAACATACAACTCATGTTCAACTTTGGGAATATTTGACTTTTATATCATACATATTTTTAGGAATGTATTATGTCCAAATGTCAAGGATTGATTGTATTTGGTGACTGCCCTTGATATATATATATATATGTAGATAGATAGATAGATAGATAGATAATCATGTATGTGTATATGTTTTATATATTTTAAGTAGGAATATATTATAATATTTACTTATAATTAGTTTAAGAACAAAAAATTTATTTACTTTTTATTCTGTAAATTCGTGTACAACAAATTTAATATATAACTTATAAAATTTTGAAAATTTTTAGGATAATGAAGATGACCATCTTGAATAATGAGCCTGATCATTGTGAGTAAATTTTGAATTGGAAATATTAATATGTTTTTTTATAAGATAGGTGTAATTTTGATGTGAATAATGTCTGAGAGTAATTAGGCAAATTTGCATTATGAAAGTGTGTGACAGCCAAAATGTTTAACTCCAACTTTACCACTTGATAACGTTAAACATTTTTATGTTTACATAATGAGACCTACATACTTTACATGTAGGTCTCATTATTTAATTAGCTTTCATACAATATAACTTTTATTTGTATTTTGTTACAAAATTTATTTTATTGTTTATAATAAAACGACTCACTTCTTAACTGTAAGAGTTACATTTGAACAGAGTGCTGGACAAAATATGTTTTAAGACACGAGAACTTCAACATGAACACTTTGTAATTTTTAATGCATAATTTTCAGAAGTAAACAACTTTCTTTAGCTGCTAACAGTGTCATTGTACTGTGATAATTTCATCACCATTTATTTCTATCACTCCTTAAGATAAAATAGCAGATTTTGTACTAAGCTCATCCAGAAAGTAAGTACCATTTGGGTATTAAAAAAGATTTGCAATTTGTTTTCATTTGTATTTTATTACAGAAAAATCTACATACCTTAAACTACTTTTTGACATACACACCATGCAAATTAAGGCACGTGCCATATCTTGGCAATAATTGTAACATACCTGCTTCGTAGAGTTCGGCCGCCTGCAACCTGAACCAGTTCTGGACGTTTACCTTGATCTCGTCATCACTTGTAAAGTGGTGATGAGATCTACAGCTTACTGTGAGACATTGAAGAAGTTATGGCACTCGATACAGAACAAAAGGAATGGGCTACTTACTTCTGGCATTGTGTTCGTGCATGACAATGCACGACTGCATACCGCACACGTAACGACGACGCTGCTTGATTCATTTTGCTGGGAACAATTCTGTCACCCTCCTTATAGTTTGGACCTAGCTCCATCTGACTTCCATTTGTTTTCTCGTCTCAAGAAATCTCTTGCCAGCCACCACCACTTTGCAAGTGATGATGAGATCAAGGGTAAACATCCAGAACTGGTTCAGGTCACAGGTGGCCGAATTCTACGATGCGGATATGTATGTTGCAATTAGTGCCAAGATGTGACACGTGCCTTAATTCGCATGGTGTGTATATCAAAAAGTAGTTTAAGGTATGTAGATTTTTCTGTAATAAAATACAAATGAAAACAGATTGCAAATCTTTTATAATACCCAAATGGTACTTACTTTCTGGATGAGCTTAGTAGTATATCTTCAACCTAAAGTAGATATAATAAATCTATTAAATTATTTTTCTATTTATAGATAAGAAAACTATAGATACAAATAAAACTTAAGTAAACAATTTGTTTTTCTTTGAATTTGCTTTTCATGAATAATAATTACTATAGTAAAAGAAAAACTGCTTTCAAGAAGGCCACAAAGGACAAAATTATCTAGATATGGCTGACTTTGACAATGTAAAGGAGAGATGCAATGAACATGTATTCAGTGCACTATTAATATTATCTGTGATTCGTATTCATTTTATTGATGTGGAAGCAAATACCTTATGGATAAAACATGAACACAATCTTAGAATGTATTATTAATTTAGCTTACAAGTATAATAATGGCTGTAATTATAAACAAGCTATCATCTTCTCATTGCAATTTTAACAGATTTTTTTCACAAAATCATAAGGATTCCTTGAATCCCCTGTTACTTTTTTAATTTGTTGATTAAGCACATATTTATCATATCACAGCAGCAGTTATTTTTTAATTAATTTTTTTATATAGTTTTATTTATTAATTTCTCTCATGAATGAAAATACATTTGAGAAACAAGAATGCTTTATTATGTAAAAGTTTGTAGTTTAAGATTTCTTACTGATATTGTTATTTTATATACAGGGTGTCTCATAAATTTGTAAATAGTTTAAAAATTCATAAAAGTTGAAAGAATTGGTATATTTGAATGCAGTTTGTGTAAAAGTTATCATGAATGGGGATTTTTATGGGTAGAGAAAATTTGCACAATTCCAGTGATTTTTCTTTGTTCAGCACCCTCTATTGACAAAAATTTGAACTACTTTCTTTTCCTCTACCCAAAAAAATCCTCCTTCGTGAGAAATAAAAAATCCTCCTTCCTTCGTGAATTTTTAAACTATTTACAAATTTATGGGACACTGTATTTAAACTAATATATTTAATATTTTTAAACATAATTGAAATTTTATTCTGTTAACTTTTAAAATCTTATTCAAATATGTTGTTTCTAAAAATATTAATACACATTTATTTCATGTTTGTAAATTAATTTAATAATATAACTTTTATACTTTAATTTTAGATTCTCATTTCTCTTTAAATAAAGGTAGAAATTTCTGTTTTAGGGTGTATTTTATATAAGCAAGCTGGGTAAAAGTGAAATTACTTACAAGCTATTATTATTTTTTTAATTTGTATTTTTTACATCTTATAACACAGTCTAAATATAGAAGTATATTGCTACATACAAGAAATCTAATGGTAATGATCTGAGGAAAGTTAAAAATAAACAAAGGTTGTTTAGAGAGTAAAGTATTCTTGTTTATGAATGTGTTTTGGTTCATGGAATTAATTAAAAAAAGTGTGGATGATAAAGATTAAAAATAATAATTATCCTTTATGGTAATAAAATTTTGTTAATAAAGGTAAATCATTAATATAAATTTAGGGTTATAAATTATGCATATTAAATTTTATTTTTAAGTTTTTATTGTAGTATAAGGTGTGTTGATAATGAAAGATTTAAATATTTCTTAAATTCCATTTTTCTAAGAATTTATGCATGTTATGTAAAGTAGCTTTTTTATTATAAATTTAAAAACTTAAAAATTCAAAATATATAATAGTCTAAACAGATTTTTGTTTTTTAATGAAAATATTAATGTATTTTGAACCATAAATTTCTCATTAACAACAAATTGATTTGCTTCTGGCAGAAATTAAATATGGAAATTTGAGTCATTTAAATTTCTTTTTAATACAAATAGCAATCTGATATTCTGAAAATTCTCATGAAAACTTGTACATTAACTTTTTTTATTTGTTAAATACAATTCTAGAAATTAAGGAATTTCTTAACTTTTAAATTTAATTATTGTCTTATTTTATAAGAATTACATGGAATATTTATTCTGATGATTTTGTAAAACTTAAAATTTTTTTATATGTGCAATTTAATTTTGCACTTGTTTATGATATGAACCACATAATAAATGCTAAATTATTTTTTGACATTTTTTTCATAATATTACATGAATATTACATTTTAAATGTTATTCTTAACCAATTGTTAAAAATAAAAAAAAATTATAATTGGAAAGCTAAGTAAATTGTTCCGTTGTTGAGAATATGTGAAGAATTTATTCACTCCAATTTCAAAATAGACCATAATAAAATAGGAAATTTGTTAAGAAATTAATTTACAACTCTGTATTTTCACATTTATGCTTAAAATATTTTAATCAACTAGATAGAAGTCATATAAATATTTAAATACAAATATTTTTGACATACATTATGTTATTCTCAAATTATTGTACACTACTAAGTAAATAGAAATATTTTTTTGTTCTATTTCATTCATTGGTATAACATATGCCAAAATTTTTCACATATGTTATACCAATGAACCATATGTTACAACACACTGTTGATACAGTAGGAGAAATCACACAGATATGGTTATTTATTGTAATAATGGTATGCATTTCAGACAGTTAAACTTTCCCTCTTCAGCTGTTCTTATTACAAATTGTGAGATGCATGCATCCAAAATACAGTCATTATGATAAGTAATTAAATTAAGTTAAAATTATTTTATAATTATAAAACCA
Source organism: Centruroides vittatus (assembly GCF_030686945.1). Classification (NCBI taxonomy): domain Eukaryota; kingdom Metazoa; phylum Arthropoda; class Arachnida; order Scorpiones; family Buthidae; genus Centruroides; species Centruroides vittatus. The sequence goes on from NW_027120828.1 coordinate 157,596, forward strand.
TATATTCATATATCTCAAAAACTGGGTAATTGTAAATATACCACTCACCAAACCGTCACCAGTTTATGTCACGAAAAAAGAAAAATTCTTACAAATGTTTTCCTCTATGTGAAATAGACATCTCCTCAGGTCTCAACAACATCAAACAAATGGTCAGTAAAATAAAATGTTTTTTAAAAGTTTGGATTGATAATTCGAATACATAGCGTCAAAATTTATCTAATGTTTGAGATATAATTTCAAAATATTTAAAAATATTCAAATAAATAATAAATTAATTTCACATAAATTATCTTTTGTAACTTAAATGATCTTTAATGCGAGTTTCTGTTGGTGGAGTCTAGTTCAAAAATGGTGCGCCATGCTGTGAATAGTGTGTCCATTTCCTTGAAGTTAATAATGACTCTTTTTTCAATTGCCCAGTAAATCTCAAGCAATTTGGGGTATTTGAGCTGTGCCTTATCCCACAGTCTGTGTAACAATTTAGCGTTCTGTAGTTCAACATGGACTTCCTCGTTACCCACATATGTGTCGCTAACATCGTAGTAGTCAGTTTTTTCTTATGGAATATTCATGTTCTTTCATCCTCATGGCAAGACCTCTTGCCATTGCTCCAATGTATGTTAATGAGCGGTTAACTCTGTTGTCATGAAGAGGTATCGCATAAACACCTGGAGAGTATGAGTCATCTATACAGTTTTTATCATTTCTGATGAGAGAGATTGTTGGAGAGTGTTGATATGCTATGTTCACTTTAGTGGTCCTTGCAATTTCTCTATATATATTAGAAAGTGTTTTGTTGTATGTGATAACTTTCATTCGTTTGTCTTGTAGAATAGTCCTCTTTCTCTTATTTATATCTTGTTTTATGAGATGTTTGACCAAAGAGGATGGGTATCCATGTTGTATTTCTAGGGCCTTGATCCACAACAATTCATTTTTTTTTCCCCTTTGCTCCTTCTATTTTTACCAAAGATCAAAAAGCAGCAACTTTGGGTCATGTGAATAGTTAGGTATAAATAGAGGTGTATATGATTCCTTGGGGGTTAATGGCTGGACATATGGCAAGAAGAACTGACCATCGCTGGACATCTGAAGTTCTTGATTGGATACCAAGAGATCGAAAACGACCAAGGAAACGTCCTCACATTCGGTGGGTTGATGAGATCAAGAGGCATCTTGGCACAACATGGAAGCGAAATGCCCAAAACAAAATACTGTGGAAGAGGCTTGGGGAGACCTTCATCCTGCAGTGGATTGATAATGGTTGATGATGATGATGATGATGATGATGATTCCTTACAGAAAACATTGGTGGATAGATGACCATGATATTGATATCCAAAAAATTGTTGTACGACTCTCTTGTTCAACTTTCAATGACAGGTCATAGAGGTTATTGTTAAAATACTTAAGTACCGAGCCAAGGTTAAGTACTTTGTTCCATATTATGAGAATGTCATCAATGTACCTGACATACAATGCTATGTCTTCTTGAAATTTAGGTCAGTGTTACCCATGACTTGACATGACTCAATACAGCACACCAAAATGTTATTCTCCTCAAAAATGTATGATATGATCCTGTTAATAGAATTACATAATGACACTAACCTATTGTTATTATTATCAGGGCTGTGGAGTTGGAGTTGGGAGGAATTTCTGGCCAGAGGAGTCGAAGTCGGAAAAAAAATGTGTCAACTTCAACTCCCACATTTTAAATTTATTTTAGTTTTTTTTTTATTTAAATGAAAGACAATTTATTATATATTTATTATTAATTTTTTAAAATCTTTTGGTATTTTGTTATAATTCATTTATTTTAAATACAAAATGCATCAATTTAATTTATTAAATATATAGTATTCTATGTAATATTTGTATTTAGAAGTTAAATTATTTTGGCCCAATTGAATTTAAATATTTTTGAATCATTCTTTTATTATCCCTGCTTTAAATAAGTATTCTATTTTTCCAAATGAGTCAGACTAATTGATCACAGTGTATATATTTTTTTTCTGAACAAGGGGCTGAAGTAGCTAGATAGCACATTTTTTTAAATGGACTAACTCTTCTGGAAGGGTGAAATTGAAGTGCAAATGCTGTCTGTTATATGTAGATGTAGAATTTTATTGCCCTCTTTCTCCTCTTATTAAATATTTGTTAAAAATTAATTTTTTTATACAAATAAATAGTATTTTTAATATTTAACTTACATTAATAATTATAAAAATATTTGGGTAAATGCCCGGGGTTCCTTTTAGAGTTCAGAGTAGGGTAAGCTGCTATGAGCATTTCTGCCCCTCATAAAATGACTTGGTATTTAATTTTGCCAGAGTCAGAGTCAAGTGTTTTTTTACCAACTCTGCAGCCCTGATGATTACTATTACTATTAAACAGACATCAACACCTGTGAGAAAATTTATTCTACATTTAATTTTTTAGAATACATAAAAATGCATGGCTTGTAATAAAGAACAAATAAACATCATCTTATTTTATCAGTGCTTCTGCAGAGAATGAAATATAACCATAAGAAACACAGCAACTGTGATAAAAATATATAAATAAAACATGAAATTAATAGAATATGTAAAAGTTTGTCACACCTTTTACCTTCTGATGGCACACCAGTTGCGGAACACTGATTTAGGTAATATGGCATTCTTGTGTTTTCTGACCACTAATTCACAGAGCGTTCCTGATATTGGGCTACTCATAGGTACATCCCTCATCTGTAGGTAGGTGAACCCCTTCGTATTCAAAGGACAAGTGTATCATCAAGTGCGTTAGATCTAACATATCAGGCAGATACTTATAAGCACCCTCCACCTTTGCCAGAAGAAAATCTCTCAGCTTACAGAAACAAGGTTCCAGTTTTATAGATGGACACAATGTCTGATAGTCACATACTGTAAAATACACCACCGATGACTCATTAAGATCCCGTAATTTCTTCATAAACGGTCTTCTAACCAAGGCTCTGTATGCTGCTATCTTGTATGGAAAAGGATCACATGATCCATCAGAATATAAGTGGAGATAGCACACGGCTTAGGATAAGACATGCATATGACTGTCCGTTTAATTTCAATGTTTATGTTCAAGAAGTAGACCTTGGTGGAGCTGTGTTGTTTCACCTCAAGGAATAGCCCATATGGATTGTTGTTCATTGCATTGGCAAACTGCATTAGATTCAGTGTTGTCTTCCAGAAAATAATGATGTCATCTATGTATCTTTTGTACAGAAGAGTGTTCATGCATTCTTCCACTCCACAAGCGCTAGCACTGGAATTAAGACTTATAGAAGAGATAGCCAGAGCACATGGTTACAAAAACCTTATACAAAAATTATATGAGCATTACAGATGTACACAAAAAGCATCCACCAGTTCCACAGAAATACTGAGAGATAAACAGGAAGAGGATAAAGAGAGGATCTCCCTCACTTTTAACTCCCATTTAAAATTATTGTACACCACAATTGCCAAGAGATGTTGGGTCAGTATTACCTACAGGAAATGCCCCTCCATTTTCAACATACTGCGCAATGGAAAAGACTCTCTTAACCCCAACAGACTATCGGACATTTATAATGTCCTTATCAGAGACAACAGGTGTGATAGGGAAATGGTGTACGTTGACTCCACTAAATTTTCAATGGGGGTCAAATTATGGGAACATAAATTGGACATACAGCATAGTAGGAGTACCACCTGCTCTCTCCACTTATGCAAGAGACCTGGATATTACAGCGGACTTCTCTAGAGCCAGAATTATTCTTACCACCTTGCACCCAGAACACTTCAAATGGTTAGAGGCCATCGAAATTTTTAAAGCGTGCAGCAGAACCACATGCGTTAATTTTAAGAAGGAGATGCATCTATCGATGGCATGGCGGGCTATACTTGACAACGACATTTAATTTTCAATCGTATTTTGAGGTAAATGCATGCACAGAAGTTCTCTGCGTTCTAACGTGACATATTGTTCAACCTTTTTAAACATCTTATGGAGAAAGCATGCGCATACCATATCCAAAATCCATACCATTTAATTTATATTCGAATATCAATGGCCAGTCTATTTGAATTAAGAAGAGATCTGAAGAAGTGCCCAGAAGGGGCAACAAAAACATTCGTCACTTAAACATTATTCACATCAGTTAATTGGTTGGTGAGTCATACATTTTATATGCATCCCAGTGTTGTGCAGTTAAATAAAGTAGGGAAAGAACTTGCTAACTCATGTTAGCAGTATATTAAAAAGCTTCTTGCCTGTATTATTTAATTAGAAAAACTACTTAGTTATTTATGACTAATGAACAGACTTATTACACTCTTATAGGTTAATTAAATATGCTGGGTGTGATAAGCTTGTTCATTAATTAATCATAAGTAACTAAGTAGTTTTTGTAATCATGTTCCAACATTCTGCAGTGTATCAAAAAAGATGAGTTAACAGCTTACACATCTTCACTTTAACATATTCTTCACATAATACAACTGCAAAATTTTGTGGGTAAATAGATCTAGCAACATGTTTACTGGAAATATTAACTTAATTTTTTCTGAAGGAATTAGCATATTTTTGCCCCAAGCCTTCAGTTGTCATTGTTTCATGGCAATTACTGAGAACTACAACTTTGGAATCTTTTAGTTTAGCAGCAAGAGTTTCAAAATTGATGATTTGAAATTCAAATTTACTCTTTTCCAAACATTTGAATTAAGGCACATTTTTTCTGTTCACTATACATATTCTTATAATAGACTATGTTATTGTATTGAGGAACCTCACACTTACGAAGAATCTCTTAAATGCTAATGTTATGTTTGGATCTCTCATCTTTTTGGTCAATCTGAGAACAACTCATTGTTTGAGTGGAACAATTCAGTCTAGGACAAAATTCATTTACAGTGTTGCTCATATGATTCCTGTAAAACAGTTTTCTCACACAGGAGTAGAAGAATTTTCTTCTGGAATTATTTCTTTATTAGAGTTACAACTAGTTAGGTTATGTTCACTTTCTTAACTTTCATCATTTGTAGGTATGAAATCTTTGTTAGAGATGAATTGTCAGAGCTACATACATCAGTCACTAATCTCCAATAGTATACTGTTCATTCCTTCATTAGCTGTGTGTTCTTGCTTTCTCTTTTGGCTCATAATTCTGTAAAAGGCAAAAATATTTGAAACTTGCCTTAAAGGAGGTATGTTTAAGTTAAAAAGCCATTGGGACAGATTTGTCCCATTGTGTTTTAAAAGCTAGTTATATGAGTCCCGATTCACATATAATCATGCACTTACCTGCAAAAGTTAAGTATTTTTTATTTTTATAATAAAACACTATAATTGAATTCTCACACCACTCACAACAAGTAATCAGGCTGAAATTGCCAAAATAACTCCTCAAAAGAGGCCAATGAACAAATTACGAGTAGAACTAATGAATCATATAACATTCTAATTATAACAGTGAAAGCAGTCAGTATAATGTGATTCATTGACAATCTAAGACCCAAATACACAACAGACACTAGGGAACCAATGAAACTTATGATTTAATTTACCACACTACACCTTTTGTGTTGCCAAGATAGTTTTATTGAAAAAACTAACGTTTTTGGCCTACTCAATAGGCCATCTTCAGGCTTAACGTGAAAAATGGAAGGTTTCGTTTCTCAGTTTCAATGAATTTTGTATATGGAGTTTTATTCAATGAAACTATATTGCCAAAAAGCAAAATTTTGGAATTTTTCTTATACTTCAGTATTCCATACTGAAGTATAAGAACTTTTTCTTGAAGTATGAGATTTTTTTCTTTGACTTCAGTATACTTGAAGTCAAAGAAAAAAATCTCAGATTAATTCAAACATTTAAAATTTTCATATTTATATAGTATTTTATGTAAAGCAACCATGAATTATATTGGTAATAAGCAAACAAACAGGGATTTCTTTTCAAATCAGGGTTCCTACTCATCTGGAGAGTTGGGGATTTTCATTAATATATAAAATTCAGTATAGAAGAAAAATTTATATGCCGGTATAATATACTGGCATATATTGTTGAACTAATTGAATCTGCTTTTAAATAACTTAAATAACTATTTCAAAGTTTCCATAGAGTTTTACACAAAAAGACTATATTAATCAGATCAGTAGTTGGACCAAAGTTAGCAGAAATATGCATGTCAGGTATACATAAAGAAATAGCTAACTTGAAAGGTAACGTATCTTCTGTAAAATATTATGATGATACCTTTTAATTTTCGATGACACAATTACAGCTAAAGCAATAGAATTTGCCAATAAGATCAATCAAAATATACAGTTCACAAGTGAATAAGAAGAGTATAAGGAAATTAATTTTTGGACATTATGATTAAAAGAACAGAAAAAGGATTCCAATTTTATTAATATGAAAAAACCTGTAATGTAAGTAAAACAATTAATTATAAATCTTGCTGCCCTACAAACATTAAAAGAAATACTTTCATAATAGAAATACAAACAATCTTAATGGGAACCACACTTAAAGAAGATGTAGAATGTGAGGAAAAACACCTATACAAGAAATATTTACTAAATGGATATCCTGGCAAATGGCACAATTATTATCTTAGTAATAGATGTAATGTTCAGATTGAAAAATGAACTAAAAAGTATGTTCTCTTTCTATATATAAAAGGAATACATGAAAAATGTAAATGGTTTGTAAATGTAAAAAATGTAAATGTAATATTTAAATGGTTTATCTATACTAATTACATCTCAAAGAAATATATTATCAAATTTCTTGTGTCTAAACTATAACAAAGAGAAAGATGAACTTAAAACTTCAGGAGTGGTATATAAAATCATTTGTACATGCTCAATCAGTGTTACATTGGCAAAATAAAATGGAAGTTAAAAAAAGAATTAAAGAACACAAAGCATCTATAAGATTGGAAAATAAAGAATTGCTGTGTTTCAATGCTATAATAAATATAATTGTCAAATTGACAAAAATAATATAAAGATATTATATAAAGAAAATAAATTAATTAAACAAAAAATCAAAGAACACTATAGTATAATAAAATATGTAAATAATGTTAATTTAAATAAAGGATGGCACTGGATGTTTGCTGGAATAAGATAGCATGGTATAAAATGCCAACAAGAAGTAATTGATGTAATTTCACTGATGAGCCTGTACTAAAGGTAAAATGCATATGGAAAATGCTTGAAAGGTTAAAAACATTTATTTATTTGTGAATTTTATTTCTAGCAGTCATAGTGTCTTGTTCCTCAAAGTTGGTAGTGTTCAAGTAGTTTGACTTGAGGAGGAAAATTTTTTGTTATATTTTTATATTTATTAGAAATTTTATCCTATATTGAATTTTATATAGAAAATACCCAACTCCATTTGAGAATTTTAAATTATTTTTATTAATATTTGGAAAGAGTCATGGAAGTCAGGAAATTTGTCAAAAAGCCAAGAAAAATCAGGGAATTTGTCTCTTTGGCCGTCTTGTTGATTTTGTTTGCTGACGATATGTCTGGCAAGTGTAGCTGTCTGGAAGTAATGTGATGCAATGCAACTTACAAGCAGAGGTGCAGAATATTTTTTCAGGATACAAAATTTCTCCAAAACATATTGAACACATGCAAGAAAACCATAATTTATAAACCAGTTAATAATTATTGCTGTATAGTTTGAATAATTCAGATTAAATCATACAAATATTAATAATTAATTAGGTCTACCATGCAATTTGCCATGCAATACTAAACTGATAAGTTAACATATTTTTATGCTTTAATTAAGTACACAGCATTATCATAGGATATCATATACAGTTATAAATGTGATGTGATATGTTTATTAATAGAAATAAAATTGATGTCGGTGCTATGTATGATTGTTTTTATTTTTAGCACAGGCTGTAATTTATGGACTTTTTGACATCAAAAATGCAAAATGTATTTATGATGATGGCTCCAGAGCAAATTTTTAAAACACTAAAAAATTTCAATTATGAACAAACTTAACTGTTCATTACTTAATGAACACCAACAAATACTTTAGAAAGAAAAATTTCAGATTTGGAAAGAAAATTTTTGTATTATTGAAATATTTTTCCACCATGGCCATTTTGTCTAATTTCTAAAGCACTCCTTTACATTACAGTCTGTCCATGGAAAGAAGCAACTTTTGATATTACCCAGTGAGCATTAGCCATTGATCACTTATTTGTGGCAAGTTACTTCTGATTTCTTCCTCATTTGTTGAACACGTCATCACCATTATAAACAGTGTTATGGAAGCTTCACATTTTGGTACTGGAATACGAGGAAGTTTGCTATAGTAGTTGTTAAGTGCACAATTCTTTACAGATAATGCATGCTATAAAAAATTAACAAATTAATGGAAAAGTCATTCTGCAATGTATTGAGAGAAAATAAAATTCACACATTACCTGACGTATTAACCAAAAAGCACTGATTTCTTTAGGGAATGTGCTGAGTGGTTTAACTCATTTTCTTAGTGAGTTAAACCACTATTTTTCTTGCATTGACCCTTATATAGAAAATATTCTTTTCAATCAACCCTCAACATTTTTATGTTGTTTTCCAAGATTTTCATAATATATCAAGTAAATTATTATATCAGTTAATAAATTTCCCACATAGTTGTTATTATTCCTATTTGAAAATTATCTGAAATTCTCAAAAAAGTACAGTATCTGATTTTTCCATCTAACTCAATTGACCCCTTGAGTTCCATTGACTCCTTTCAAAATTCCGTTGATTTCTGGGGTCTATATTAACCCTGTTGGGAATTCCTGGTTTAACTGAAGTGGCATAATTCATGATGTTCCTTTCAAATTTATTCTTTCTGTAGACAGATTGTATATATGTTAAATTATTTTAAAAAGTAAATAAGAAAAATTACATACAATACAATTTGTAACAATACATTAAAAGATTATATATCTTTTAAAATGACTTGTAATTTTAAAACAACACATGCTCTGAGTCTAGCTTCCATATGTGCTTAGCTCATCAATGGCTTAGTGAATAAAACACTGGTAGTTGATTGCAGGTTTGCATTTCACCAATGGGCGATGCCATAGCTGGCCCACTGGTGAGATGCAAACCTGTATGTAAGATTTCTTTATGTATATAATACCTAAATATGGTCAGATTCCTACAGAATGTCTTCCTGGGAGGTAGTCCTCCTTGGCAGATTGTCCAAGTGTTACATTGCCTTCTCCCATTAATCTATCTATCTTGAGATGCTTAACTATTTTCCTTATCTGATATTGAAAGCATCATCTGAAAACACTGAAAATTTTTGCAATGTATAGTGCTGAACCAATAGAAATTTTCATATCTTGGTATTTTAGATAATTTGGATTGCAGATTTCTCAACAATGTGTGATTTACGGGTCTCTGTAGGTTTGTAAATGTGTTGACAAGGATTCTGAAAGAAGAAACACATTATATTGTGCAAATTAATAAAAAAAAAGTTTAATAAAATTATATATAAATATATAATTTTATTTAAACTTTTTTTTATTAATTATATATTTTATATTAAATATATAATATATTAAAATATATTATATATTTTATATTTTATAAATTAAAATATATATAATTTTTAATTTATTAAACTTTTTTTTTATTAATTTGCAAACTATTTTAAAAATTTTCAATGTTAGATTATTAAGAGTTTTACAGATATTTCATAATACTGCATAATTAATTCAGCTGCTCTAAAATTTAAAAATGACAATTGATATTGATGTATGTTATATTTGGGACTAAATTCAATTCCTTGTGTCTTGCAATGCTCTTCTTTCTGTTGTATTTTATAATAGTTTTTCACACAAACAATTAACAATAAACAAACATTAAACAAAAAAAAGAAATATATACTTTTTTTTGTTTAATGTTTGTTTATTGTTAATTGTTTGTGTGAAAAACTATTATAAAATACAACAGAAAGAAGAGCATTGCAAGACACAAGGAATTGAATTTAGTCCCAAATATAACATACATCAATATCAATTGTCATTTTTAAATTTTAGAGCAGCTGAATTAATTATGCAATATTATGAAATATCTGTAAAACTCTTAATAATCTAACATTGAAAATTTGTAATAAAATAGTTTGACTCTCCAAGTCTCACAACTACTGTTTATGCTCTTAATTTGAGGGCAGGTGTTAATGAAGTGATAAAAAAATAACAAATTACAAAAAATGATAAACACAGTACCATTTAAATTAAAATTATTTATCATTTTTCATTTTAATGATTTTGATTGTATAACAACAATTTTTTCTAATTTTTTTTTTAAGTTTATTAATATTTTATAACGTTTGGGAAATTTATTAAAGAGCAAATTTAATAAATTTATACTTTTGTACGTGTATCATACAGGATTTTTTAATGAATAATAAATAAATAATAGTATTTTTTTCTCCCACTCCGGGCTAGTTCTTTTCTTTCCAGACTGTTCTAAATTATTTAATAAATTATTAAAAATTATAATTATTAATTTAGATAAGAGATGACACCTAATGTGTACCTCTATTATCAAATTACTTAATATCTAGTTATTAATAGCAAAATAAATAATAGCATGATTAATTACGGTGATAGTTATTAGTATTGTTATAAAATAGTGGCATAACTACCTACCTTTAGGCAAATTTAAATTAATCACCCTCCTCTTCAGATTAATAACACGCCTCTTACAATCTGAAAATAACTTGATTTGTTCAGCTTCATTAACTATTTTTTTTTGTCTGAATTTATTATTATAGAGTTAAAAGTTGTTAATATTAAATTAAACATGGTAAAACAAATTACAATTATCAAATTATGACAAAATGCACATCAGATGTATTGTCTTCATCATCCCTTTTAATGTTTATCAGGTTACAGTGGAACATGTTCTAAGGTTTTCTATAAAACCATACAAGTTTAGAAAAACAACACAGGAAAACTTTTCTTTTAAATAAACTACAGTAGAACCTTGCTATTACACACTAATTGGGAGAAGCTTAGTTCAAATTAGCAAGTTTAGATAGTTTTTACTCAAATGTGTATTGTATGGTTCAAAAAGTATTCAATATTTTTATTCAAAGTCAAATTTTATTGTTCACTTTAAATGAACAAATATATAGTGGGTTTATTAATTTTTACAATGCAAGACAAGTAGTAGCATTATCATCATTACCAACATTTACTAATTTTTCTTTGTGATTCTTTTCTAACTGTTCCTTGATCACATCTTGACATACCTGTCTAAGAGTAAAGTAATAGTTGTTAAAGCACAGATTAGAATTGACAGATTCATTTTTTTAAAAATACACAATGCAAAATAGTAATCCAAATTATTGTGAATTAGTGAAGTTTTGCTATATTTTAATCTTAAAGATACAACAATTTTTTAATGTAAAATTGTTAAAAATTATAAATTGTGATACTTATTTTAAAAGGTTATAACTGTAAATAAATATTTTTATTAATTTAGAAATTTAATTAATTTATTTTTATTTTTTAGATCCTTGACGTATGCTTTTCTGATGGTATTAGTATCTGGATATCAAGTATTCACAAGCATGACTTCTTGTTCATATAGTAGCGATGATGAAATTAGGTAATAATAATTGTGTTCTAAAAACAATTGTATTTAATACATTTTAAGTAATTTTCCAAATTCTTTTTCTACAAAAAATTAATCATGGAAGACTTAAAATATATTTCATTAATTTTTTTAATATATCACATCACTAGAGTTATAAGATAAGGAATTTAAACTAAAATAATTATATACAGTCAAACTCTTTATCCAGTTTTCTCAGGTTTCTGGAATATTCAGATTGATTTAAATAGTTTTCTTTTCAAATTTTTTGTGAAATTTTGTGAAAAAAATTATTATTTTTTGCAATGTTTATGAGATCGTTAAAACAGTTTTTACAACCTTAATATGTATCATACCTATATAATGAAAAATACACAGAAATGTACTAAAAGTTTGTGTTTTTGAGTATATTTGTGTGTTTTTTGTTATATACAACCAGTTTTTAAAGAAATAAATATGTATCTATGTAGCAGTCATACATTTGCATGGATAAAAATACATACTATCTGTATGAATTGAATAATTTTTATGTTCCTATTGTTTTCAAGTCATAAGTTTTAAGCCATAAGTTTATTTTCAATTATTAAAACATATTTTCAGTTTGGAATTTTAGACTTGAATTTCAATACCTCACTAATTTTTTATCTGGATTTTCATTTTATCGGATAAATAGGGTTTGACTATATTCAAAATATAAACTTGAACAACTGATAAATTGACAATTTATCATAATTTACATATATTTTATTGTAGAATATTTTAGACAGAATGAAAAGGTCTAAACTCTTTGGATAATCTACTTACTCACAGAGTTAACTTTGAAAGTTTCTGTCAGAGATTTTTTTTTAGTCTCCATATTATGTATTGAAAGAAAATGCCTAAGATTATTTATTGATATTTCTAAATATAAAGATATTTTTGTTTATTTTCATATATAGCAGTATCAATAATAATGTGTCAATAAGGTATATTATTATTATCTTATAATATAATCAAGATGGGTTAATAATAATAAGTGAGGAGCCCAAACAGTTAAGAGTTGAAAGTTAAAATTTGGTACACAGTTTGATATACCATGAGAATGCATACTAAGAGGGGATTCTTGGAAATTCCACCCATAGGAGGAGATGGTTAAAGATTATCCTGAAGAACTTGGCTTCTATATACTATTTTCTATTTTAGGTAGTTTTTGCAGGATGTTGAACATATTTTTAGATCATCTAAAAATTCTCTAATTAGCCTCAGAAGAGGGAGGACCTAATTCTTGCACTTAGTGAAAACGGGTAAGATTGGCTACATAACTATAAAGGTTATCTTATGTAAGAGTTTATCACACCAAATGACCAATCAAACACATTTAAAAAACTCTCTATTCCTCTACTGTACACAATTTAAAGAATTTTTAAAATGTGTTAGATTGGGCACTTGATGTGATAAACTCTTACGCAAGATAACCTTTGTAAATTAAATCAAATACTATAATAAAATATAGTAGAAGGGTTAGAAGTATGAAATAATCTAATAATCTTAATTTTTGCTGCTGTTGTTTTTGCCCAAAGCAACACTGGACTCATCTGCTAGTTACTAATATTATTGTGTTGCAAATGTCATACTCAGCTGATACTGGTGCCAAGTGCTATGCTAGACTAAAGTCAAAGCATAGCTACTGATTCAAATATAATGTTAAGCTGTGATATTGATATGTGTGTCAACATCTTGAAACTTCCTGACAATGTGACATGTTTAATATTGCAGCTTTCTGCAGCCATGTATGTTTTTATTACGGTTTAATTTGTTTAGATTTTTGTGTAGCGTATATGGAATGACACCAGTAGAAGAGGACGACAGGTACCGTACAATAAATACCTTATCCATCCTTCACAGTTGACTTATTTCTTGAGTGAGTGGAGTATACTTGTTGATTTTTTTCAGTGTGATCATTTTTTACATTATGAATATTTGGAACGGAGATTCTATTATATAAGTGGTCCTACTGCATTTGTAATTTTCTACAGTTTATTGTTTGATATGTTTTAGTGTTGTTTGTGATATAAGGTTTTATTATTATTATTGTGTTGGGTTAAGTGAGAGATACTCGGTTAACACCGGTGGCTGTGTACTATGCCGGACCAAAGTCAAGGCATAGTAACCAAAACAGAAATTAAAGAAGTGTATCAGTGTGTGTGTCTGTATTCAGGAATTTTCTCACAATATGACATGTATTCAATATAGTGGCCTTCTGTAGTGTGATGTATGTTTCTATTCAATTGTAATGTGCCCAGGCTTTTGTGTAGTGTGTGGGGTATGACACCTGTAGAGGAGAGAACAACAGGTACAATAAGCACCCTATCCATCCTCCACAGATGCCTTATTTCCTGGGCGAGTTCTATGTACTTGCTAATTTTTTCAGCACATGCGTTTTGTATATTGTGAGTGTTTGGAATGGATATGTCTATAATGTATGTGATTTTATTGTGTTTGTCAATGAGTGTGATGTCTGGTCTGTTGTGGTAAATTGTTTTATCTGTGATTATGGCTCTGTCGTAGTACATTTTGTGCGTGTTGTTTTCCAATACTGTCTGTGGAATGTATTTGTAGTATGGTTTGTGGATGTCTACTAATTTGTGTTTCTTTGCAAGCTCTTGGTGTATTATATTTGCTACTTGATTATGTCTGTGTAGATAATCTGTCTGTGCCAAGAGCTTGCAACCAGAGGTGATGTGTTGTATAGTTTCTGGCATGACATGACATTTTCTGCATGTGTCATTTGTGAGTGTTGTATCTTTGAGTATGTGTTTTCTGTAGTTTTTAGTATTTATGACCTGATCCTGTATGGCGATCATGAATCCTTCCGTCTCCCCAAAGAGGCATCCCCGTGCTAACCAGCTGTTTGACGCAGTTTTGTCAACAAAATCCTGGGCCAGATCATAAGGATGCCTGCCATGGAGTGCCTTTCGAGCCCGCGATTGCTTAATGGTGTCTATGCTTTTTATATGTTGTGTTGTGTCCATATGATGTGAATGTAAGTTTAATGGTGTGTTATTTGAGTCTGCTAGAGTTACTGCTTTATGTAACTGTGGTGTTTCTTGTTTTCTGTGGAAAAACTCTCTCAGTGACTATATTTGTTTGTAGTGAAGGTTAACTATGTCAATCAGGCCATGTCTACCATCTTTACATGGAAGGGTTAATTTTTCTGTGGCAAATATAGGGTGATGTTGTTTATGCTTAGTAAGTGTTGTTGTTGTTTTCCTTCAGAGTTGCTTAAGGTCTGTGGGTGTCCAATGTATAATTCCAAAAGAGTATGTGAGTACTGGGATGACATTGAGTATCCATTGTGAGCACAACTTTCAATAATTTAAGTGTTTTGTTGCAATTTCATAAAGAACACTTCTTGAAACTTGAGAAAAGTTATCATAAGATAATGACGAAATCATAAAGCATCTGTTTTCTCAAACTTTTGCATCAACTTTCTGCACCAAGTCTTCAGTAATGACAGACGGTTGTCCACTATGCTCCTTGTCATGGACATTAGTACGACCATCTTTAAATGCTCTAACCCATTTTCTTACTATTCCATCACTCATAATGTTTTTTCCATGCACCTCATTAATCTGCCAATGAATGTCGGTCACTTTCACATCTTTTGCATTAAGAAAACGAATCATCATGAGTACTTCACAATTGGCAGGATTTTCAATTGTCTGAGGCATTTTAAACACTTTCGTAATGGTGTCTGTGGCCAGCCAACAGATGTAGATACTCAGTTTGCATTTGCAGAACACCGACCACAGTACTGCAGTGGTCGGTGCACTATTTTAAAACAGTATTTGCTTTAAAAAAAATCCCTTATGTGTATATGTATATGTAAGTATAACTTATAGGCAGTGAGCAGTAATAAAATATCACCAAATGCAAGTAAAATGATGCAGAGAATTTTTATTAAACATAACGACGAAATATTGTCATTCTGTATGTTTCACTTAAGGCCAAACTAACAATATATCATCATGTCGGGATAGAAGGGTTAATATTTTACCTACAGTATATTAAAACTAAATTTATTTTTTAAATTAGTATTCATTAAAAATTGATTAATATATTTAAATTTTTGTTTATAAATTTTTTAAATTAAAAAAAAATAGCTTTTATTGACATTTTTTAAATAAATATATAATTTCTGTGATTTAATATTATATATATAATATATCTATTAATTTTATAATTTTTTCTTTCAGATATGTTTTAAAACATTTTATAAAAATGTATATATTGTATTTTTAAAATAATTATATATACAATTTATATACAAAGGAGCAGTAATGGTAATGCTACTGGCCAAGATAGAAGACGGCGTGTTCATAATGAGGTAGAGCGCCGTCGTAAGGATAAAATAAATAGTTGGATCCTTCGCATTGGTGAATTACTGCCAGATAAAAACAGAAAGAAACAAGTAAGATTTTCTTCAATCTATTTTACAATTGAATTTTTTATAATAAAAAATTAGATATTTGTATTAACATTTTAAAAAAAATCCATTTTATCCGAGAGTTATTTATCCGAATCAATTGGGGACTGGGGTTGTTCGGATAACTGATCGTGTATGAAAAAATGTATTAACCTGTCCAATGTTGAAATTTTTCTCCGTTGCGTGTCGCTTCGTGTTGAATTTTCGTCGATTTTAAGCCTAACGAAAATTTTTATAACAACAATCGAGGCTATTGTATTATTAAAAATTATTTCTTTATTTTGTACAAACAAAATAAATATATTGAAAAATATAAAATCATAAAAATTATACTTTAGAAGTGAATCTAGTATCAAAAAAGTTCGATTCAGCACGACACAGTCCGACTGAAAATCGTTCGGATAACCAACGTTTCGGATAACCAGTGTTTGGATGAACGAGTCTCTACTGTACCGGATTTTTTCTGGCAACAGAATTTAAAATTGTATATAGTGCCTTCTGTTATGACATTTTATTAAAAAAAGCTTAATTTTAAGGGTAGATATAAGTTTTATAAAAAAATTGTAAGTGCTAATAATGAGTAAAATCTTTAAATCAGACTCCACTCGAGATATGATGTGAACCCTTCTATCTCCCCACCCCTTGATCTTTGACCATCAAAATTTAATAGTGTCAATCCTCTTTATACACAACCTCCCTAAAAAATTTCAGAAATCTTAAACAAAAAGCGCAGGAGTTATTAAGCTTTAAAGAGGGTGAATAAAATCGTGTTCCCTCCACACACACACATCCATACATACAGAAAAACACCCAAAATTTTTTTGCATTTCTTGATGTTTCAAGGTCCTCTGAGTCCAAAGATTAAAAGTCTTGGGAGTCAATTTTTGACCAATTGCCATATTTTTTCTCTGTTTTAAGATTCAGGAAAGTAATAATACTGGTATATTAAATACAGTAGAGAGTTGTTCATCCGAACCCTGGTTATCCGAACAATTTTCAGTTGGACTGTGTCATGCTGAATTGAACTTTTTTGATACTAGATTTACTTCTAAAGTATAATTTATATGTTTTTATATTTTTCAATATATTTATTTTGTTTGTACAAAATAAAGAAATAATTTTTAATGATACAATAGCCTCGCTATAATTATAAAAATTTTCGTTAGGCTTAAAATCGATGAAAATTCAACACAAAGCGACATGCAACGGAGAAAAATTTCAACATCGGATAGGTTAATATATTTTTTCGTACATAATCGGTTATCCGAACAAATCACTAATCCGAACAACCCCAGTCCCCAATTGGTTCGGATTAACGACACTCTACTGTATAATATTTAACAAAAAGAAGTTTTTTTAAAAACTCTTTATTTACATTCCTTGTTTAAAAGCAGATAAGTCTTAATACAGTAATGTGATTACAAAGTAGACAAATATTTCAAGGAAAATTAAATGAATAAATCCATTAAGTAATTTCATTGAATTCATTCTATATGTTAAACATTATACTGTATGAAGGAAGGTTCAAAATTAAAGTCAAATGTCTTTTGAGACACCTTGTATTTGTTTAACTGGTTAACATAACTTACATAAACTAAACATCATATTAATTATATTCAATTAGTTTGTTGGCTTTTATGATATACAGGTACTCCTCACTTTACGACCTATCTGCTTAACGACCGCTCGCACTTACGACCAATCGAGTTTCGACCTGCAATTCAGGGAATCCCCTTTCTCAGCTTGAGTGTCGGTCAGTGGTGAATGGTAATTTGCGCACTAAGCATACTATAATAGTCTTTTTATGAATAAATTTAAAGTTTGTTGCATAATTTGTATAATTTTACAACGATTTTATATTCTCAGTGCAAGCTTCTCGCTTATCGACCAATTCGCTTAACGACGTAGTTGTCAGAACGGAACTCGGTCATAAAGTGAGGAGTACCTGTATTTCTTTTATATTTAAATGTAAATGCATTAAACAATAGATGAGTGTTGACAATACATCCAAACTCAATAATTACAATAGAAAATTATAATAACTACTTTGTCTTGTACTTTTGTCAAAATTTTTCACTATTTGAAATTTGTTGATGTAGATTTCAGAAATATTTACTAGACTTCTATCACAAAATACTGATTATCAAGACATTAGGAAAGTTAAAGACAAAAAATTAGGTTATGTTTCAGCATAACCTAATTATTTTAAGGATATATTTTAAGAACAACTCAACAAACTTGATTTTTGATTAAAATCATACAATCTGCCAAGTTATTAGGGTATGATTAGGTTAAGTTAATAATTACATACATACTAATTTATCTACAGACAATAATTAGAATACAAAGTAATTCTAAATTAAAATTATCATGAAATAATGGCTTAAGCACCTACCTCTAGACAAATTACTTTATATCTAATGATTAACTTAGTCTAATTGTAGCCTGATAATTTGGTAGATTGTTTGACTTTAATATTTTAAGAATAACTAAAATCAGTTTGGAATAGCTACATGCTGTTGTTTGTAATTCAGTTGTTGTCAATGAAATGACTGGGTCATGAATAATTATAACCAATTATATATCATAAGATATGTTGCATGAAGCATTTCGTTCCAAACTGTGTCTTATCCACTTATAAAATATTTGTAAGATCTGTGCTATCCAATTACTAGTATAAAGAACTATCATAATATAATGTTTATCTTGTTCAAAAACAGATTTACAGCATTCTGCATGGTTGTTTATAAACCAACATTAGCACTGTCAATTACTTATAAAAACATATCATGAAAATTCACACCTTTCTCTCACTTTTCAGCAGTAACTGCTGGAAAGTGTGAGAAAGGTCAACTTAAAATTCATATAACTAATTTAAAAATTTATCCCAACAACAAGTGATTGATCTTCATGATTTTATGACAAAAATCCTAAATAATTTTAATAACCATTCATTAATTTCCTCAACATTTAAAGAAGAGTGTGTTCATTTTTTAAATTAGAAAATGTATTTGATAAACTTGCAGTTATTCAAATTAATGAAAAATAAAACTATTATAATAAACCAGGAAGTTTTAACAGCAAAATTTAGAAATAATTTAACAAAAATCTTCCTTGTTTTGTATTTTAATTGAAAAAAATGAATTTTTTATTTAGTTAATGAACAAATTATTAAAAAGGTGGTTAAATATAATAAATTTATATTATTTTATTGATTTTTAAAGTTGAAATTTGACATTTAAATTAAGGATATTTTTTTAACCCGAACACATCTGAGATTTAAAAGAATTGTGCCAAGTAAAAATTATGACAGTCAAATTTTTTAGAATTTTTTTTTTTTATGAAGATAAGCTTAATGCTTCAAAGCAAAATGTAAAAAACATTAATACAGGTAAAAAGAACTTGTGAGTACTGCTTTGAAATGCCAAGCTTACCAGAGCAAAATTCCTAAGAAAAAATTTGACTGTTATCCAAATTGTCATAATTTTTTTTACTTGGTGCAATTCTTTTGCATCTCAAATGTTTTTGTTTGAATATCAACTATTTTTTGGTTATTTAATAATCAATCTCGTCAATAATCATGAATACCTGAGATGATGACTTAGTGTACAGTTCGGTTCATGCTTGGCAACGTGACTGCTGCCAACCAAATGCTTTCAATATGCTGCTAGTAAAATCATTATAAAATGTTTTAATTTGCATAAATTTGAGCTTTTTTTTTTTATTTCTGGACTAGCTGACCCGGCCACGCATTGTTCTGGCTCAAAATGTATCTATTATAAATGTATAACACTTCCCCCGTGGGGGGAATTTCAAAAAATTCCTTCTTAGTGTACATTCTCTTGACGTATCCTATTAAAACGCAATCAAAAACGCATCTAAAATAGTATAATAAAAGCCGAGTTCTTCACAGTAAGCCTTAATCCTGTCCATCTCCCCCCAGTGGGGGGAATTTTGACATGTATATTATATAAAAACATGTGCGTATTCGAATGCAACATTGTGTCAAAATTTCAAAGGAATTGGTAGGAACAAGCAAACGTTATATTTTATTTATATAGATAGATGGAAAATGATATACTTTAGTCCATTCTCACAGAAAAGCATAATGCCTCACAGAAAAGCAAACTTGGGTCGTCGGAAGTTAGTGCCATCTGTTGGACATAAAAGCCTTAATCCGCATATAAATATATTTTTGAAAGAGGGGAAATGGTGGTCTTCACATATGCCAGAAACCTTTGCGGGAGTGTATTAAACAACTTCCCAAAGTTTCATGGCAATCGGATAAATGGTGTGGTAATGCATGAAGGACAAAAACACAGACAGACATACATTCGTTTTTATATATGAAGCGTGCAATGCCATAAGGTTGTAAATGCCATTTTTCTCAAAATTCGTTTTATTGAAGAAATGAATTTTAAATGCAATGTTTTTTCCTACAAAAAAATATTGTGGCGATTGTGGCGCTCTAAGTGGCTATATTTTGAAGATGACGTTATGTGCAAGCCATAACGTTTTAAGCGCCAAAGCGCAAGCCACGTGACTTTTGGCGCATAAATGTTACGGTTTATTTTTACATCATTTTGTTATTCCAATTTGTAACGCAGTGAGTTTTTTATGAGTGAAATGAATTCCTTAAAGTATGAAATACCTAAAAGAAGAAAGAAATGTGCAGAAAAATGGAAGAAGAACATTCAAAAGAAACAAAAAAATAGTGGCTTAGAGTACATTTCTCCCATATCACAGAAAGTTAATCCGAGAAAGGATCCACCAACAGGGGTAAGTAAAAGACTTAATACTTCAAAAATATAGACGTAGATTTGAGATTTGCAACATATGGATAGTTATTGTGTCTATGCATGGGTGAACAACTTGTATATGACTGTTTCCAACAAGTTTGTCAAACTTTTTGTTTACGTTACAGGTGACATGCAAGTGTTCCTTCGCTTGCAAAAACGTAACGTTGGCTTACCGTCAGGAACTCTTCCAACAATTTTATGAACTGGCTGACTACAATAAGCAACAGAGTTATCTTCAAAGACTTGTTCATCCCCAGATGATAAAAAGGAGACGATATGGGAAGTACCACCATCCTTCTGGAAGTAGAAGGCAACACTCTTTCAGTTATCATTTGCTTCTTCCCGGTGGAAGTGAAATAAGAGTTTGTCTTAAGACTTTGTGTAATACATTCGGGGTTACTGCAAGAAGAATTCAGTTGATTAGAGAAAAGATTTTGGAAGGAAAAATGGATGCTACTGATCAAAGAGGAGGCCAGCGAAAATGTACTGAAAAGCAGTTGTGGACGGAAAAAATAATTGAGCACATTAAGAGTTTTCCAAGTGAAGAAAGTCATTATGCTCGAGCCAAAAGTACAGATAAAATGTACTTATCACCTGATCTCAATGTTAGCAGAATGTATAGAGCCTTCCTTGAGAAATATTGTCAACAGTACGCTGGGAGCAAAGCCCCAGTTACTCGACAATGGTACAATGAAATTTTTCTGACCAAATTCAATCTGTCTTTTCAAAGACCTCGCATGGACACTTGCTCAAGTTGTGACCGCCTTGATGTACGAATAAAAGTTGGTGATGCATCAGCAAAAACAGAACTGGAATTACATCATTACAGAGCTGAAGTAACCACAAAAGACATGTCTGATGACACAAAAAATGCTAAAACCTCAGATTCGTATGTTATATCTTTTGACTTGCAGCAGCAAATGTATATACCACAATTAACACACACTGAAATGTATTATGCTCAACAATTGGCATGCTACAACCTTGGAATTCACGATTCAATTAAAGAGAAAGGATGCATGTGTTTGTGGAGTGAGAATTTTGGAGGAAGAGGGTCTTTGGAAATATCATCCTGTATATACCATTATATTACTACTGAGGCTGCTATTGGTGACCGAAAGAAGCTGACTTTGTGGACAGACAATTGTGTTGGTCAAAACAAAAATCAATACGTGATAGCCATGTATCTGGTGTTATTGGCCAATAATGTATTTTCAGAAATAACACATAAATGCCCTGTAAAGGGTCACACATTTCTCAGCTGTGATCGAGACTTTGCTCTAATTGAAAAACGGAGGAAAAAATGCAAAGCCTACACACTAAAGGATCTTGTGGACATCATTAAAAGTGCAGGGACCAAAAACCCTTTTACCTGCATCGTATTTGAGAAATTTCATGACTTTAAATCGATTGCCCACGCATTTTTGAATACAAAAGACCTGGGAATCTCAACAGCATCCCAAATTAGACTCTCATCAAATAACTTTGGTAAAGTTATGATTGCTAAAGATGGAGGTAAAGCAGCAAGATGGTGCACTGGGCTTAATGTGCTGAAAGATGGAGTTAGCATTGATGATTTCAAAAATCTTCCACTTCCTCTTGCTCGCTCCCATTTTGGGATTCCTCAAAAGAAGAAACCTGACATTGGTAAAATGATACCATTTTTAAATCCAATAGCACAAACCTATTTCAAGGAGA
This sequence comes from Centruroides vittatus, assembly GCF_030686945.1. Taxonomy (NCBI): domain Eukaryota; kingdom Metazoa; phylum Arthropoda; class Arachnida; order Scorpiones; family Buthidae; genus Centruroides; species Centruroides vittatus. The sequence goes on from NW_027120828.1 coordinate 180,203, forward strand.
TGCTAGCAGAACCGGATAACTAAATGCCAGTTTATTAATAGTTAACCTGTCACTTTATTATTTGATATTTCAAAATGATATTTGGACTTCCATTAATCTTTCAAATTTGAAGTTTTTAAATACGTTTTAACTTTTATTACACTAAATTAATACCTTATTGATAAAGATTACAGCCCAGTTCAAGTCATTAATAGATTATTGTCAGTTTTTAATGTTAAAATTGATATTGAATTTGTAAATTGTGTTTAATAATTTAAATGTAAGTTTTTGGTATTCAAAACTGTTTTTCAGCTGTAGAAACATTAATTTTATGACTGCAATCGTTTTTGGCATTTACAACTTTATGCACTTGCACAATTTTGGCATTTACAACGTTATGGCTCTAACCCTGTTTTTAAACTTTTTTTGTTTCCTTACTATTATTCGTAGGTGTTTGAAATTAAACCCAATGTTTTATTCCAAACTATAAATTGTTAAAATAATTTTTCTAGCATTTGATTAAAGTTTGTTCATTAGAAAAAGTGTTTTTTCTCTCTCCTGAAAAATTTGTTTTTTTGCATTTACAACCTTATGGCATTGCACGCTTCATATATAGATAACATTTTGAACAAAAATCTGTTGTTTTGATGCAATTTTATCTTTACAAGCATAAAATTAAGTTTTAAAAGTAAAATTACTCTATGGGGAACCTCATAAACTTTGATCTATTGATTCAGAAGTTTCACCAGCCACCTTATTGATAACGAGAAATGCTTAAGTTTAAAATTTGAGCTTTCTAGACTCATTAGTTTTTTTTCCTAAGAGCATCTGCAGTGCTAGGTGAAGAAAAGAAAAAGAAAATACAGCTTTTTTGGTGATTTTTGCATTTTTGAATTGCTTAAATTTTGGCAACTCCTTTACAAAAAACCCAAAATTTTGTATACTACTTAAGAAAATGAATATCTTCTTTGAATATACTTACTATAGGTGTTTGGGGTGAGATATCGACCACTGAAACTCTTAATTCCTATATATATAGTCAGTCGGTGACTTTTTCACTTGATACAAAGTCACTGCCATGATTTTCAATGTAACCATACCTTAAAAAATTATATCACTTTGTTCAAGAATAAAGAATTACAGTAATTTATGTTAAATGATAACTAATCATTAACATTACTATTAATTTTCATATTTTATTTTATAAACTAATTTATTTTAAACTCATAGTTATAGTTAATTTTAGAAAACTTATCATGATTATTATAAAAGCTTTCATATAAAACATACTTCATTTTAAAAGTTGCTTAAGCATAATTGAAAACTCAAAGATATCAAATTAATGTCCATTTTGATTTCAAAACTAATAAGAAATAGATGTGTGTGTTGTGTTATGATGTACTGAGTATAATTAACATATTACTTTTATTTTTTTCATATACCTTTACTTTATTGGTATTTTTGAATATTGAAAATTATATATATATATAATCACTTGTGGACTAGAGATTACTGACCCAAAAACATAATAATAAAAAGATTTCCAAGGTAAAAATAATTAATTATACATATATAATAAAAATTAGTAAGTGATTTTCTGTTATTTCTGTGGTAAAATTTATTCACTTTCAATAATAATAGCCACAATTTTTTAAAGAATATTCTTAATTTTGGATATTTAAATATTTTTAATATTCAAAATAAGCATCTTTTGCTAATATTCATACCTTTTGTCAAAGCAATACTAGGAGCCATATTTTTGTAATATTTCTAATTGTTGTGGGTTATATTTTACCTTTCATTTGTTCTTGATAAGGGAATATCTGACAAAGAAGGGCACAATAAAACTTTCCCAATTTCCTCTTTTGATTTTACTGATAAAATTTTATCTGTTCTTGAGAATTAAAGAAAAGTTAAATCATGTAGATTCCAAAAAACAGCAAGCTGCAGCAACAAAAACCGTTAAAGACCTCACAAAAAATGGCTCTAGGGCTGCTTTAACAAGTGGCATAGATTCCGACAGAAGTTTGTAGGCACAGGAGGAGCTTATTTTGAAGGTAATTTGGTATAAGAGTTTCTATGTATTGTATAATAAAACTTCTTTAAAAGTTCAGTTTATTTTTTAATACTGCTATATATTTTCAATAAAGTTGAAAAGTTAGAAGTATTATTAATAATTATTATTTAATAACAATATATAATACAAATTAATTCGCCATAAGAAAAAATTTCTAATATTTTATTGATATAAACTTCCATGAAAGTTTATATCAATAAAATATTAGAAATTATCAATAAATTATTATGAATAACTTAGACTTTAGACAAGCCAGTCTTGGCAGTATTGCATGTTAAATAGGATTTTTATGAAATTATGTAATGAAATCCATTATAGATTTAATGTAATAATTTTTTATTTATTTTAAGCTTTTATTAATCAAATGTTCTGAATAAAAATTTCAGATAATTGAAAATAAATTATTATCTAGAGTCAAATGATATTTATTTATTTATTTTTATTAGTGTATCAATGAAATTTTGGAACAAGCTGTTGTTTACATCAGTTATTTGAAGGATTCAAATGATAAGTTACTCCAAGAAAAATGTTCAGAGGTGCAAGGTAAAAAGTCTTATTCTTTTAAACACATGTAAACTTTCTTTTTAAATGCATTTGTAAGAATTGATATATTTGAAGATGTGTGATATTTTAATGGTATCATAAATGAGTCAGTTTTTACACAATTTTACAAAAATTCATAAAACAGTTAACTTAAATTGTTGAATTTCTTATTTATAAATGACATTTTATATGAAGTTTAAAATAATGGTAATAATAATGCTTATATGTAGTTTAAAACAAAAAATGGAATGCATTAAAGCATATTCTGAAGTATATGATAGTTTCAAAAATAGTCATTAACTCAATAAATGTACTAGAAAAATGCAAAAGATCATTTAATACAAAACTATGTTTTACAACTTAAATTTCCTGAATTCTGTTAGGCATTGTGTCACTTAACTTTCTGCAGATTCTTGATTCATTATTATTCCAAATAGCTTCTATTCATTTTCAAATTTTTTTATATTTGATGATCAGTTGTTTGGTATAACTGACCCAGGGTACTGTACCCTGGGGCATGTAGCCTGCTTTTTTTCCTAATCCCCAAGGGTGCCCATTATCAACAAAATAGTTCAGTTGTTTCAATTATATTAACAGCTGATAACTCATTCTATATTTTTATATATTTGACTAACTTTAATACTGTTTGAATTAATGTTTTTGTGTAATCATTGTTTTCCTTATAAAAATACTACTATTATGATTTCAGTTACTCTGCATTCTTTTTATCTTTTTTCTTTTATTGAAAACATGTAGTGTGGTTTCAAAGTAAGAGATAAACTTCAAGAGTGGATTCCTGGCAAGTCAAAGAACAAAAGTAGTCCTATTAACACATCTGGAAATGTACTGGTGCTAAGATAGATGACATGATTTGTGTCATGAACTGTACACACAGGATATAACATTACACAGCAGTGGCATACATATTTCATGCAGAATCACAACAGATGCTCAAAATATCCTCCATTGGTCTCAATTCAAGTGGTCACACATCATCTCATCACTTGGGGCATGTACTGTACCCTGCTTTTTTTCCTAATTCCCAAGGGTGCCCATTATCAACAAAATACAGAAAATTTATGACTTCTAGCTTGTTCTACAAATATAAAAGAAACTAATGTAGTAGTTCCTAAAATTTTTTGATTTGCAACTCCCTTGCTAAATCCAGATTTTCCCAAGGCCCCCTATGTCAAATTCTAATAAATACAATTTGCGAAATAGCGAAATAGCCAATATTTTTAAAATTAAGTAAAATTACAAAAATTTCATAACATTTTGTGGTGCCCCTGTGAGGAAACTGCAGCATACACTTTGGGAACTGCTGAACTAATGAATAATATTTGTCCATTGTCCCATGCATCATTTTATGTTGAACGAAACTGCATTTCTTATTTTCAAAGCCAAGTTAGCATCTAGGACAGTCAGTCATCTTGTGAGAGTGCTGATCCAATGTTGAATTATAGAGTTTGAAGCTTCTTGCATAATGTGTGATGTTCATTTTTTATAGCTTGTGCCCTCATTTTTGTAGTCTGTCATTGGATGTAACTATGGTACAACTGCAGTCTCTTGAACATTCCCAATTGCTTTTTTGTATGTGAATATCATGTCTGTCTGTTCTTGATAGGAATAATGAATCATTCTCACAGCACTACACTGTACACTTGCATCATGAACCTGTTTAGCAGACAGACAACATATAGCATACTTCCACTTGCACTGCTATGATTGCTTATAAGGAGATCTGTTGTCATGATGTCATCCATCACTAGTGCATTTCTAGACATATATTAATATGACCATTTTTGTTCTTTGTCCTTCCAGGAATCCACTACTGAAATTTGTTCTCATAGTTTTGAATCGTTTTGTATAATTGTGGAATTTATGGATAGATGTATAAATAAGCTTATTATCAAATTACATAACTCTTTATTTTAATTTAACTTTTCTCTTAATATGTTTATTATTATGTTGTTCATTATGTATATTGTTGATTCATTTATGATATTCTCTGTATGTTAAAAATATTAATAAAGAAAGAAAGATTTTTTCTAAAGTTTGTTAATTTATAAAAATAAGAAATAATTGATTAATAAATATATATTTTATAATTTATTTTTCATATTACTATTATATATGATGTACAGGTTTTTCACTCAAATGTACCTAATTTCAGTTACCTGTGAAAAATAATAGTTTAAGATGTAATGAAATAGGTTTTGTCTAAAAGGAAAACTTGAAAAGTTTCATTTAAACAAATCACCTTATCATTATGTGCTCCAGTAGAGTGCACAGACAACTCGAGCTGCTAGATGATCTCTTGCTTTGTAACTTGTAACATGTCTTCGATCTTAGTGGTGATGGCTGTAATGATGCATTAATGAAGATTCTCAAGATCTGTTAATTTTGTTGCATAAACTTTGTCTTTCTCATAATGCCAGAGAAAGAAAGTGAGGTCAGGTGAACTTGAGGCCATGCAGTCAGTCCTCCCCTCCTAATTCAGCATTTGTGGAAAATCTGGTCCAGAATTTGACAAACTTCTCTCTGCCAATTGTTGTAGGTATCTTGTTGAAGCAAACAAACTTCAAGAAGCAGACAATGAATTTGTAGGAAGAAGAATAGCTCCAGCATGTTGGTGCATGTAGTTCCATTAACAGTTTCCTCAGAGAAGATGGAAGGCCTCAGTTAGTGAGAATGCCTACCAAACATTGAATTTAGGACTGTTTCAAGTGTGTCCAACAAAAGCATGTGGAATTTTTGTCTCCCTGAATCATGTAGTAAATTCATCTTTCCCGACAGATGAAATATTGCCTAACTGGAGAGGAAGTCTTAGACAGAAAATTGGCCTACCATTTTTGATCTCTGTGTACTGGAGTGCACATAAAGAGACAATGATTTGTTTAAATGAAACTTTATGAATTTTCCTTTCAGACAAAACTTGTTACATTATATCCTGAACTATTAACTGTTCACAAGTAACTTAAATTAGGTACATTTGAGTGGAATATCTGTACTTGAATAATATAAAATTTCAAGATTTGAAATTTTATATATTTTGAATTTTCCTTATTAAAACTTAAGAATTTAGAGAACAGTGTTTTAATTTGAGTAATTTTTTTTAACTGTTTTCCTCAGTAACAAAGTCATAATATTCTATTGTTGTACCTATTCACTGCAGTTTTACTTCTTGGAACAATAAAAACCAAATATAATGAAGAACATTAAAATGTGTTTTTGACTTAGTTTTAGAATTAGACTAATACCTTTATGATTAGGATGCTTTAAGTAGATGGTGTTATCATCTGATGATAAGTTTAATAATTAATTAAAAATAATTAACCAATTAAAGTAGTAAATTGATCTAATTTAAAACCATCTGGAAAGAACAGCTTAAGAGTGTAGTTTAAATTGGCAATTCCTACATAATGAGATGATATGTTACTAATTTATTATACTACTGAATTGTTAACCTAAAATTCAGACTGTATGAATTTAGAATTTATATATAGTTCTAATAGTTGCTTATGACTAAATTCAGCATTCATTACATTTGGTTTTATCCTAAAGCAGGTAAGTATTGTTATTTATGTTCAATGATTAACATTTGATTACAAATATGAATAATAATTATGAATCAAATTGAATTTAATTATTTACTTTCAATATACAGATGGTCTTTGACCTTTGGACAACTTGCTCTTTTGTACATACTTTGATACTCTTAAATTATTTTTCATATAATAAATTCAAACTTGTACATTTCAGCCAACAAACAAAAATTTCAAGTTATCAATCAGTGGCATTCTATCTGCCAGTTTTGGTTTTCATAATAATAAAATCATTTGTTTTTTGCTTTTTTTTAATCTACAGTTTGAACATGTTAAATAATATTTTATGCATTGTAACATATTCATTGTAGAAAAGTAAAACTTTCAGACCTCTTAAAAAGAGATTTTATAATTTGTTTTGGTTTACTGAGCACAAAACTTTTTATAATGTATAATTTTGTTGCTCAACTTTTGGACGTTTGTACACATCCTTAGGAATAGATTATGTCTGAAAGTCAAGCACTGCCTGTGTATATAAATTCCTTAACAAAATTTGATGTAAAGTAATTTAGTGAAAAATCTTAAAATTTTTTATAGTAATTCCAAAAATTATATGAAAAAGTTAACTATTTTTTAAACTTAAGTATTGAATAAGATGATAATTGCTTCTACGTTGTTTTTGAATCAAACATTTATACTGATAATACTAAGATTTTTCATGAATTATTACTTTCTGTTCTTCTATTCTGTTTTTAAAACATATTCAATATGTAATACAAAATAAAATGCAAAATTAGTCTCTTTATTGGGACAATTTTTATACTGATCAATTGTTATATTAAAAATTCTTCATGGATATAACTTTCTATATCAAATAGCTTGTAAAGTATATCCAGTTTAAGATACAAATTAGTCTGCATTTTTTTTGTCAAAGGATTGTCGGCTACTGCAAAGCAGTTTTTGGTACAGTCATTTCATATGAGAATTTTCTCTGTACAGAGTTCTAACTTCATAATGCAGAAAATTTGGAAGTTTTTAGAATTCACATTAAAAATATATGTTACATAATATCACATAAATATTCATATATAATGTTTTAACAGAGTATTATTATCTAAGTTCCACTGTTCTACTGAAATCACATTTTCATATTTTAAATGTTCAGATTTATGTCATACAATGTAATTTTTATACTGTATAATAATCATTTCAATATGAATATTCCAAAATCAGTAACTATATTCAGTTCATTTCTTTAACTTTACTCATTCAATCTAGATAGATTTGGCATGCACAAATCTTTATAAGTTAAATATATCCGTTTTGGCATACAGATTCTCATATAATCTAGACATTCATAATTTTTCATGATTAATTTGGTTAAATCATTCTTGTACTTCACCTAAGCTGGTTAATACTGTTATAAGTCAGATCTGCTTGTAATGAGCAAAATTGTAGATAACTTATATAACTTATTAACACCTCACATCAATAAATTAAATTAATTTTTTTTTAACATTTTCAAATTTTTGATATTTGTAATGAAGAACTTTGAAAGAATCAAAATGTTGTTATTATGTTTAAATATATTATAAATATTTTTGTGACAGTTTTATTATAATCTCACTCAGACTTAATTTCACTGTAAGACACACACACCTTCATGCTGAGAACTTTAACTTTAAATTTAATCATAAAAAACAAACGTTTTCGGCCACTCCACTGGCCATCATCAGGTTAACTATATTCTAATACTATTTCGAACAACCCGTTCAAATTGAAATAGATTACAATAGAACTCGCGCGCTCAACTACGTAAACCAAAAGTAATATAAATAACATAGAAAAATAAATAAAATAAAATAAAATAAAACATGTCAATGGTACATGTAAACATAGCAATATCTATATATCTATAGGCAATCTTTTGCGCCTAGTTAATGTGTTCCTGTGACTTTTTTAATTAGAAACTTCCAAGCTGATGGTAAAATGGTCGCATCCTTGTAATTTAAGCATTTTGCCGACACTTGCAGCGACAACCGAAAAATGTGAAATTTATAAGTCCAGCTTATCCAAAAAATGCTTAAATTACAAGGATGCGACCATTTTACCATCAGCTTGGAAGTTTCTAATTAAAAAAGCCACAGGAACACATTAACTAGGCGCAAAAGATTGCCTATAGATATATAGATATTGCTGTGTTTACATGTACCATTGACATGTTTTATTTTATTTTATTTTATTTATTTTTCTATGTTATTTATATTACTTTTGGTTTACGTAGTTGAGCGCGCGAGTTCTATTGTAATCTATTTCAATTTGAACGGGTTGTTCGAAATAGTATTAGAATATAGTTAACCTGATGATGGCCAGTGGAGTGGCCGAAAACGTTTGTTTTTTATGATTAAATTTAAAGTTAAAGTTCTCAGCATGAAGGTGTGTGTGTCTTACAGTTTTATTATAGTTTGTTGTTGTAAATGATTCATTCAATTTGTGTAGTAATTCAAAAATTATGTACAAGTTTAAATTAATAATTTTGTAAGAATGTAAATTATTTATGTATTGTTTAATATATTATTTTTTAATAATAATTACAGTGGAAGAATTAAGAAGAATGAACAAAAGAATAAAAGATTTGGAAGAGCAGAACACCCAGTGCCTGAGGTTATTGCAAGCAGCTGGAATTACATGTACTTCATGTCCAGAAGAATTTTGTGATCAGAAATCTGGAAAATATTCTAATAAAATTACTTCAGAACAGGCCAGTGCCTTATTAACTCAATTTGAGAATGACTTGATAGAAAGTAATGTGACAAAGCTCAAATCTGTGATGCAAAGAAAATTGCAAAATAAAGGTAGTTCTGTAAGTGGTGATAGCATGGATACAGAACTTAATTGCAATGGAAAAACTTCTGATGATGATATCAGTGAAACAAGTATCATTTCAGAGAAGAGCCTGCCTGTTTCTCATCCAAGAAGTTCTAAAATAGATGGAGTAGTGTCTTCTGGAACAATATCAACAGTTACATCTCCAGTTCCATCATTAACTGATAATAAAGATAATCAAATTACAAAAGTAGTTAACAGTGTTTCACAAAGCGTGTGTTCCTCCTCTCCACTATCAAAAAGTGTAGACAATTGTCAATACACTGAGCCATGTTCTTCAGAAGGTCCAAATCTGTCATTAGATGTATGTGATATAACTGCTGTAACTCAAGCATTGCCTCCAGTCCCTGTGATGTCAACTTCTCAGAATTCCAGTGCTCTTCAGAATAATGTTCAAAAACTTTGTAAACAAACGGTAGCATCTTTCAACCAAGTGATTCAACCTCAGGTGTTGTCTCCTTGTGGAACAATACCTCCTACTGCAAACAGAGCTTCTAGCATTCAGAATATGTCTTCACCACTTATTGTTATTAATGAACATGGTATTCCTGTAATTCACAATATTGTTACATTTCAGAGTGTTCAACCGCCTGTATTTTCAAATTGTTCTTCCTCTCCAGCCCTTCTAACTTCTACTAATAATGGATTTGGACAGACCCAATCACCTCTTGGAATTTCACCACAAATTGCTGGATGCAGTAGCTACAAATCTATGTATGTTACTAAGGATTTTCAAAATCAAGCTAAAATTACATCAACTCCCACCACATTTAGTGTTACTGTTACCCCAAATAATTCAGTAACTGGTGTTCCAATTTTAGCAGCTGCAACTGGTTATACTTCTACAATCCGTCCACCAAATACTCTTACAACTGAAGGCAAGAATTTGCTGTCTCCTTTAGTTGCCCAAGTGCCTGTATCAGGTTCCTCACAGGAAAATACTATGAAGCTGTCGTCGGGTTTACCAACGTCCGCAATAGGGCAAGGAACACTCTCTCAAATCATCACTCATCCATCAGATGATTTAACAGCTTCAAATATGCATCTTCAATCATGCAACAGCCATAATTTATCTCAAAATATGCCTTGCAACACTCTACCTCCGACAGTAGTAACTCCTGGTGGCATATTAGTTGGGCAGCCATTGACAATCAATCAACAAGGACAGGTATTAACAATGGGGAGTGGACAAATTTTAGCCACACAGGGAAGCATAACAACTCAGCAGCCTCTCCCATCTGCTTTAATACTGCCTAATGGACAAGTCATTCCTGTCGTTAGCCAACCATCAGTTGTCTATGCAAATCCAGCAATGAATAATAATGTAGTTTTGACTCAAACAGGTAAACAAAATATTCAAGTGTCTAATTCTCCGGTAACAAATATCAAAAATCAGAATTCACCTTTACTTAATAATTCTATTAATAATAATATACTTTTTTCACCCTCAGGAACAACTAGAAATAATTTTAAAATGTCATCAGTTGCCTTAACACTATCTCAGAATGTGAATGCTCAACCATCCGTGTCATATACAATGAATAATGAAATCTCCCCACCGGCTGTTCAACAAAAGACGACAAATATTGGAATTGACTCTTTAAGACCTCCTCAGAATGATTCATCTATTATATCTACTGAAGAAGAATTAATAAAATGTACCACCAGTCAGACATTTCAGAATACATTGTCGACAGCACCTACCACAAAACCAAATTGTCTTAACATGGAAACAAATTCAAAAAGATCAGGTAATTTGAATAGCAAAAATGGAAATTCCATAAAAAACAGTAAATACAGCACATCTGGGAATAAACGAACAAATAGAATTTTAAAACCCAAACCTACATCTTCACCTCAGTCATTAGGTTTACAACATACAAAAATGCAACAAACAGTAAGAGATGTTGAAACAAAAAAACAAGAAAATAGCATTTTAAATAAAACATCAGCTAATGAAAAGAGTAATTTAAATAATGCTAACAATGTTGCTTCATGTACAAATTTAAATATGCCAGCAAATAAAACATCTGACAGTATCAAACTTAATATGAATGAGGCTGTAACAAAAGTATCTACAAATAATAATATGAGTTCTGGTATAACAACAGATATTTTGGCAAAAGCCACAGAATCAATATTTTCTAATTGTATGTCAGAACTTTCTCCATCAATTTCAAATTTTTCTTCAAATAAAGATGAATCATCACATAGCGAAAACACTGTAAACTGCCCAGTGATGGAGAATGGTAAAACAAACAAAAGTAATCATGAAGCATTATTAAATAAATCAACAAATGAAGAAAAGCAAGATAAGAAAGCACATTTGTATCATCTGGAAAATTCTAACACCTGTAATTCAATTGCAGAATCTTGCATTTCTTCTCAACCCCAAGATTTACTTAGCACTCTTACTGCAACAGTTTTTGGCGATTCTTCAGTCGATACAGCATCTGATGAATTAGAATTCACACAAGTAGATACATCAGCCTCTAAGCTAATGCCTACACTTTCCTCAAACATAATGGCAAAAAATTTAAAAGACGACAATGATGACAACCATGATTTGAATGTCGAAAAATTAAAAAATAGAAGTGATTGTAATAACAGTGATGCACCACCCCTGAAGAAAGCTAAAACAAATGAAGTATCTAATGGAAATAAAGGAATGCCCATAACAACAGTTCAGTCTATTGAAAAAGAACAATCAAATTGTTTTGTATCAAATACATTATCTGAGTGTAATGAAAATACTGCATCAACTTGTGAGACGTCACATAACAGAATTAATTCTGCAAATAAATGTTATTTATCTGAGGAAAAACAATTTAAACAAACACAACCCACTTGTGTATCTAGTACTTCAAATACGTTATCTGTAAGTGAAGTAACTCCTAATGTATCACAGATATTGCTTACAGACTCATCCTCTCAGATTCATTTAAGAACAGCACAGAAAAGTCCTCTGAAACAAAACTCATCCAATAATTTATCTACATTTGTTACAAATGGAGATAGTTCTGCATCTGATGCAGAGTTACCAACTTTAATTTTAGGCAGTTTAGGTGATGACAGTAATACTCCATCATCTGTAACTGGCAGTTCAAGTTCTGGTTTACCATTTTTGACATTATCCCCAAGTGAACCATTTTCTTCTGATTTGCATAAAGATGCATCTCATAATAATGAAAATTCATTTAATTTATTAGAAAACTGTAGGCAGTCTAATATTGAACCCATAGTATCTGTAAAAAACAAAGATTTTATTCAAAATAAAAAGACTTCTCCATCATCAGAACAGCAGAAAGAAAAATCTGTTAGAAATTCAACATATATGGAAACTAATAAGTCTACACATTCAAAACACAGTTTGTCTTCTAACCAATTACAGGAGCAAGAAGCTAATATTTCTTCAACATTGTCACCTCCTCTTTTGATCAAATCAAATTGTAATAGATCTGTTTCTACACAACAAAGGATTGTTCAAGACGAAAATATAAGTGGCCTTCAAAAGGATACACAATGCCCTTCATCTTCAGTTAATGTGAGAAGTATTTCAAGATCGAATGATGTGAACTGTCAGGTAACTTTAACTAATCAGTTGTCACCAGTTACCAGTTTAAGTTTTATTGCACCAAGTCCTCCTCCTCTGTTATCAAGAAATATTTTACATGAAACTCGTACCTCAACTCCAGCTTCAAATTCACCACATTTCTCACCGTTGTCATCTCAAGGTAATTTTAATGTTGTAAATAGTCAAACTCAACTTCTTGCCACCACAACACAATCTCAGAATTCAACACAAAACAGAATTTCTCCATTTAAGCTGACATCTGATAGAAATTCATCGACACCAAAATCTGTAGGAACTTTTCTTAATTCTGAAAATCCCTCTAATATAATAACATCCACTTCAACTGTTACTTCTACCACAACTAGTAATTCTGTTAATTTTCAACCACAAACTACAAGTCATACATTATCCAGTTACTCAGCAGAAGCTTTGATTGGACAGCAATCAACAATGACTTCTACATCATCTGGAAATCCTATTGTTTCTCAAGCACATTATAGCAACACATTAATTAGTGGATGCTCACGTGTTACTAGACCTCCCATTTCTTATTCAGCTGAAAGCCTAATTCAGACAAATTCTTGCATTGATAAAAAGCAAGAAACATTATCAAAAGAAACAATTTCTAATAACAACATGACATCAAACAATATGAATTCTTATAGACATCAGCCTCAACACTTGCAACATTCAGTTCAACAAACCACAATGTTGCAAGGAACTAACATAGGGCAGTCTATTGTTAGTAATGTTACTGAAAGAAGATTACCTTGTTCTAATTTATCAACATCCTCTGATATGATGCAGTCAAATTCATTGCAGTCAAACTTTCATTTGCAAGGAACATCACCTTACCCAAATTTAACGCATGGAATCACTACAGGTCCTCAGCAGAATTTAATGAATAATCATTTTGGAGGTAGTCCAATTTTAATGAGGCATGGAACATCTGCATGTCAACAATTAGATCAATGCCTACCTTGTAATCAACCATCACATAACAGTACCTCTATACCTCAAGCATATTCAAATATATCTTTGAATTTAGGAGGAAGCAAAAATTGCCACAACACAAATGCATTTCATCAGAACAGACCAAATGTTGAAACATCAATAACACAAACATTGTCCAGTTGTTTATCAAACGGGAATAATTTGAATCACATTGTAACTTCAAACAGCCAGCAACAGAATGGCTGTCTTTTCCCAAATCATGGTTCTTCTTCAATGCCAGCAGGACCATTATTGCAGATGCCTGAAACAAATTTTTCTCTGTTATCAAATACAACTTCGTTTAATAATCAAGTTAGAAATGATAATAGGCCACCTGTTTTTAATAATTTCCCTCAACACACACCTCAAAATCCTCTAGTAAACAATATTTTTCATGGATCTTTTGTTACAAGTGTAAATACTCAAAGGAATGAAGTAACAAATGTTATGACTGCCCAGCAATCAACACATCCAAATGAAGGAATAAAACAGGTGACTAGAGATCACAGAAGTAGCTCTCAGTCTCAGAGCCCTGCTCCTAATCAGTCTAAAATTTCACCAAAAACCAGTAAATCAAATGCAAAAAAGAATAAACAGAATTCGGTAAATGATGAAGTGATATCATCCACTCCGTACGACAATATCAATGCAAGAATGAGTACTCATTTTTCTGTTCCAGATTTATCATTTCCAAGAAATGATGGTCCTTGTCTGGGAAATAATTATTTTAGCAACTCTCAAAGATCTCTTGTTCCTACAATATCAAACATTCAAACGCAAAATAAAAACATTCCGTCAGTTGCAACCTCAGACACCAGTTTCACCGCAAATTCCGCATACAATCCAATATTTCGTCGTCAAGCTGACAACAGTCTCAATTTTAATTTTCAAGGTTCAAGTTTCAGCGTCAATTCATTGCACAGACCCGCAACGTCTGGAACCGACAACATATCTGCTGCCCAAATTAGTTGCCATACATCTACGGCTTCTGCTCATCCCATCCCAAATTTTAATTTGAGCAACATCTTTCCAGACATAAGTACATCTAGTGAAAGTATTAATTTGCCACCTATGAAGTTTCATCACAATAATCACATCATTACTCCACCAAATTCTAATCAGATTCAGGCATCGGAGGGAACTTCATTATCCCACGGTGCCACTCATCAAAATCGGGGACCTCCGCCTCTGTATCATAGTCGATCTCATCCACCCGTCATACATAACAGCGTGGGTTTTAACGGTATTCTAGGGCCGAACACACACAGTTTTGATGGTCACGGTGCTCAAATGGCCGTGGGCATCAACAATGCCATGGGTCATCCTCCTCCTCCTCCACCTCCGCCGCCACCTTTCGGGCCAACCCATGCACACACACCCTCATTCGGAAACGTCCTACCCCCACTCAACTTTCCCATGCACGATCACTGATAACGGGAATCAATATTTTGTAAGAGATTATGCATTGATTTAAAATGGCAGCTCCATTACGAATCGAGGAGAGGGATATTTGCGAGTTATAATTGTAGTTATAATTGCACATAGTTCTTTAGAGGAATGTCGCCGAAGAGAAGATGGTTTATTTGTATTTTTTATGAACTGTTGTTGTAAGCAATGGTTTATCCACAATATAAAATGGATATTTTTTTTCTACAAAAGAAAAAAATTCTTGGATCTCTTGTAGTAAAGATATCAAGAGATTATGTATAATAATGAATTTTTACAAGTAAGTAAATGTACAGGTCATTGTGATTATACTTAAGAGAGAATTGTTTATTTCTTCCAGAGAAAATATTTTATCCAGATATTTCACTTTTTGCTGTCAATGTCATTCATACATTTCATCAAGAAATATGTAGTTATTCACGTCAAATTGAATTTTGACTGTAAAGTTGAATAAAATGTCCTCATCAAGAATATTCTTAGTTATATATTCAATTAGTAAAAGTCGTCTTTTATTAATCAAATCAAAACAGCAAAGCGCTTTCACCCAATTTCGAGTACTGGGTAATTTCTCTCCTTAAAATGCGTTGTAAGCTCTATTAGCCTTAGAAACGCCGAATATAATACGAATTTCGTGAGATTCGATTTAATTGTTTTGATTTTCGAAAGTAATAGAATTTCGAAAGATTTTGTATGAAAAATGAATTAGTGTTACGATGTTGACCAGATATAACGAAATTTAATTATAAATTCATTCGTTTTGATATTTATGACTATAATTTTAAGTCATTGCGTTGAAATATCGAAGTCCAAGAATGAATGAATATGGCATTAATAAAAATGGCGGTCGAATGACCGAGTCGGTTAAGGCGTTAGCTTACAGCTCTGAGATATCCAGTCGAAGGTAAGCCTTTACTGGGTATGCTCATACGTTAATGCAATGTTTTTCAATACTTCCCGTAACTTACCAATGTAGAATTATTGTAATTTTAGTAATAAACGTAAGAAGTGTTATGGTACTACTAAGCATTGGTGAATACAAGGGAAAGACTACAGATGCTTAAGCCCTACTCATTAATTAACGCAATATGTTTGAACTTCAAAACACTTTTTAAAAACGTTTACGATGACAAATATGTATTTATCTGATTATCTATAATATAATCGTGCGCGTTTTAATAAATGGTACTAATACAAATATTTTTTAAGTTAGCCGCATTGGGTACTTCTGGATCCGTCATTGCTGCTCAAAAGTACTGTACATTTCGTGGCATTCTTAAATGTTGCTGCAGCTCTTGAAAACCATTGCATTAATTCTAAGTATTCTGGTCTCAATTGTATCCGTTATGACAAAATGGATCTAGTGGCATAGATGAGTAATCACGTACTAACTCGTATTATTATTATTATTGAAAAATTACGAGAATCTACTAAATTCGAATTTAATATCCATCATTCCCATGGATACCACTTGGTCACCAGGACAAGAAACAATTTTCGACGTATGAAAATGTACAGACCTCTACGTCAGTGGTTTTTGACTGGGGGGTGTCGCGAAATATAATTCTTAGCGGCGCCATAACACTTACGTATAAACTTATTACTAAAAGTACGCAATCAAACTTCATTATCAACGTAACTACGTTGATAAAGTTGGGTGTCACTACTAGAAAAAGATTGAAAAAACACTGCCATAGATATTACAAGTAGAAACATTTTCCGTGTCATTAATTAATAAACTAATGACAGTCCGTTTTATAAAGCTTGGCCATACGTTTAATTTTAGTGCGAAATTTGACCCTTAATATCTCCTCTACCAATACATCGATTTGGATGAAATTTAAAAAGTTCGTGTACATGATGAATACTATGGACGTCTCAAATGTTTAACAAATTCGTTGGATCGTTTTGGATTTACGTAATCAGCATTTTGTCGCGATTTACAGTGAGAGAGAGTGCGACACCACAAGCCAGAAGTTTGCACATGTTTAATGGCTTGTTCGACAGCTGCTCGCCGCCAATTTGTCCCTTTGAAAGTTTTTAAAAATATTGAGCATTGATGATAGGTCATTTTTTTTTTAAATTTTGGTATATTGGTCAATCGGATATCACATGGCAGTGCAGGCTATCGCGTGACTCACATGAAAATACAATTATAACGCGATTTCACTCGTTAGATAATTATTACGTGATTTTCACGTCTTGCAATTACTTTTGATTTAATTAACACAAGCCTAGGCCCGGATTCACGAAAGTGACCGATGATGTCGATAGGTAAACTTTCACCAAAAAAGAATTCGGACGCCAACCCTACGGCGTTTGCCCAGCTCTACCTAAGAAAACAAAAAAAAAAAAAAAAAAAAAAAAGACCGACACACGTGGACTCGCGACAAAACAAAAAGATTCCCAAGTCTTACAATTTCGTTAAACGGGCGCTACTGTGTATTACAAAAAATTTTCTTATAACTAATAACTATAGAGATGAAATGGAAAATTAAAATAGACAAAAGAAAGGGGTACCCGTTCCTTTTTTACAGAGATGATTATTTTCGATGATTTTCAGTGAAATTTCCTTGTTCGTCCTTTTGAGGAGGTTAACGTATCCTTTTATCGGGGATCAATGGAAACTCTCTTCATCAACGATTAATTGAAGCCGCAGGATTCTTGTTTCCCGAAGTCTTTAAGAAATTCTTAAAGTCCCTTGCTATGGTCAGGATCGACCTCTCCTCTCCTTCCCAGTCCGAAAACCGTTAACTCTCCCCTTTAGGCTCTTTTATCTCTTAGGTAGTTCAGAACGTCAATCATCAACCAAGTGAAACAGAAATGAGGACAGAAGCTACAAACTAGAATACTCTAACTTAAAGTTATGGCGTACAGCCACATGAGCATCCACCTCATGCGGAATAAATACTGACATGTCTAAGAAAATATTCGAACACGCGTGTTCTTGCAGTTACAACTGTTGCTGGTGAATAAAAAAAGTTGTTTATATTTTTGATTCTACCACACAAATACAGGATGATGCATTGTAATTAATCACTGGAATAACCCGAAAAAGGCGCATTCTACGAAGAAATCCATTGAAAACATGGAATAAAAACGCTAAAACATCATTTGGAAACTATCGTTATTTGGTGGAACCATTCTTTTCTTTCAAATAACACAAAAACTTATGCAAAAAACGTTGTCAATAGTTACATAATTTTTGTGGAAATGTGAACGGGCAAAATTTTCTGGAGTTTGAGTTGAACTACCAGTTTTGCTTGAGGATGTTTATCTTGATACAAGGTAAAGAATGTGGATTCAGTTAGATGGAGTTCAAACATCCCATAAAAATTAAGCCCAGCAATATTGGTCCATGTCGTCCATTTACTTCAATTAAACAGACATTATAGTTAGGGGGCAAAAGGGACCCGTTATCGCCTTTCTGAGGCTTGGGCTGGGATGAAAAACATTATTTTAACCATATATCCAAACAAAAACGAATCTTGATCTTTGCGATTAATTAAAATTAAGAAAACTAAATTATAAAGGAAAAAAATAAAATTATTCTAATATTAAAACAACGCGGTAAAAAAGGAGAAAAATTAGTAAATCAAATTCTTTATAAGACAAGACGAACAAAACAGAAAATGTTAGTCAGTGGCGTCGCGTAGTGGGGGCGGCAGGGGCGGCCCGCCCCGGGCGGCACTTATAGGGGACGGCAAAATTTCTCAATAAATAATAATATCTTGTAAAAATACCTAAATAAGGGGGCGGCGAAATTTTCCTCCGCCAGGGCGGCTGACACCCACGCTACGCCACTGATGTTAGTTAAGGTACTGCACATGGTTTGTTCAATACCGAAGGAAAGACGGTGTCGAATTGTATTCGTAAACAATTGTCTTCTCGGGAACAGATCTGGTCTAATTTCATCTGGTAACAGAGAAAAGCCAATTGGGGACCGAGAAAAAGGATTAATAACCGATAAAGTAACTATTTGCGAACCATATGATATTTAAACCCAGGCCACAAGGATTGCTGTGGCATTCCTCGAGGTCATGTCCCTGGCTGGGGTGTTTTCCGCAAGGTTCCATCTTCGTTCATTGCCGACGTATTCTCCGAAAGTTAGACCTTCGTTGAGAGAAACTTCGGAAATTCCGACTGCATTCAGCGGACATCGTTTCCTGTTCGAAAACAGGTCTTCGAATGCAACATCCGGTCAGCGATAAGAAACCACCCTCGTCGCTGGACTTTCCTCTTCTTCTTTCGAAGACTACGCTCCGAAATCTACAAGGATTTCAATCCTTCGTGAAAATAGTACTTTTATTGTAAGTTAATTATCTAATAAACAGGTTGAGTTGTTTGTAAACGAGGTATCGATCTCTGACTTAATCGCTCCCACTGTTACCGCTCGGCATCCAGACGGCAATAGAGACGATAACGATATATCACTTACAATCGTTATTTGTTTTTCGAAACTTCTTTCCCCCGGCGGCCCCACACTTTTGTCGTCTCATTCGTCTCCGTAAATATAAAAGGCGCAGTTAATTTTGTTTATTATTGGTGTCTGTAATTCGCAACGAGTCTGCTACTATAATGCAAAATTGGAATCGTGTATTATCGTTGTTGTGTGGGACAAGGAGATGCAACGCGAAGACGATCTGCCAAGGAAGTCTTTTATGGAAAACTGGCCCTATTTAGGTGTTACAATTGTAAACACCCGGAAAACTCCACAGGGCCAGCCCGTTGGTGCGGCACGAACCCGCGACTATCAGGGTTCAGTGGTTTTATCCTCTCGGTCACCGAGTTCGGGACAGACCATCCATGAAGACGGCCGGATGGCCGAGCGGTAAAGGTGGCAGCCTACCGCTCTGGGGGACCCGGGATCGAATCCGAACGGGTCGAATAATCCCCAGGAATTTTTCGGGGGGTGGTCCGTTCGGATATGTCGGGCCCCGTCCCTCACCACCCGGTCGCCCCATTGTGAGCCTGGCCGAACCCATAATGGGCCTACTAAAAGAGCCCTCTTAGTGCCCACAGGGCGGAAAGAGTTTAAAAAAAAGAAAAAAAAAGACCATTCATGAAAATTTCTGAATGGTCCACCCGGACTCAACCTCCGGACCCCAAAGCGATAGACCGACGCCTTAACTGCCTCGACCATCCAAATCTGGGTTTGGCTTGGTTCACAATGGAGGTACCGGGTATCGGAGGACGAGGCATGTTGGGAAACGTCAGGTCTTGTTTTGAAAAATTTCTGAAGTTCGTAATGTAGACCAGAGCTTCTCAAACTTTTTTGGATTACCGCCCTCTTCTGTTTTGTGTACACGGAGTTCCTCCTGTGTACACAGAACAGAGAGCGTTACTACAGTGTACACAATATGAATTTTATATTGTGCACACTACTAATTTCTCAAAGTGGGTGAAAACACTGAAGTAGACTTTCCAAAGTGTCAGGCTAACACTTCCATCGGCTTGGCCATCCGATCGTCAAACCTATGTCTGTTATCGATGGAGTTTTTAAATTGTTTATATATTACAAATGTATTTTCCACGATATTATTTTGACAAAATTGGTATTCCGATATCTTTCTAAATATTCTAATTTTATAATTACCTTGTAGGCCTATACAAATTTCTTTCTCGAAATGCGAAAAAAACCACACAATATTTTAAGTAATTTATTTTTAAATTCATTTATTTGACATGAATATTTGATTAATTTTATTATCCACGCTCACATTTTCTCCATTGCAGCAATGTATTTTTTAATTATTGTCTTCATAAATTACTATTATAGTAGTTAAATCTCCTCCATTTTCTCCAAAATTAAGTATTGCATTATCTGTATGTTTAACTTTTTTCGTTCTGTCAGCGCTAACATATCCTTTTTTACATACTTATTATGGATTCGGCCATCAGAAGGAAAGGGAAGCTAGAGCTATATCTCTCGGGCCCAGGCTTGTATAGGACCAGATAAGAAACTTATAAAGTTTTTACTTTATATCTGAAGTCTATAATATAATTTTATGTAATTTCATGTACACAGAGCGGGAAAAAATAATAAACTCAGACCGTCACTGCCAGGCCATAGTCCCAGGGTTCGTGGTCTCTCTCCGTAGCCTGGACTCCCAGGGAAGCAGTTAATGTCGAGGGACTGGACCCAGTACATAAATTAACATATTATCATAGCATCACTTAATATTCTTTTATATAAAATTAATTTATAATCTTTCAATTAGTTGAATAAAATAAATTGTAAAATATAATATAGATGAATAATATGTCTTTCTATAATTTAGAATAAACAAACAAACAAAAATTGAGTCAAATAAAATTTTAATAAAATAATTTAAATTTGTTACTTTTAATTTATGTTTCTATATAAAATTGACTTGTTTTCCGACGTTACACGATATTAAAATTATTCTAAATTAAATTTATGCTACTTTGAATAATAGTAAATTCTATTAGCCTATATGTACTGTACAGTATATAAATATCTATCTTATTGTGTTATCAATTAACTTTGAACTTTTTCTGCCCTACAGACATTAAGATTTCCATCCCTATTATGGGTTGGTCAGGCCCACAATGGAAACGGTTGGTGGTAAGGAATGTGATCCGACATATTCCCATCAACTCACATCCGTGGGCGTCGATCCATCCCCAATATTTTTGTACCGGAAAATTGTTCCTTCCTAACGTGTTTTTTTAATACCATGCTAAAAAAAATTAGAAGTAACAACGATTACACCTTATACAACAGGTACACCTTATTTTTTATACCCACTCAAAATCCGACAATGAGAAATTTTTCTGACTCATTGTCATTGTCTCCACCCTCAGATATATATGCAGATCGACGTTGATGCATCCATCCATCAATATTGAATCTAGTCGTAGATTTTTAAATCCATATGGATTATTCATTTCGTATTAAGCAAAAGTATCTTAGCCACTATTTTTTCTTCTTACTAATTTAGTAATCCATCCATTAATTTGTCCGATTCGTTTTATTACTACTTCACCTTTTATAATTTCCATTTATAATTACATCAAGTGAAAAGATCTTTTTAAATAAATTGTCAGAATTGTTTTCTACTACGTTTATGAGATTATATGAACTTTTGAATTATGAATTAAACAAGTAATTAAATTTAAAAAAAATCATTAATAATCTATTTTTCGTTATTTTTAAAATTCTTAAACCGCTTTTACACATATGTTTATCTTATTATTTAGATGAAGAAATAATTAGTGTTGTTGTTTCAAAATCCACATGACACACGAATAAACCATATAAACTAGGAAATTTTATTTCATTTTTTAATGAGTGTAAAGAATTGAACCAAATTTTCCAAATTATTATATACATAACTTACAGGATAAGGCAAACTTATACTTTTTAAAAGGTAAAGAAAGCTGTAGGTTTCTACATTTCTAGATTATTTAGCCTATAAAATATGTCTAAAATCTGTAGCTTACTTAAGTTTCTGCAGTTACTCTACATTCTAAAGGTCTAAAGGCCTTGAGTAAATGACTTTTATATGTAAACTTTTTTTTTTTTAAAAAAAAAGTAGAGTTTATAACGAATTAAAATGAAATTGCGCTAAGTGAAAGTATATTAATAATCAAATGATAACTTTTCAGGCTAAAACTTGGCTAATTAATAACAGATATTACGTAATTTACTAAAAGTAGGCAGTCTTGTATTAAACTTACATTAATTTTGTCACTATGATTTAATACGTTTAATTCTGATTCATTTATATAACTATAGTTTGAATCCTAACATATTGATATAAATTTACATATTGTATGTAACGCATATTTTCTTATAAATTATAATAATTTAATTATTATAATTTCTGATACTCCGATTCTGACAATATTTTTTTTTTTTTCTTTTACCAATAACTTCTTAAGCGTTTGCTTTAATAATAAGTGTAAAATATTTATTTGAATAAAATAATCTGCAGAACTTAGTATTAAACTTTTAGCTTATAAGTTTAATCCAAAGTTTTATGTTTTATACAGATTTGTCTTGTATATAAAATATATTATTTCTAATTGTTAAGATACGTTAAGACACGTTGACAACCGTCCTCCATCGAGCTGTATTGGCTTTCCATTCTCCTTTTATCAATAATGTCGTCCTTTCGAGTACAAATTTGTTTGTTTTTAGTTAATTTTACTTTATTATCTCCCAAATATTACAGGTACTCACTAGATTATCAGAAAGACACTATTATTAATCAGAGTAGGGCAAACAAATAAAATTTAAGGACTCGATTAGGGTGGCGTTTTACAACAGATGGTAATGATTCTAACATCGAGTTTAAACTCTATTTATTGTCTATTTAATGTTTTGTAATTTACAATTTGTCAAGAAATATCTATAACAAACTACTTTGTTACAAATGTCTTCTATTGTACTGTACAATGTCCTTTTTCTGTACAAGAAAGTTGACAACCTTCATTAAGACTATACTTCCGGTGCCAAAATTTATAAATATATTGTGAATATTCTTCTAAAAATTAAAGATATTAATTGTAATATTTTTAAAATAAAATGTGTTTAGTAATAATTTTGAAACGAAATTTTCCAGAAAACGTTGGATAATGGGCAATTAACGGCATTAAATATTTATAAACTTTATATTGATTTAGTACTTGTGTATATATTAATACCAATTGTATAAACAGTATTTTATATAGGTGTTTGACTGATCTGCGATTCATCTTTTAAATAACACTTATCATCAATTATCTTTTTCTGTAATATATCAAGGATATTTCGATTATTATTGAGGTAAGATTCTTCTCTATCTCGGGTTAAAGTATTAATTTTAGAAAGAAATAAAATTTATAAAATATGCCCTAAAGGTCGCTAGATTTATAATGGATTGCTGTATGTAGGCCTAAATAAATTTTTTAAAAACCTAAAGTTTCGGCTCAAAATTATAGATAAAAATCGCTTCATCGCATCATCTCGCGATCTTCCGGCCGAAATAATTAATTATTCACGAAATAACATATTATATCGGGCGTTATAAATACATTTAAAAACATTTCATTAATTTTTTTATTATTTCGATTTCAAATGAATTCTCTGTATTCCTTCTCCTATTTCTAATTGCATACTTTTCAAAACGGAAAAATATATTTTATCGTAATTACAATCTTCCGTATTTATTTTTGATATTAAAAAAAGGAAACAATTTTCTTATAATATTATGACAAAAAATATCGATCTACTGACATCGTTAATGATGATAATCTGTAAGATTTAAATTGTTGTAAACGTTAATGTTTTGTTAAAATATATATAAGACGAGTTAACAGATTTTAAATTTAGTTTAGGTATATTTAATAATTTTAATTTTAACTATTTCTGGGTGCTAAGAGGATCTTTCTTTTGTCTTTTGTAGGCCTATTTTTGATAGGTCTGCCTATCAAAAATAGGCCTAGTATAGAAAAACTTCATATCTGGGCTACTCATCTCAAACATTTTAAAAATCGACCCGAATTCGAACCCGGATCCCTCGTAGAATTATGCTGTTTATCGCCTTGACTGTCTGGTCGGCCTATATTTTGGATATTATGTATCGATAGAAAGCCATAAAAATAAACTTTACCAAAAAAATTTAAGTAGGTTAACGTATAACCACGATGAAAGCAATATTTCAAAGATTAGAAGCTTATAATGTCTAAAATATTTTTTTTTCTGGTGTTATTAGGAGTTTGATTAAGAGTATATATACAACTAGAAAGTTATTGTGGTCTTTTAAAAAATTCCCTGTCACATAATATAATTTCCAATATCCTAATTTTATTTATATGATTTATTAGGTGTCAAGTCTCAAATTTATGATTATCTCACTCTGTAAGATTGTTAAAATTTTATATTTAGTTCTAAAATTAATTTATAAGAGAGTATATACATTCTCTTTTAAAGTAATATGGCTGCTACTTTATGTAATTACTTACTTTTCATCATCATTGTTGTTATAGGCAGAAATTATTTTGCCAATTGGAATTCTCTCAATCATATCTGTTATTTTAACGAAAAATTTGAGTATAAAATTGTACAGAATCTACAGTGAAAGCAAACAAATGCATGCAATATAATTTTAATTGTATTAGTACAATTCGTTTAAATAATAATAAGGCTTTTATTTTTTACATATTTGAAGTATAAAATTATTGCCTTACTTATCTTATTATGATTATTTATTAAGTAATATTTTGAAGTCTAAATGAAGGATTCGAACTCTGCATTAGTTCAATTACAGGTACAGATGTGGATTTGAATAGTTTTTCTCCTTCAATATGCCAAAACAAGCCTTAAATTTGGAAAAAAAAACCTTTCGTGTTAATATAATTCCAGCATATGATATTTTTAAGGCTACTAATGAGGTCGTAGATACACACAATTCAAAAACCCTTTGGTGCTTTTAGATTAAAGCTCTGTGTTTTTGTTATATCAATAAGTGTTTAGTAGGACTTCTAAACTCTTATTAATAAAAGGAAAGAAACTTCTTATTTAAATAGGAAATAATGTGAACAGTATGGTGAAAGAAATATAAATCTATGCACAACAAACAAGAACGAAAAACTTTCTATAAGCATAAATTCGAATTAATTTATTCGAGAGAAGTTATAATAAATATTGAAGAATTCATCACGATACTGACATAATTTTTACTCTGTTTTTTAGAGAAAAGGTTCCTCTATAGATTGTGATAAATGGTATCTCCGTAGAAGAGTCTTTTCTTTCTTTTATCAATAGGAGTTTATAACTTTTTTATTTAAGTTTTAGATAGGAAATAATCTGAACAGTTGAGTTCATCGGAGACAAAAACATGATACACATGTCAATGTCTAGTAACATGAAAGCCAGATTAAGTGGTATATCTTTATCCATTCGAAATTTTCGTTGGAATTAAGATATATAAATTGTGTCATTTATTCGTCCAGAAAGGCTTCTAATGTTTAAAAAAGGATTCCGAATATAAAGTGGAGGTATTGTCGTTTTAAACGAAAAATTATTCTTCTATTAGCTAAAAAATTTAATTCTTCTTAGGTCATTTCTCGCTAAGCAAGCCGAGTTAACTCCTTCAGGGGAGGAAAGATTTATTAAGGGAGAAAATTCTCCGTACGATCAAAAAATCACCATCAGAATTTGCTAGCAACATCTATTAGAGATATATCCGACGAGGGAAGCGTTCTAGTATAAGCAAGATAAACCCGAGCTATTTTTATTTGAAGGATAGGAACGTCAATGCTAAAGTGGAAATCAATCGACCAGAAATTCACCAAAGCGAAAATTCACTTGTCACTCAGTGCCTTAATAAACAGCAATTCGTAGAATATAGGCCTACACAGTGCCAAGATTTCGGGAAGGAGGTGGGCTACTTCAAACGTTCCCACGGTTATCGAGGTAATGGCTGGTTTCGTTGGGAATAAGTTTTATAATTCGGATGCTGATTTTTTTCTCTTTGATTTAATAATAGAAATCAATTGGTTGCTGTGTAATAAAACGCGTGTATGGAAGAATTCGATTAAACCATTTATCCCGACATTAACACGCGCGAATCAAACATTTCGCTTCATTTAGCAATTTTATTGTTTGTCTCTCCTCCACGAAAGAATCTCGAATTAACGACGTCGAAAATCGACCGCCATTTTTTCCTTTTCGGTCACCAGAACATTATCGACTTTGCTGTCATCCGGAGGATTCCCTCTCGAATCCGAAACGAATCGATTTGCAGAACCATCGGTTCAGTGGTCGGAGTCAATGGTTTAGATGGAGAACGGTTGACACGATTGATAAAACACTCCGCTGCTGAAAAAAACCATCAGTCTAGCCGGATAGAGAAGTATTTAACGAGCCGAAACGTCCTCCTACAGCGTGCATCGACGCGAATCGTAATTCTACAATGGGTAATTGGCAGTATAAAACAGGAAGACGTCGAGGACAATAACACGAAATTTATTTAAGAAAATCGACAAACATCGACAGAATCTCTGAATGTGTTGGACACGTTTTCGAATCAATTGGTTGTGATTGGAGAGGAACAAATCCGAGATGAGCGAAAGAGGAACTTGGCAATCACAGCCAACCATTCCGTATCTGGTCTAACCTGCGAGGTTATGAAAAAGTAGGATGATCTTCTATAGGAACCGTTTAGTAGAGATCTCTCACGTCGGACGAGGCGTAGGGAGAGAAAGGCGAGTGACACTTCTTATCACCCATGGAAGGTACGCTCTTCCCTTGCGATTCGTTCAACGATGGAATCGAGTTCTTCTTTGGTCGCCCTTTCGGTTTTGTAGGAGGAACCGTGCATCCGCCTTGCATTACCTGCTTGAATAAATGCATAAATCATACACATTTTACCATATAAATTCTTACATTTATAAATTTTGAAGTACGGATAGTATTTTTTCCAATAACTTACGCTAAACGATTAAATATCGAGTCAAATAACTTGGTTCGATATTTGTTTTAGTGTAGCGTTTAATTAAGCCAATTAAATATTTCTCGAAAAAAGATCACATAAAATAGTAATGCTATCCGCATCTTATGAATAAAAATGTAAACTTTTAGAGTAATTTACTATAAAAATTAAAGATAATTAACTTATTATAACTACTATAAATTCTAACTCTTCCATCAAAATTCGAAGTGTTTTTATGGATGAACTCTCGCTTAAAGGAAACACTCGATTGAAAATTGAATTTTCTCAGGAGAATAAGTTCCATTAAGAACTTTACACAAATAATCGACTTCTTTAAAAGCATCATATTACACCCTTTAAACAATCAAAAAATACGCATCTGCACTTTATTTAGAAAAAGATGCCATCCTAAAACATGATTAAATATAGATTAACAGTCTTTTGACTTTCTTTTCGGAAAAAATGCATCAAATGAAGATTCTTTAATAATAATAATAATAGAAAAAAAGAAGATTTAATTTGACATTACTTGATGAATTTCTAAGTATTACAGCCTTTTCGTTCCATTAAAAAATGAAATCAACTTTGAGTAGAAATGTTATCTGTAGGCCTATGTATATTCTAAATTGAAACTTCTACTATTTTAACATGTTATCTTTTTATTTCAAATATCAAATTCAAATTATTTGCTTCAAGTATTTGTTTAGAATTGGCATTTTACATATAGTGGATGGCACAAAAATCAGTTAATCAATATGTGTTTTTTTTTAAGAACAGTTATATTTTGCAATTAAAAATCATAACATGTAGCTATTTCAAGCCAGTTTGTATTCAAAAATGTATTTTAATTAACTAAATTTTAAACCATTCATATACATATATAGGTTATATACTCGTATATACACATAGAGAGGAAGGATGGCATCTCTTTCTGCTCTAGGAACATCAAGATACAATATAAATACATAGAATTAAATATTTTAATAAGAAAATTATAATTCAAATAACCACATATTAGAAAAAACTATCTAAAAAATGTAATTGCTTTTAGAACAATTTATCTGGTCAATACAACTCTGCATATTTTTTATGCTGTAGATTGAAAATATTCGGTTGAATTTATAATTATGGGAATTATAAATTGTTACTTTTTATATAAATATATTATTTAAATATTAGGTACAGACAGAAATGAGTTGCGGTTCGTTTAAGATGCTTTTCAAATGTCTACGGTCGAGTAAGTTCTATCATTTTTCCCATCACATTAGTATAGATTCTCACGAAAGACGAGAAAAATTGATGATAGAGCTCACTAGGCTGTTGAAAATTACTAAATTAGCTTCTTGTTTGTAACATTTGAACCTAAAAAATTCATTGAACAATATAATTAGTACAAATGATTGATCTCGTAGATGTCGAGGAGCAAAGCTTTATCCTATCGATTTAAATTTATTTAGTAGAGAAATAGAAGAGAAAAAAAATAATAAATTTCCAATTGCTGAATAAACAAATATAGAATATAAAATGCCACATTAACACAGACAAAAGTGAAATTTTCTGTTTAAAAATGGAGTTTTACTTTAGCAGAATCAGAATTAATACATTATTCATCAGGTACATTCGTTTTCTCAGAATGTACAGTACAATACACTATTATGCCAATTCGACGTCATTTCATAATTTCCCATTACAAAAAAGAGTATAGGAATGGGTCAAACAGATGTAAAAATGTACACTATTAAGGCGAAATGAATATATTTATAAAGAAAATTTAAAGTTTTCATATGTCGGGTATTTTCGTAAATAAAACGCCACTAAAAGTATGTTAATGGGCTTATTCTTAGATACTAGGCCATACTTAAGACGGCACAATTTTTTAGATTCATCAACTGTTATTTTTTAGTGGTGTTTTGTTTTTGCTCTGTCAGGATCCTCGAAAAGTAAGGGGATCACGCGAACCTCCTCGGCAACGAAAGGTCCCGACTTGCAACCACAATTGGAGCTGATGAGTTGAAGAATCCGGAATCCGAAAAACACAAGAATGGTATCAAGGTATCGAAGCGGATGAAGAAACTAACGAATATTATGATTTTTCTAATGACGACAGATATAATTTTTATTAAAAATACTTTCCAAAGATAAAATTCTTTAAAAAGTGAGTAGAGATTTAAAATACATCACTTAAATAACAGAAAATAAAATAAACTTTCGGAATAGGCGAAAACTTCGATTAAAATAATAAAAAGGGAATAGTATATTTTCTTTCAAATAAGTAGATATTGTGGGTATAATCATGAGACCTTTTGATTTTTAACCCTGCCTTTGAAGATCAGGATTAAAGGCCATATAGAAAATGACAAAAATTAAAAATGGGATAAATATTTTATTAAAATGAAGTTTTCGGATTATCCGTTAACTTTTATTGGAACAATTCAGAAAATGCAAAACGGTTCTTACTTCTGATACCAACGCTAAATTTTGCGTCAAATTTAATTTCGGAATAGAAGCGATTCTCATGATATAATCATATTTAAATGTTTCTCGCATTATTATTCAGTTTAAAAAAGTACAACTTTAAAATTTTATCCAAGTTTTCTTCGGCTAGAATCACATCGTGTTACTTGAATAAACATCTTAACTATAAATCTTGCAAACGTGTGCGATTTATAATTAAAGTTTTTATTCAGTAGCATCGGTATAAATGATTCTTTCTCTTGCAAAATAGTTCAAAACCAATATGCACTTGATTTTAAGAAGCTGAATTAGCATAAGTACAGTGAACAATCTTTAAATGTCTACCACTACAACGAATTAAATAAGTTTTATATAAAACGTAATCATGAAATAAAGTTTTATTTTCATAAGCTTATATTTTATTTAAAACTTTGATTCCTTTTAACGTTTAAATTATTAAATATTTTACAGTAACATTTGTGAAATCCGGAATTGCCCGAGACATTATAAACTTTCCGGCTTAAGCGAGTTTTCCGTCTTAGACAGGCTTGAACGCGAAAACGGTCAATTACTTTAAAATGAGAACTTAAATAATATAAGTTTCAATCTAGACATAATATTTGCTACATTCATTGTAATGACTTCAAATGGCACAGGAATATAAAATGTACATTCATATTATTTTTACTCTTTCCGCTCTTGGCCATTAAGAGGATCTTTTTTCAAGGATATCATAGGTTCGGCCTGACCGACTTATGCTGCCGGGTGGTGAGAAATAGATTCCGACGTATTCGGGACAGCCACTCCGAAAAATTTCCGGGGTTTTTTGAACCATCTCGGGTCCTCCAGAGCCGTAGGATGATGCCTTAACCACTTCGACCATCCGGCCGGCAATATATATTCATATAAAAAAGCACGTAGTAATTAGGCTATTCTGTAGAAGCGTTTTCGCCTGTCAATTTTCGTTTAACCGGAATGATTTCTGCTTTAGCTTTTTTGTGACCTTTCTTCTACAGATTTTACCAACTTTAAAAGAAACAACTCGCCCAGTCATATAGCTTTTCGGTCAAAGAAACGAATAGGTTGTAGATAATACTGTTTGCTAACGGATAAACAAAACATTTCTCTAGAAACAGTGTAAACCGGAGATGATGAAGTATAAAGCTATATTTTACGTCAGGATTATATACTGTTAGCCTCACGAAAATACTCCTTAGCTACCTGTAAACTAGTTTACTGTAATGAAAAATAAAACATTCTTTACAGAAGTTTCAATGTCAAATCTTACCTACTCTTTACTGACAATTTAAAAATTTCTTTTAAACATTGCTGGCCTCTGCCAGTGCGGATCTGCAAGGGTGATTGTTACGGCTCTGGTGTCAATAATTCGGGAAGGCAGCGCAATCTTCCCGTTATTTTAAAACTGAAATGTACTAGGACCAGAGGAAAACGAATGTGTTTAATACATCATAAATGCGGACTTCAATTTAAAAATATTTCTATCAAACTGTAGCCAATAGGAGAAATGTCTCACGATGACGTTCACTCTAGTCACCAGGTTTCGCCTCGATTCGAAAAATAACGCAAACACCTCGCTGGCACGTATAAATGCTTAAATCTAAATTTGATAATAAAATTTGATGTTTATATTCGAGATTACTTAATAAATCTTACTAAATTTTAACATCGTATTATTTCTAATGTTTTGTGTCAAACATCCTGATTCAACGATTATTTAAGTTCGTCTTTGACAGGTTAACTAATGCGGTTTAATAACAGAAGTATAACATATAAATTTGTAGCTTTCCGTTCACGTTTCATAGGTTCTGTTAAGATATTTTGTTAGCCAAATTTGACGATAATGTCCAAATAATGGCAATTTTTCGGTTTTCACAAGTTACCTTTTTAATCAGTTCTTTCTCTAGAAGGTTTAATTATATAAAATAATTAAAGAAATAACGTTATGAATTAAAACTTGGCGCTATTTTAAAATAGATTTGAATTCATTATAAACTTTTAAATAAACTATATGAATTTGGAGCTTTTTAATAAAAGGAAGTTAAATTTAAAATGTGTTCAAATAATTTAATAATTAGTAGGATCAAAAGAGCATCCTTTTATATCACGTACTCTTAAAAGAGGGCCATAAAGTCATTTGGGTCTGGCCTCAAATTTGCAAAGGCCTTAAGAACATTTATTACAAATTATTCATTTCATTGCATCCATTGTATTAAGAAACAGCTTTACCCATCTCGACATCATCAGTGTTACTATTCAACCTAATGTTACGATTCCAGTTTACAAACATTCTAATTCTAAATTAAAATAGTAACATAATTATAGAGTTAGAATTTCGGCCTATTAGATATGGAGAAATATCTGAAAGGCCTCGATCATTATAGCTCTTCCTATTCAATGTAATTACGTTGCAATTTTCTAATTTCCCTCCTTTTTTCTAAGAAAACATTTTCACTAATGTTATACGCTTTAAATTTTTCATATAAATTTAAAACATTTCACGTTATAACATTTTAAAATTTGCTATCAGTAAAGATAAGATTTTGCCTACCATGTTCACTTTTTTCCCAGATTTTAAAGATTTGGCACGATAACTTTTATCTCGGTAATTTTCGTCACATATTTTAAAGAAATTTATATTATTATTCAACTTTATTCCACGCCAAGAAAGACATTTTTTATGGTAAAATTCATACAAATATAGATGTAAAATCAATCAAGTTATTGAATATGCAATACATAGTTCATTACCATTTTCAAAATGGCATCCGGCTCCAATTTCGCGTTACGTTTCTAATCGATTCGAACTGAAGTTTAGATTTGCTTTTTGTTTTTTTGATTAAACACAAATTAAAGATTTTGATGACGGATTTAAATAACGTTAAATCGGTATTATAATCAATCAAAATGGATAATTATCATTAGTATTATTAATAATCGGAATCAATCGAGTCGTTCGTATCGACCATATATATCCATTAGATTCTTGATTAATGATGCTAAACAATCATTTAAAAAACTTAAAATTTCCTCGAACGAAATGAGACTTAATGGGAGCATTGATGCATTTATTATAGTCTAAGTTTTCGTTAAAAGAATAGGTAGAAAACTTCATGAGCTTCAAATAATGGTAAGTTTTCTGGTATTAATTCGAATATAGTGCAATTCATGTTTGCAGATAGATAGATCCACCAAATAAAAAGTTAATTGCAGTCATTTAATAATTACATAACTACCAATTTAAGTTTGGTCTACAAGCCGAATTATGATGCAATTACATAACAAATTAAATACCGTTGATGTAATTCTCTCGAGACGCAAAGATAGAGGCTTGAAGTGCCACACGGAAAATTTTAAAAATTGATTTTCTACTGGATAAAATACAATTTAGGGATGGTAGGGAGGTATAAACAAGTTAACTCTCAGATAAGGTGTAAGGATAAACAAGAGTAAGAATTCTTGGATTACATATCATGAAGAAATTTCAAAAAACAGTAAACATTAGGATAGTTACTATGCGCGCTCAATACTGCTGAATTGATATTTAATTAAGCCACGATTAATTAACCGAAAATAGATTAAATTGCTAAATTAATTATAGATTTTTGGATAAGCGAACGGCACATAATTCATTATTTTTTTAGTTCTTTGACAATGTCTGCATGTGTTATCTAAGAGTTTTTAAAAATATTTCAACAACAATTAACGATTAATTTATATTTTTATATTTTGGGAAGACTAAAATTAAATATAATTTAAAAGCACTGTGTTGTAGCTAAAGAAATTAGCATAGACTTAATTATAATTGATTAATTAACACAAAGTTTACTCGCTCTTTATTGGATTTTTTCAATGATAACGATGCTAAATTGTTCATCATGCTTAATGAAAATTAAAAAAATGAATGCAGTTCGATGAATAAAATGAACATTACAAAGTGCATCAAAGGCTTCAGTTCACAAGGGACAGGGTGCAGACTTACAGGTCTGCAATTGGGAAATATTACACGAATCTAAATTAGACCTGTGTAATTCAAAAAGGCTATTTCTTTCCAAACCCATTCCGTTTTATTGCACTTAAAGACAGATTTGAAATTATTATATTAAACACAAATTTAAGGAAACTCAGTTCAACATTCCATAAACAAAGTGAAAATTCTATCGATGAATTAAACTCACCTGTTTCTTCCATTTCATTCTACGATTCTGATACCAAGTCTTGACTTGAAGTTGAGTCAGGCCTAGAGCTCGGGCCAATTCGGCTCTGTCGGGTGTCGAAAGATATTTTTGACAATCGAATCTTCGTTCCAATCCCATTAATTGCAATTCGGTGAAAACGGTACGATTCCTTCGCACCTTTCTTGTAGCCGAGTTCAATTTTTCAGTTTTCTGTTGGTTCTCTTGCGGTTCGGGTATAGAGGAAGTTTGAGGAACGAAAGCTTGAACTGTTGTAGGATTCCAAGTGACGCCAACTTGAGGAAGGACTTGAGGAGGAGATGCGCTAGTTGCGGATAATAGAGGATAAGATAGTTCGGGAAGTGCTGAAATGTTCAAAAAAGATATGTTTACGTATTAAAAAAGTCGATAAAATAATACGCGATAGGAAAAATCTTAACGAAAATAAAAGTATCATCGGTGTTTTCTTAAGGCGAAAAAATATTGAGAATGTGATCTTTAAAATGCAGCAACATCAAATTGATTGAAAAGAATCGTTTACATGTTGTTGTCCATTAGAAAAGCAAATATGTGATGACGATCGATGTCCTTTTCCATGCAAATGGCCGCGCTTGTCTCGTAAACTGAAAAAGATAAAACAACCTTCGCCGCATAATTAGGTAATAACTTACTTGCACGATATCATACAGAAAAAATCGAACTGGATTTATAATTCGAGAGATTTTTATTTTATTTTGTCACAAATTCATATTTAAAAGATGCACACTTTCTAGTTTCAAGTTACGGTACTCGACTCTATTCTTGAATCTTTAAATTACTGTAATCTTAAGAAAGTTAACGCCATTTTAATTCAAAAACGTTATATCTAAACATCTATAAGCAAAAGATAATAAAATCTTTTGCTTATAGAAGTTTAGATTTAACGTTTTT
This sequence comes from Centruroides vittatus, assembly GCF_030686945.1. Taxonomy (NCBI): domain Eukaryota; kingdom Metazoa; phylum Arthropoda; class Arachnida; order Scorpiones; family Buthidae; genus Centruroides; species Centruroides vittatus. The sequence goes on from NW_027120828.1 coordinate 215,263, forward strand.
GAATGAAAATGGTGTTAACTTTCAATAAAATGGCGTTAACTAAAACTCAATAGTTTCATATATATATTTATGCGTAAGTGACGATAACAATTGGATCTTTGAGTATATAAAATATGCCTAAACATTAGATCCAGATAGAGATGCCAGCACTACCATTTAGTCTGTGCTTTAAGCATAGTGGGGGTCCGAAAACTGTCTTTTGCATAAAGATACGAAAATAAAACAAAAATTTCTTTTGATAAATAAAAAATAAAAGCAGATTTTATTTTATTTTATTTGTACATTTTTACGATTTTTCGAGTGGAGAAAGTACATATCCGAACGGGTCGGTAAAACCCCGGGAATTTTTCGGGGGTGCCCAGATATGTCGGGTTCAGTCTCTCATCAACCGCCGCCCCGTGTAGGCCTGGCCGAACCCAGATGGGAATGAAAAAAGCTCTCATAGTGCTCACAAAGTGGAGAATGAAAAAAGATCATATCTTACACTTGTCAGCCTTCGCTAAACATTATTCGACTATGTACTGTACCGTGTAATGTTTTATCTCCACAGAGATCTGTAGATAGATGAGCGTAAAGTGTAGGCTCATCAAACAAGAAAGGTGCGAACATAATTCGTAGTTTCTTACGATTTTATTTATTATATAAGCTCAATGACAGACGTTACGGTAACAAGCGAACAGTCTAAATAATAATCTCCATTAAAAATTGATAAACAATTATCCTGTCCGAAACGGAATTCGAACTCGCATTATGGCGAATCGTCATCACAAAACGCGGACATATTGGCTAAATTAAAAAACAAAAAAAAAATATTCGGCTTAATTCATTATATCAAATGAAACTATTTCAAAAAACTATGAAAAGTTTAATTATTTTTTTACTAACGTTTTTGAGGCTCTATCACGTTTTAAATTGCATTTGTATATACAGTATATTATCGCATCAAGCGTAGGCATTATAGAGCTTTAATAACAAGAAATATAAACACAACAAGAAATATAACTATAATGAAATTCTAATATCATTTTCATTCAATTATTAAACGAACATTGCTCTTTCACTAAAAATTCAAGATAAATAAATAAAATTTACGATTTCAAAAGGAAAGGAACGGCCTACCAACCGCGGTTTACCATTGCTTCGATTGGCCTATTGAGTTAGGCCACAAAAAATGTCAACAGAAGTGGATAAGAAATAGGGAAAGAAGTGTTGCTATTATGAAAAATTGACAAGAATTTAAATCTAATTCGAACCCGGATCCTCATAGCCATAAGAAAATCCTTATGGCATTGCATAGGGTCAAAATTTCTTCTGGAAAATATTTTTCGCTGAGATTTTATCAAAAACGAGTACTTTAGATACTCGTTTAATAAAATCGACTTATATAAGCTAAAGATATATACTATAAAGTTAATTTTATTTAATTTTCTACTGCTTTATTTATTTAATCTTTACCAAAAAGAAAGCTTTATAGAAAACAATTAGGTTAGTAGCTACAGATTTTCATTGCTATAATTTAAAAATACATGCAAAAATACTAAAACATCAAACATGTATATCAACCACGTTGTCATTATTCGTTTTATCGTGTTGCAAATTAAAATAATTTTCGTTTCTTCTTAAATATTTATTTTTTTAACTAATTATTTTCGTTAATGATAAAAGGAAAACGATTCTTAAATTTAAAAAAAGAAAAAAAACTCATCAAAATCCAATAAAAAGATCAAAGCGAAAATTAGCAAATGAGAACGTTGATGACATAGATAATTAATTACCCTTATCTTTGTTAATTCCCGATTACTCCGATAGGTGGAGATACTCATTAAGTAACAAAAGTGGAAGATAAACATTTTTTTTTTTTTTTTTTTTTTTAAGACGAAAATTGATAATTGGCGTAAATTATCAAAGCTTAAAGTAATTTGTTAATTATCTCTAATTAATAACCTTTACTTCACGGGCAAACGCGCGTTAAGATATCACGAAAATCGACACGGATGGAAGAGGGCATACAGTGGCGATCACCTTGGAAGATAAGCGGTTTCGGGATGACAACTCGTATGTCTTTGTCACTAGAAATGTCACAAAAAGAATTTCTCTGGGTCATCTACTCTAACGATAAAAATTTTACCATAATATCTATGGAAAATGATGATTATTTGGATATTTTATTCGCACCGTTCCCCATCAGTCATTCCCATACCAATTTTGGTATTCAAATTTCATCCAATTCCGTGTGGTGCCAATCAAATTCCGAAATTTCACAAGAATCTATTTTATAAATATATAAATTTATTTCAATTTTTAAAAATAATATTTTTATCCCAAATTTCTTACTTTTATGCAATGAAATATTATGAAACTGACTATAATTTGAATGCCAAAAGCCAGCGTCGGAATGGCAGATGGCACACTAAATTATAAATTTTATGTCTTTGTTACTCGGTTTTATTAATTTTTTAGCTTTAGGTTTATATTGGATAATAATATTTAAAGTAAAATTAAAACTGTTAAGTACAAGAAACGAATTAATTCTTCTCATAACTTAAGAAGCGTAGGCCGCCGCGATTCATTGTTTAATGAAATATTTTTATCGAATAAATGACATATTGAATTTACAATTTTTCGTATTAATATAAAGCTTTCTGGTTTCTCTTAAAACTATTATATATATATTTTTTCCGTATTGTGGAACATCTACATTGATTCATTTATATTCTTTAATGTTACAATTTGATTCGGAAGAGATTTTTTATACGAAATTTGCCGTGTACTTTTCACTTACAAAATATTACTCAAATATGAATTGATAAATTGAAATGCAATATCTATATTCAAAGCTAGACAAGGTAATATACTGTACAACACGTATATATATATATATATATATATATAAATTTAACGGCCTATATAACTTTATATATAAACTTGCGAAGGATTGTGTAGACTGTACAGCCTACACAGGTAATTAGAAAACGTAAGGCCTACAGCATGAGTTTCGGTTACATTCAGTTTATACAGTATTTCGATACAGAAGTGTTTATCTTGTGCTATTTTTTTTATACAAATTTAAAAAGTATGTATTGTCTATTTCTAAACATGCAAGTCTATATTTTAATGCGTTAATTTCATATAAACTAAGCACTTAATTAAGAAATTAAGGTTTTTTGGCTTATTTTATGTCACTTTTAGAAAGTAAACTTGAGGGTGATTTATAAAATCAAACGAAAACGTTTGTTTACTAATTAAATGTTTAATGGAATTGTAAACGTGTTTATTTTTTCATTTTAATAATAGTAGTAGTAATTTGAATTAGAAAGTAATAAAATTATGAATTTTGAAAACGGTAGTGAAAGGAGAAATAGGCTATGTAAATCTTTATTGTGCATTCTGCGTGTAAATATAGTGCATTGCTTTCGTATTTTAAAACTTAATTTTCTTATCTAAACCTTTATGTTTACTTGTAAACTTACCAACGAAAAAATTCCCAGTTGTCCCACATAGGCTAATCCATATGGGACAACTGTATGTTACACTAACGCCAAAAACGTTTAAAAGTATATAAGACTTACTTATAAAATTGTTAGTTTGGAATTTTAGTTACTTTTATACTCAAAATTACAATAATTTACTACTTTTCAACATATTGCGGTATAAACTTATCCAACAGATTCCTTATACGACTCCGAATTAGGTCTTTTTTCTAATACAAGAGTAGGCCTACACAAATGACCACATCTTTATTAACTAGTTCGAATAGTACTTGATGGTAATGAATTTTCTAGGATGGGAAAAGAATAGAAAATTATTAATTTAGTGGAAGAAATGTATTTCCTTCAGGTAAACTGACTTTCGACATTGATACAAAGATTATAAGCGTACAAATCGGAGGAGGAGGATGTTCTTCCATCCCCTTCTCTCCCCAGTAGAATAGTAACGATTGCAGAAAAACAGGAATCAATTGTTCAGAAACCGATCTTCGATGTAATGATCTATGAAAATGTTCCCCGACGTCGTTGCCACTCACACTCTCTCCTACTTCCATTCTTTTTCAATTTAGGACTTTCTCGTTTCTATCGCCGTAATTACGATAAAATTACAAACGTCTTTCCGAAATTCTTAAATCCTTTTTCGTTTCAACTGTATCGATGACTATATTCGAATATATTATCTTTAGAATTATATATTCGGCTACGGGAACCGTTTTATTTAGCTCTTAACGTCAATTCTCTAACGTTGTTCGATATTTAAGATGTCTATTAAGGAACGAAAAATTATCTATCGTCACAATGTCGGGCTGTAATTTTTAATTTTTAAATCAAATAAAAAATTTAAAATGTAGGCCTCGATTTTAGTAGTGTCTTGCCTCTGTACATCATACTTTTCCTTTAACAATAGAGTCGTGCCGGTCAACCACCAATCGGGGAAAAATTTTTGAATTAAAATAACATAATTTCCGATGCACACCTGAAGTTTCTATGTAGTTAATCGTGTCCTTCTGTCCTTAAGGTTCTTATGTCTAATTTGTCTTTCATCTATTTAACTCCGTTCTCGAAATTAAGGAAAGACGGATGATAGTGGAAATTTATAGGTCTACAATTTTTTTAAATTGTAGCCCAATAAGATTTGATTTTTTCTAATTAATTGTATATATTTATCAATTTGTTTAACAGAAATGTTAGATTTTCTGTTTCTCGAGGCTTACAATCGCCGAATAAATTTTATTTTCGTCAACAAGAAGTCGTCTTTGGTATTAGGTGTATTGAACTCTCTGTATTTTCTAGTTCTATAAATGATTTAATTACATAAATTTCTGAAATATGTAATAATATTTTAGACGAATTATCGTTAAATATTAGTCTTATTTTCAAGATTTAAAATAAATAAATAAATAAATGCTTCTTTGAAATATTCTTAAAAGAAAGAGAAGAATAACTCCTATATTTTAGTATATGTAATTCACAAAATATATTTCCCATTTAAAAGTATTAAGAGATAAATTTTGAAGTTCCAATTTACAAATTTACTAGATTTGCATCTAGCTAGGCCTCTTACTTATTGAATTTATCTTTCGAAACTGGTTTTATAAACTAGAAAAACCCTTTAGAATGTATTGCATCGTACGTGCATTGAAATTTACACTGAATTACTATAGCAAGACAGAATTAAACCTGAAGTCCTAGTAAATGAATTTCTACTCTAGGAAAACATGGTATGGTATATTACTCATAAATTCAGGCCTTCTCATTGGGATGTTAATAAGCATATTTGGCGCGGGTTTCTCATTTATAGAATCCTCTTTTAATTATTCATTCCGTTTAATTTCTCGTGTTATTAAGAAAAAATCTTTATTTTTGCTAAATTTTATTATTTAAAATACATTCTAAAAAATATAATTAAAAACATTTTAAATATATTAGAGAGCATCAAAAAGATAAGTGGCCCAGGCCTCTCTTGAAAGGCTTTGAGTATGAATGCTTTTCTAATGGAAATCAAATTCGCGTATTCAGCTAGATGTGAAAATTAAGGAAGAAAGATTAGAATTTATGAAGAAAAATGATATGATTTGATTTTAGGAATTTTAACCACGTCAACACCTTGATTAAACCCTTAATTTCTCTATAAATTCATCATTTTGAACATTTTCTATAAATGCAATAAGATATTTGGTTTGTCTCTTTTAATATTTTGCGATATTAATTAAGCCTATATAAAATTCAGTATTAGAAATTCTGTCTTAATGAATCTAAACTAAAAAATTTGGACGTAATGTTACCTCGTTGGCCTATTAATTTAAAAACTATCTTCACCAAATTTCAGTTTTCTATCTTTGGTAACATTTTAGTTACTAAAACTTAAAGGCCTTTAAGAATTAATGGAGTTTTAATAAAATAATTAATGGAGATATTCTCTATGCATTTAAAACATAATTTTATGACATTATTCTAAGGACAGTTGCTTTGCAAATCTGTGTATTGCGAATCTAACAAGATGGCATGAGCGAAAGACTGCTTCTGTGTTTATGTAGTTTTAACCCTGGAAGACTTATCATAAATCCGTGCAATGACCTTCTAGTAAATCTAATTTATTTTATGAGTTTTTTTACTCTTTAATTTCTATATTAAACTTATATAAAGTAAAACTTTAGTCTTCCCGCGATCGTCTTAAACCATTCGACACGCACAGTCTTACACCTGTTTCGGATGCAAATGATCCTATATACATATGAATTATTTTAACTTAACTTATTGTTTCGTTTGTTGTTGAAATTGTGTTGCTACCGAATAAAAGAGACACTTTCGTTTACGGGACGAAATGAAAAGCGGTGTGTATATTATTGAAGGATTTGCTCGGTACAGTTTGTAACTTTCAAATAATTTAGGCCTAAGTGTATAAAATGTAAACAAAAGAAAGTAGAGAGAGTTAGAGGCTAGAAAAGTTGCCTTACCTGTATGCCAGGTGGGCGAGCAGTTGAGGCAACAGAGAGGTAGAGCGTTAGCGCAAACACTCTTCTCCAGAGGATTTCTGGAAGCGAAGAGAAATGCTTGTTCGCAAGGCCTGGAATCCCATAGATTAGTCGAGGGTATTTTATCCACTTCGATAGAAGCCGAACTAGCACTAGTGTCCGGTAATATATCTCTGATGAGGAACGACGTGCGACGTCCACTACACAATTTGTCCGGAGTGTGAATTGCATCGGATGAAGCCAACATGATGGGAGTCGCGACTAACAGACCACCGACTAGGCGCAAAGTATCTTACGAAAGAGTCTTTAAGAGCAGAGAAGAAAAAAGCAAACGCCAAATATATGTCGCACATTTACTATCAGCAGTAAATGGGAACTCCGTGGGTCTAATCAGGCATACAGGAGCTGATACCCCCTTATGGATCGTGTTGTTGGAAAAATCAATAGTCATAAGTCGGGACAAGAGGCCTTAATAACGATTAAGATTCCGATTCGGTGTAGAAAGTGAAGTGGCGAGTCGACAGCATTAAGAGCAGTTATCAACAGTTTTTGATGCTAGGGTCCGTTATTGATTAACTATCAATTCTTCATCAATGAGAATGGAGGAGCGAGCGAAGAAAAGAAAAGTGGGGAGGAAAAAAAAGACATCGTCATAAACGCGTTCGACTCGGCCCGTCTCATTATGTTACTTGAATGGAATAATGTGCATTTCTGTAGTTCTTTAAAGAAAACTTCTCTTTTAAAACGGTTGGCGATCGTGTCGGAGGTTTTTGTGCTTCGGACGCCTTGTTAATGAACGTCATCATCAGGATACTGAAAAGAGCCGATGTAATGAACCGCCACCTTTCATCAACACCCATCTAGCTTGTTAAATGGCGGTGATACTGATAAGACAGGTTGGGCGATTTTTTTCGCTTATCCTCTTTGTTTGCTCGCTGGTGCAACCGACGAGAAGAAAGAACTCTCCCACTCCGAACCGAAAAAAATCAAAAGAGGCGATAAACTAGATTGAGTCGCGTAATTGAAAGTTTGTTTTTAGTCAAACTTTGTTGGTGGGACCGCAAATTACCTCCTTTCGGGACGTTTAATTGGCTCGTCCCTCTTCCACACTTTCTCGAATTTCGTCCGTTACTTCGAGTTTAGGAACAGAACCGAAAACGTTCCTAGCACTTTCCTCAATTGAAAACTAATAAATTTATCTTTTTCCAAATAAATTTATCTCTTTAATTTCACCTTCAGTTAAGGCGATCTCCTTAACTTTTCAAGATTCTATTTAATCAATCGTGACAAATAAAAAGCTTTATAAATGTTTTATAGCCTCATAAAGAAGTTTCCATTGTTGGGAATTACATAAAATTCTTTAACTTACTAAATAGCAACCAATTAAAAAGCGATTTTAACTTAGGAAAAGATCAAAATCTACTTCTTTTCGTCTCCTTCGTTCATTTCTAGAGCCGTCTGCTAGCATCTGTTTTCGTATGTAGTTTCCTAGGACACCAACGACAACAAACATGGTAAGACAAAGGGATGATTTCTCCTAATTACTATCTAAATTTTTTAATTTAAAACATTTATTTATATTTAGACCGCTTTTAAACCGGTGGATTCGACTCAAGATGTAGATCAGGAGAGCCAAGGAGTACTTCCTATAAAAATCCTTCCCGATATAGGAGAATCTCATCCTTGTCCTTACTTCCGTTCTTCCGATTATATTATCAAAGTCGAATTTCTACCCAAGCAGAAGATAGTATTTAACTTTATTCAACTAATATAATTTTTTTTATTCGATGAATCTTATATAATTATCTTTCAGGCACCAGTTCCTGTACCCGTTCCTGTCAGGTAAATTTTAATCTCTTAATTATATAGTATAATTGAAGCTTAATATAAAGCTTATAATTAACAGTTAGTATTATATTTTAATTTCTAGAGCGAGTCCCGTGAGTATTTACATATTTGGAGTCAACCATTGCATGCAACGGAATTTTCCACTCTTATTTATTCTATAATAGAGTTTTGTATTCCTACTTTCTCATATAATATAAAATACTATTATTTAGATTATTTATTTATTTATTTAATGTAGAATTAATAAAACAACAAATGTTTCTTTAATCTTCTACATTTTCCTAAGCTAAAAGCTTAATCTTTAAACTTGGTTCAAAAGGTCAAGTAGAATATATTAAAACTCTTAACTACCTGGCTTTTAGCTTTTAATTTTGGCTTTTTTTAATTTATTATTTATTTTATAGCGACTATTAAATTAAATTTTAATAATATAAATCTTACAGTTTTTTTATTTATAAAATTACAGTTTTAATAAGAATTTAAGCTGAAAACGTTCATATTATTCAGACTTTGATGAATCATAACCTACTTCTTTCATACTGTGAGAGATGATGAAATTTAATATTACTTCTAAAATTCATTTACTAAACATCTGTCTGCCATATTTAAATAAAATTATAGTTTATGTTACCTTTTTCTTTAATAGTAGAATCTCAACTACTTGAAAACTGATCATTTATGTAGATGATAAAATTGCTAAATCCTTCATCTATATAGGCCTATCTATAGGCTTATCTGTGTAGTGGATATTCCTCATTTAATAATAAATTTTTAAAAATTTATTTAAATAATTAAAATTTTCTTCCTTTATACAATTTTTAAACTTTATTCGTGTCTTCATTTAACCATAAAATACAATAGAATAATAGAATAAATACTGCCAAATTCTACAATTTTTGTAAGCGTTTATGTAACTTTACAGTAAAGTCGAATATTTTATAAATTTATGCATAAAAATTTCCGATTTAAAGCATCATATATGGATCCTGTATAGGAATTTGAAGACGAAGAAGCCGAAGAATTGCTAGATTCGTGGTTAGAAGATCTCAATCATGCTGTTGTATGGGAAACCATTTTAGACCTATCTAAAGACGTCAAACTAAGAGATTATATGAATAAGGTGAATTTTAATTCAATTTAATGTTAAAATTTCTATAAAAATATGCATTTTTTTGGGTCTATTTTTACATAGGTTTCGGATAACCCGAAACGTTACGTGCTTACAGAACAGCGGGTTAAGAATTTTCGTGAAAAATTAAGGAAACAATCGTGGAAGAAAGATTGGTCTGTAAAATGTGATAAACCTATGGACAGTAGGTAAATTTTTAAATATATATATTTTTTCTAAAATATTTTCTTATAATCTGCACAATTTTCTCTTTTCCATTTCATCTTTCAGATTTGCATCTGGAGGTTTTAATATATCAAGCGTATCGATTAAAAGAATGCGAAGAAACCCTAGATAATTATGCATATAAAGCACTGAATAATGAATGCTTTCAAAAATCGGTACACGCACGATCTAATTTTTATTTTGGCGATTTATATATTTGCACGAATATGTTAATATTTAATCAGTCAGGTTTTTCTATATTTGAATTCTAGGGGATTCAGAGGTTAACAGAGGCTTACGATCAACAGTTAGAAAGAGAATGGAAGAAAATTGATGCGAATGAAACAAAATCGCAACCGCCGCGCCAAGCATTTAAAAATTAATTATTATATTTTTTAAAATTAAATAAATACAAAAACATTGTTTAGTTTTGGTATAAGAAATTATATATTTAAAAAAAAAAATGTTTTCATCTATCGCCCTCTGATGTCGAAATTATGAATTATTTTAAACATTAAATTTATTTGTTTTATTTATTATTAATAAATAAAAATAATAATGATTAATAAATCGCTTGATTTTTCTTTATTAAAATATGCTAAACAATAAAAATTTATTAATTAAAGTATAATTATTTAAATTTAAATTTAAATTTCGAATTTTATCTTGTTTTATTATATTTTATTTTTAAAATAAACCAATGATTTAATTTATTTCATATTTGAATTATTACAATAGATTAATCTAGGAAAAGTTCTAATTTCGCTCAAGAGATGGCGCTATGTAAATAATAATAATAATAATAATAATAATAATAAACTAGAGTTATATTTAAAAATTGAAATTTTATAATGTCATTTTTATTCTTTAAAAATCTTATCTTTATTTAAAAAAAGATTTAATTTATTGTTATATTTTATTCCAAAATATTATTTAAAATTTATGAAAAAAAAGGGTGAAGTTAAATGCCTCGGGCGAATACCTGAATCGGCGACATTCCTACTATCGCCAACCAATAAGATACGATATGAATAATTTTAATTTTATAATATCCTTTAATTTATTTTATAATATATTTTATCGTTTATAAATAATTTTTATCAAGTTATAATGTAATAAAAAATTTTATAAAAGAAATAGTTTTATACGAGGGGGTCAAAGGTGAGCGTTGCTGTTGCCATTAGCAACGAAGAAGCGTTCGATCGTCGTCTGATTTTCTGCATTTTTGATCGGAGAAAAAAAAGGATTAAAATCAAGAAATGTTTGGATTGATTCGGCGTGGATGAGATGATTTGGAGGAGGACATGTCTCTTTCTAACGTCTTTCGTTTCCTTTTTAAGTTTCACTGCGGGTGAGTGTCAAAAAAGCAAACAAAAAATATAAATCTCAGTTGCTTTTCGTCTCCCTCCCTCCCTCTCTCTCACTCTCAATTCAATCTCCATCATCATTTACTTTTCTTCTTTCTTTCATTCCTTAATTTACTCCTATTATTTATATATTATAATCTAGTTTTATTTAAAATCATATTGTTTTCATTAATGGTTAACTCCATGTTGAGTTGAATGACCAAATCTTCGATTGGTGTAAGTACTGTACATGTATGAATGTGAAAGGTGTGGAATTATTATTATTTTTATACATGGTAAACACATTCTATAACATTCTAGCATCATTTCTACATCCATCAAATGTGTTTTTATATACTATATAATTAACATTTAAAGAGCCAATGGAATGTAATTTATTACAGATGGAGACTTAAACTTGATTAAATACCCCTATTTTTGTTTATATCATATAATTATTTAATAAATTAACGTATATTATTTGTGCAAAGAGGCTTTTGTGTGATTTGTTTACCGACATTTTAAACGGCAAAATTTAAGTGTATCCATTATGGTTATTCGTTAAAATTTTTATCTAATTGTAAATAATATATACTTTTCTAATTGAGATTGTAATGCGGAAGGTGTAAAGGGTTGAAGATAAGCTATGATTATAAATCCTTAAAAACAATCTAACAATTGTATTAATTGTTTTGGATTGTTCGCTGTGATTTTTTACAATCTTGTGATGAAATTTTTATTTTTAATGTTTATTTATTGAAATTTCTGTTTAATTGTAAGAAATATCTATATGTGAAAAATGTAGTATAATGTTACAATTATATCATAGCTTATATTTGATTGTTGTTTTATATGAAAGGTAATAATATGATTTGGAAATAAATATATTCTTAATTTAATTAAAATATTTAAATTGAATATTATTTTAATAATTTAGTATTGCCATATAATTATAATAGTGGCCTAAAAATTTTTATTAATGATGACTAGTAAAATAACAACCATAAATGTCATCAAATATTGATGTCTACGTATGTAGAGAAATATTTATCATTAAAAATTCATTAATGTCCTAGTTAGCATTAAGCATTGTGTAATTAGTAACAAAACACTCCTTTTGAATTCTGCTCTCTATATTTCAAATGTATTTTAAATGTATCTTTATCATAAACTTATCCATTCATTTGAAATTACTAAAAAAATTATAGAAGGTAAAAATAATTATACTAGCCAAATAAAAATGATTTTCGCTAGTAAAATGTAATTACTGAAAATATTCTAAAGATATATGTATGAAACATTGAATTAAAAATAACGAATGTACTGCTAGATTTTAGAGATGCAACAGACTCTTGAGTAACTACCTAACAGGTGTTTTGTTTTAAACTAAAAGAATAAAAACAAAACATCAGAATGTTTGTGAATTTAGGAATATTTTATTAGTTGTTTATTTATTATTTTATCAAAAAATGTTTTTTTTAATCTATGGTTTGAAGCTATTTTTATATCTTTTCTTTCAAGAAGCCATTCTCAATTAGCAGATGTTTAATTTGGATATGCATTTCAGGCTCCCCTTCATTCCCTTATTTTATTGATGTCATCTATACTCTTTTATTAAAAGCATATACATTAATTTAGCACATTTAAAATCTTTTTTAAAAAGTTCATGCATATCCTGATTTAAACAAATGTCTTGTATTTGATGACATTTATGGTTGTTATTTTACATTTTACATTATTGTCATCATTAATAAAATTTTTAGGTCAGTATCATAAATATATGATGATACTAAATTATTAAAATATTAGGTAATATTTTAAATAATATTCATTTTAGATATTATAATTAAATTAAGAATATATTTATTTTCAAATCAAATTAGCTCTATAGGCTAATATAGTGTTATCAAACTGTGTGATGGAATTGATTATATCTTAAAGTTTTTTAATTCAAACTATTAGTTTTTTATGTAAAAATAATATAAAAATATTAACTGCATTAATTTATAACTAAAATAACAATGTTCTTCAAGAGGCTAAGTTAATCTAACAATTCATTTAGAAAAAAAATATTTTTGTTATATTTTATTTAAATACTGTATTTAAAGACTGATATTTTTTATTTCAATATTTTGGGAAGTAATTATAATTCAGCTTTGAATAAAATGTTTTACTTAAAATGCTAATTAAATAGTTTTTATGCCCTATATTCAGATTTAAATATTTAGTATTTATGGTAAATTTAAACTAAATGTTTAAATCTACTACTTAATTATATTTATGACTTTATAAACTACAATTATTGTTTATTTATTCAAACCATTTGACTTTAGACTTATATATATCAAATTAGAATTTTAAACAGAAAATAACAGAATGAAAGAATATAAATATAACCTGAAGTATAGCCAAATAAATAAATTTAAAATTTAATATTTTTGAGAAATGTTTTATTTATACATTGGTTTTGATTAAATATAGCACAAAAGATTTTATATTTCCTTGTCAAATGAACTTGTCAAGTATTTCATGCATAACTGATTGAATCAAAATAATGTTTTTCTGCATTTGATATTGCTAAATTGTTAAATTATATAAATTTTAAGCTATAAATTATAAAATGTAATTTTTAAAATGCTTAGAACTTTTATTTGCAGTTATTTTAACAAATTTTATATTTTTATCTATTTTTATATTAAACTAAATATGATGGAAATAATTTCACTCTAATGAAATATGAAAAAAATTTTTTTTTCTTTAGTATCCATAAAATTTCAAAAATAATTTATTTAATAAATAATTATTTTGTATAGGACAAATATCAAACTGATATGTTGAGTTAATGTAAACTCACATTATATTCATAATAGTGAATGTAATTTTTTGTATTATTTTGTATTATGTTTCATTTTCCAAAAGAACTTTAATAATTTGTCTTTATTTTTTATTTCTCTGTCATCTGAAATATGTCCATTGTATATAATGAATGATTGTTTTCTAGAGCTAAATATATAAAACTTAATGAACATTGTTATGACAAATACTTTGTTATTCCAAACTTTTGTAGGCATTGCCAATTTATTATATATTTTAATATTAAAATAATTAGCTTTTTCAAACAAACATTTAATAAAAATATAACTTTACCATTAAAAAAATTTATTAAGAAAATCATCAATACCAAATGGTATTTATTTAGTAGTATCAATTACTTTCCTCGTTCAGAAGGTCAGTTTTTCAGTATCATCATTTGCTTTTTCTTTTTCGTTCTCTGTGATAGTTTTTTTAAATTTTAGACCTTGTTTCTATTGTTTTATTTACAATAATAGATCAAACTTTTTTTATTAAACTAGTTGTAATTAGCCAAAACACATTGTTATTAGTTATTTAATTTATATTACAGCCAATAACGTGATATATTTTTGCCAATTTTAACTAATTTAATGAAAAAAGGTAATCATTCAAACAAATTGCCAGATTCTTATCGGGCTAAATTATGGCTATTAAACTATTAAGAAAATAAGTAATTTGGCTAGAGGTAAGCAGTCAAGCCAGCGTTTCATTTGAATAATTAAATTGGTTATTGGACTGCTTGTATATGTTAGAAAAACTTAGTCAGTAATCCAGTATAATTTTGATGAAATATTAAAGTTTCCTTTAATTAATATCTGAATTATTAGTGAGATTTTATTATTCATAATATTACTTATTAAAGTTCTAATTTTCTTTTAAATTTGTTTTAGTTCTTTTTATATAATCATTTTTCTTAGATTGTTGTAGAAAAAGAATAGAAATCCAACAGAAATGTAAACTTTTTTTTGATTTATTATTTAAAAAATCAATCTGAGAATTAATTTCCATCTGTTATTTAACACTTTACATTAAAGTGTAATATAATGCTTAATAGTAATATTTTAGTCTAATAAAAGTTTTGTTATAATAAATGAAATTTTATTGCATAATTTCATTTTAGTAATAATAATGAAATGTCACTGTAAAGTATTATAGGATATCTAATTCTCAAATTTGCTATCAGTTTGATTATTTTTGTTTTTGTATAGAATCTCATTTTTCTGTTCAGCCTTGTGTTATTGATGTATCTTTGATTCTTGAGTTCAATATTAAGTTACATATTTATTTTCCTCCAGAATTTATGAAAATTTTTATATATTAATTAAAATTTAGCCTTTTAACTATTTTTTTGTTTCTTTATTTTCATTTTTCTCTTTTCACTCTATGAGCATTAGGGCTCTATTTAATCATATCCTTTATGGGTTTGGTCATGTCCACAATGGATGTGGCCAGGTATTGTGGAATGGGGCCCCAACATATCGGGGATAGATCATCTTTCAAAAAATCTTAGGGTTGTTTGCCTAAATTTGATTCCAAGTTCCTCTTTCTGTCTACATTTGTACCAAGTTTGAGATTATAATCATTTCTCTGTTATTGCTAATAAACTTTTTCAGGTATACATTTTGAGACTTCTAACTTGATTTCTAAACTAGATAATTCTGTAAATAAATATAATAATATTCAAACATTATTGATGATATAATAAAAAAGAAATTAAGATATTTTTGCTAATTACTTTTTAAAATTTTACTGTTTAAGAGAATAAAGTATTTTTGATATTTTAAATTTTTTTCATTCTGTTTATAACTATATATATAAAGTTACCGATAAATTAATCTTTTTCCAGATTTTTAAGATCATATGCTTAATATCTTCATATAAATAATAAAAATTATTTCAAATTTTTATTTTCTCTTCTGTAAATGATTATGTTAAATATGTATATTTATAAAAATATTTTTTTTTTTAAATTCGAAAGTAGTTTGATTTCAGTTTATATAGTCAAATTTCCCAGAAGTAAATGTCAGAAATCTATAAGATTATATTTTTTTAACATTTATAGAATCTGACATATTTGTTTTACTGTACTATTTTTAACACAAGTTAGAAATACATTAATCATTTTCTTTCAGTTGACAACTGTAGTAATGTTAAACAGGTTATTTATTGATAAA
Organism: Centruroides vittatus; assembly: GCF_030686945.1. Classification (NCBI taxonomy): domain Eukaryota; kingdom Metazoa; phylum Arthropoda; class Arachnida; order Scorpiones; family Buthidae; genus Centruroides; species Centruroides vittatus. The sequence continues at coordinate 231,280 of NW_027120828.1, forward strand.
TAGTTATATTAGATTTTAAAAGATGTTAATTGCACACTGATGAAATATTATGAAACAAATGCAATAATAAAACATTAAAAACATGCATTACTATATTTTTTCAAATATAATATTTTGAAAACAAATTATATTTTAAAAAATAAAATAATTAAAAATGATTATATAAAACAGTTATTAAAAAATGTGTAGTTGGTCTCTAAGGGCTAATATTTGATTTTTTTTTCATATTTAGTAGAACAAAACTCAATTAATTACACATGTATATCATTTTAATACTTACACAGTAAATATTATACCATTTCCTACTAATTCTATAATAAATATAAATAAATATTTCTATCACATATGACTATTAAAAATTGTCAGATGTGCTCAGGAAAATAATGATATTAGGGGCAAATCTATGCATATACTACAGCTTTGTTCTGCCCTATATATATATATAATATATAAGGGAAAAGCTAGAAGCATTTTAGCTTTTCCACACTAACAATCTACAACTGTATATGTTGTTATAAGATAAATTATTTGCATTTCTAAGATTTATCTTTTTTGTGTTGGAGTTCAAGAGAAAAAAATATGTTAATAGAGAAAAAAGTTATAATAAATATTAATAAATTCTGTCCAGATTAAATTTAGTATAATCTTTTATCTTAATGATACAAATTCAAACTCTAACTGAATGTTAATTTTTTGATGATTGATTAAATTAATTTTTACATACTGTTTAAGAGTGTGTATACATTAATTACTATCTGCATTAATCATTATACAATTCATCTTCAAAAATTGTATAATCAATTTAAACAGTTCTTTTCCTTCTTTATGAAATAAGAGAGTATGGTTTCAAAACCTAAAATTTTATAAATTGCCTTTATTTTTGAAATTAGTTTGTAAAGATAGTATGAAAACATTAATGCTATTAATCAGGCTAAATTTTTAAAAATAAATATTTAGGACTGCTAGGGAATTTTTTGTAAATTTTTTTTAAATATCTGTTTTCTGTCAATAAAACAGTTTGAATAAATTGACAGAATTGATACAACTTGAGAAATTCAAGTAATCAAATAACTTGCTACTCTGGGGGTTTAATTCCTCATTTGGAAAGAATTAAAACTAATTAAATAAAAAAAATTCTATAATCAATTTTGTAAAAATTAGAGGGGGGCGTGTCTGGTAGTTGAGGCCTCCAGTAACTTTTTTTGTGCACTTTGTTAACTTGCAAGAACCACAGTGTTGGCTATTTTCATTCAATTAATCTTACTAAACAAAGTTTTACTTCAAATTCTAGCTAATATTTTTGAAGAAATACTACATACTAATTAAAATGCAACGTTTGCTGGCCAAAGAGGGAGACCACCTCTAAACCATGCCAAACAGGGTAGTAAAAAAGACTTGTCTTCTCTGTCTACTTCTAAACTTATAATGGATTATAACTTGCTCGGTGATAGTTTCACAAGAATCATCTTTGGCTGCTATTGATTTGTTTCAAGATGTAACCCCCTATAGCCCGCAAAGACCACCAGGTGAGCCAAATATTTCTTTAAATAATCTGAACATTTCACCGGACATCCCAACGACAGTTCTATGGGACAAAATTTCTGACTTAATTCTTTCTTCTAATGAAAAACTTTCAACTCAAATATCATCTATTAAGGAAGATCTGGACCTTATATGTGAAAGTATCCGAGAAACCAAAGAGCAATATAAAGATATGCAAGGACAAATTAATAACCTAAAACAGCAAATTGAGACTTTAAAATCAGAAAAAGAAATAATGCAATACAAAATGGATGTTCTAATTAATGAATTTCAATGATATAATTCTTTATAATTATCCGACATCAAGGAATATTTCAAAAGTAGAAATACATAATTTTATTACTACAGTATTGAATATACAAAATGCATCACACGAAGATATTCTGGAGATTACTCAACTGACTAAATCAATGAACCCAGTAATAAGATTAACTTTACAAAACAACCAAATCCATGATAACTTTTTCACAAAATTCATAAAAATGAAACAACAAAACTCTCTGAAGGAATGGACAGATATGCAAATCTCCCACGATCTAACAGAGGAATCCATAATTAGACGTAAACTATTACTCCCAATCTTTCATGATATTAGAAAACAAAACCAGCAAGTAAAATTACGCAATGATATGTTAATAAAAGGTTGAGACAGACTGACATTCAGTGCTGTTTTGGGAAAACTGGTTCATGTAGAGACTTCTCCCCTTTTTCTTGCCAGGAACAACTACAAGTTGATGTCTGTTGAGACAAAGTACATTCCATCAGAAGAAACCTATTTTAATTAATCAGTCTGTTGTGATCATGAACTGGAACTGCCAGGGACTTAAAACTAAAATACCAGTACTCAATTTTTTATAATCCAAATTTAATCCAGATATTATTGGAATAACTGAGACATGGATGACATCTAACTTAGTATATAAATCAAATTTCTTTAACCATTTCATAATTTAAACAGCATTAGCATGTAAACCAACAGGACCTGATCGCCCTAGTGGTGGGTTATGTATTCTATTAAAAAAAGAACCTTTGTACAATTCTTCACATGGAAAAATCTGATAACTATATACTATTATTAATATCCATGAAAGAATCTATACTTGGAAATGAAAATAATAAATTAATTATAGTAATGATTACTTATAATCCACTTGATTCCTTGGAAAAACTAAAAGCAATTTTTAACATTATTGATGTCTGGCAACTTACTCCATTCATTTTATTACTGGGAGTTTTTAATTCATGTATTTCTAACTTGATGGATTCTTGGTATGATGGTCCTAATTCCTGCATTCAGAACATTCGTCTTTCTAAAGATAAGCATGCTAATTGACTTTGAATCAACTTAATCAAAATAATAACTGATAACAAATTATTCATTCTTAACAGACATATTAAACCAATTATCCGGCTGAATTTACCTGTCTGCAGCATATAATGGAAAATCCACCATCAATTACACAATTTACTCAGAATTCCTACTAGACTGTTGCTCCAAATTCATCACAGCAACAATTGATGCATCTGATCACCTCCCAACTATAACTAAATTTTTAATATTCTCACAAAAGGAAGCTATTAAACCTCTTAAGAAGTATCAAAAGATTAGCTACAATACTTCAAGATATTTAACAGAAATTGAGAATTGTTTTTTTAATATTCCTGATCCTACTGACTCTAATAGTAATGACAGCTATAATCTTATGATTCAAATAATGAATAATTATATTCAAGTCCAAAAGATTAAACGTAATAGATACACTAAGTATAAAAACCTCTGGTACGACCATCACTGTCACAAAATGAAAAAAATTAAACAAATTAACTTAAATTTATTTAGAAAGGTTCTGAATGCTGTAAACTTTTCTAATTATAGAAAGGCTAAACAAACTTACAATAATCTGCTTAAGGCAAAAAAGAGGAATTATTTTAGAAACATTGAATCAACCTTAATTAACAATAGGAAGGACAATATCTTATTTTGGATCACTATATGTAAATTTTGCTTCAACTAGGATTTATTCCTAGTACAAATTCTTCAGTTGTAGACTTTAATGTATGGAAAGATTTCTATCAAACATTCTCAGATATTCAACCTATCTCACCAATAAGTTTTATTATTGATACTCATAATGAATATTTAGATAATCATACTCCTAGAACCTATATCTGGTGTGACGAAAAAAAAATTAAAGGGTTCACCACAAACGTTTTTAACACATCCCGGTGTTTTGTGTTGTTGTTGTTGAATATTTAGATACTTACTTTACAATTAATGACAGAAGATGCTATTAATAAAATCAAAATCAAATCTTTGCCAGGTAGCGACAACATCCCAACTAGCTTTCTAAAGATGCTTCCTCATCAGGCTCAGAGAAAACTACTAAAAATATTTAATTCTATGTACAAAGAAATTACACACTCTGACTCTTGGAATTCGGTTACAATTGCAATGATATATAAAAAAGGGAACCATCTTTCTCTGGATAATTATAGACCCAGTGCTTTGCTTTCAGTATTAAGGAAATGCTTTATGTCAATGCTAGCCTCTAAATTTTGTCAGTGGACCAAAGATACGGATCTAGATGCAAAATTTCAATATGCCTACATCAAGAATAAGGGAACCAAATTTGCAATCTTTCTATTACTGTCTATAATACAACTCCAGTCAACAATACGACATAGCAATAAAATGCAGCCTTTATAGATATCAAAAGGGCTTTTGACTCTGTCTACGTTCCTCTACTGGTTCATAAATTAAAAATTAAGGGTACAGGTGACCGATTTTCAACAACAGTACTTAAATTATTTTCAAACTATTGTATAAAAATTAAACAGGGAAACTCCATTTCTCCATCATTAAATTTAGCATGTGGAATACTTTAGGGCATCCTCTCTCACTGTATCTATTCAATTTTTACTTATCTGATCTAGATGATATTTTTCTTCAATCCAGTGATGGGATTGAGATTGCTGACAGAGTTTTTCACTATATTCAATTTGGATGATTTGGTTTTACTTGCACCAACTAAAATTTCTTTACAGAGGAAAATTAATCAATTAAACTCGTATCTCAATTTGCTGCATCTACCAATAAATCTCGCTAAAACAAAGATTATAATATTCTGTAATAATTGTAAAATTTTACGAACAGGATTTGAAGTTGTATCTAAATAATACTCCAAATAGTTAAAGAAGTTAATTTTTTGGGAGTCATATTTGATTGGAATATTACCTTCAAAGCACATCTAACTACTATTAATATCAAAGGAAAGCTGGCAATTGACAATCTCTTGTATCTATGTTCTACTCTGAAAACATCAAACTTGAATACCCATATGAAATTATATAATTCAAAAATTAATCCCATTATATACTATGTCAGTCCAATTCGGGGTCTCAATTACTTATATAAACTGGAATCTTTTCAAATTTATTTTCTTTTGTAAACTTCTCCATCTAGAAAGATCTATTCCTAGTTATGCTATACGTAACTAAACCAATCGTATATGCTCATTCCCTTTCTTTCTCAAACGTATAATAAAATTCTACTACTGTATAAAATTTAAAAGTGATAATAATTTAATGGTTTTACATCAGGAAATTATCAAAAAAAGCAAAAACATAGTTTGCCATAGTTGGTTTGAACTTAAGTTTCAAAAAATTTTAAACTCATTCAGTGTATCTGACCTGCTATTCAAAGATAATTTGCAAGACTGGAAATATGGCTATACTCTATTAATTGAATCTGCAATATCTCAGTCTATTAACAAGGATCAAACAAGTTTAAATCAGAGTAAATATCATCCCTGGTACACCAATCTCATATTCCATCTTCACAACCATATACAGTCAAACCTGTTTTTATGCGGGGGATAGGGACCGCATTAAAAAAAACGCATTAAAAAAAATCTCACGAAACTTCACGAATGGCTGTAAATAATAGTTTTCGCAACACAATTAAAAAAATAATTTTTTTATGCGGTCAACAGGGACCGCATAAAAAAAGTCTCACATAGAAAATAACTCAAAACCGTACGAAATAGAATTTATTGACAACAGATGTCAGCACTCGACTGCATCGTCTGGTCTATCGTCTGTTTTACATATTTTTGTCCAGGTGGTGTTTTGTTGACTTAAAAAGTAAATTATTTCATTTTTCGCATATTCATGCAATAATATTACTATAATAAGTGCATTTATGCTATAATAAGTTTATTTAGCTATAATAAATCAACGTGAGACACGACGAATCGCACGAGACTAGTCGCCAACTATACCGCACAAATTAAAAATTCGCATTAAAAAAATCGCACAAATAAAAATCGCACATAAAAAGAGCGCATAAAAACAGGTTTGACTGTATATCTAAATCAAATAATTTAAATGTGAAAAGATTAATAGCACAAATACACCTTAATAAATATTCTATTTATGTCAACAACAGTTATATTAATTTTGCAAATAATCATTGTATTTGGTGCAATTCCAAAAAACTCTCACTCTACCATCTGATAGAGGATTGTCAAGGCTTATCAAATGTGCATGACTCATTTGATATCAAATGAACAATTCAGTGTAAATCACTCCTTGAATTTAGAATGAGTATCAACAAAGATAATAAAAAATTTCATGTAAACTATATAATTACTTTATCAAAATTACAGAAATGTTAAAAAACCTAACTTAATAGTTCCTTGTTCATTACTACTAAATAACTGTGATTTTATCTGTATTAATAACTTTAAGGCTTTGATTGTTATTATCCAACAAAAATATACTTATAATTAATATTGTAATGATTATTATTATTTATATATGTAAACTGTTCAACCTTTTTTGTAATTTTCCTTACTAAATGTAACACCCCCTTAACAGGTGAACTCTCCCTTTTTGTGAATAAATGTTTATAACTTATTTTGTAAAAATTAATGCAAAAAGTAATACAAAAATTTATATATTTATGCAGTAAAAATAAATTATGAAAAAATGATGTATTTCTTAAAACACCATCCTTTTAAAAATCTTGTGGACAGTCCTGCATTTAAGATATAAGATGATTGATTAAACAAATTACATTGTTTAGTTAATGTAGTTTTCAGACTATAATATCACTATTTCACAGAATAAGAATGGAGCCAATGTACTGGATTCTGAATGTGTATAATGCCTTAGCTAAAATATTCCAAAAATTTAAACATTACATCATACTTTGTATGATGCTGTGTGGCAGTTTTTCATAATCTCAAGTTTCTTGCAGAAATGTCTGAAATTTCAAATATATTATTGCAGTATATTAGAAAATAATATGTTTGCAATAAACATGGAACTATTTTTCTTGAATATCAGCTTCATTATTTTTCCAGAAAAGACCACAGTGATATATACAAATATAAACATCCTACAAAACTCAATTCATTATCGTGAAGCTACTTCCAGTTTATTCTAAAATTATTTAATTAAATTATAATTATTAAATTTAATATGAGATGACATCTGACACCTCCGTCTAGGGACAAATTAATCAGTAATTCAAAATTATTATCGCTGAAATATAGTCCGATATTATATGGCAATTGGTGTGCTGTAGCTTTACCACAATGATAGTTATTTGGTCATTTAGAAAAAATATTAGAACTGAATTTTGAAGGAAACCATCCTTCAAAATTTAGTTCTAATATTCTTTCTTTTTGGACTACAATTTGAAAAAATAGTAGACCTATAAATTCCCACTGTCATCTGTCTGTCTTTCCTTAATCTTGAGAACAGCATTAGATAGATGAAAGATGAGAACGGATATGGAAATCTTAGAGACAGGAGGCCTCAATGAACTATATATGAACTTCTGATGCAAACCAGAAGTCATGTTATTTTAATTCAAATATTTTTCCTTGAAAGGTGTTAAATAGATGACTGGCATGACTCTATTGTTAAAGGAAAAATATAATGTACAGGGGCAAGTTACTACTAATTTGAGATGAAAAGCATATATTTTAAATAAATTAAAAATTGCAGCCCGACATTGTGATGATGTCACAATTAATAATTTTATAATAAATAATTGCTCATTTATTATAAAAATAATCAAATATTGTAGTATTTCCATGAATTTTAATATGACACTTTAGTCATGTGTTTTTTATTTTAATTTTCTTAAAATTAGATTTTTTAATTGAAATTTTTCTTTTCAGACATGATTCTTTCCTGTCTTTTTTGATTATGATTTTTTTAAATTTAATTTTGAGTGAGTCTTCACTTTCATGAAGAATTATTTCATTATATAATATGGATTTATAATGTGTATGTTATGGTTAATGATGGAATATATGAAGTCACATGAATAGCAGTCATTCATGACATTTGCACATTATGTTGAGCAATGATATGAAGAGACAGGGCAAGGACTTCAGTCACTGCTCTAGTGGGCAATATTTGCAGTGCATTAAAACAATAATACCCCAATGCTGTTTGAGTAATGATCTGACTTGTCATTGCAGCCATTTCATTTCCAAGTAATATATAGTTGTTCCACTCAACTTGGCAGTTGTCAAAACAGATTAAATCATTTTAAACCAAATTATAGGGGAAGATATGCAAGAAAGAAAAAGGTTTAGTTTATTTGTATATGGCAATGCAATATGTGGTGATCTGCCAAGGAAAAATGCCTTCCAGGAGGACTTTTATGGAAAAATAGCCCCTATTTAGGTGTGATTAAAATGATGAAAACATGGAAAACTCTTGAAAAACCAGTTTTTAACATAAAATATGATGTTATCAGGATGCATTTGCATTTTATTTCTAAAGTTTGTTTTAAAAAATTTATTAATAAAATAACAAAAGCAAAATAAACAGTAAACTTTATATATTTATTTATCACATAGCCCTATCCATTTTATCCAGATGGTAGAAAAGTGTTATTGACTTTACACTAGAATTCAAGTTCAATTTAGGTTTATATTCATTTTTTTAAATATTGGGACCTAGGAGGTCCCCAAAAAATAAATATATTGTGTATGCCAGTGTTATATGTAACTAAATAAATGTCTAATCATAGGTGTATGATACTTCTGGAAAAAAAAATGAAGCACAAAAAGCATTCACAATAAATGATTTACTACCATTCACATCAATGCCCAATAACTGTCAACAATACTCACTTGAAAAGAACATGATGTCTGGTGAGACATGGATGTTTAATCTGTTTAGTCCAAGGTCTCATTGTCATGTTACTTTGGTCATTCATATTAATAAACGTATATCTATATTCCTTTATGTTTTACACCATTGACTGTAACATATATATTATACCAAAAAAAGCCTTGAATAACAACATAGATTGTCATTAAATAATGAAAATGTAAATTATTCAAAGAAAAAATCAAAGTCAGTATTTACTCAACACTACTATTCAATGCAAATTTCAAGCTAAATTACAGAAAGGTTAAAGATTATTGTAGTTAAAAATATTAAAGTTAAACAGGAACCTTTCTTTTATGTCTCTAAAGTTATTTGGAAGAGAACCAAAAGATTATCACATATTCTCTGTAAATAACTTTTTCAACAATTACCTTTAGTTTTGTTTTTTTCAGATTTTTTTATTAATGTTTATATATTGAATTTCTTAATAATTAAATAAACAATTTTAAATAATATAAGTTGAAAATTTTATGGTACTTAATCTTTTTATAAGTTTAATAAGTATCAAATTTCAAAATTACATTAATGAAGTAATCTGATTATTAAGTTCTCATTTGTATATTTATGTTATATTATAACATAAATATACAAATGAGAACTTAATAATCAGATTACTTCATTAATTACTTCAGATTACTTCATTAATGAAATTATATATATATATATATATATGTATTAGTATTACATTTATATGATTTAAATGGAGTGTTATCAATGTGTTATAATAAGTATATATAATTATCAGAAAATTATGAAAAATTAGTAACTGATCTATTATCGTTTTGTTTTGCTAAGTAATGTTTAATATTTTTATATAAATCTCTCTATAAAATGAGCAATTATGTTGAGACATTGTCACAATGATGGGTTGCAATTTTTAATCATATTTTTAATTTATTTAATTTAAAATATATGCTCTCCACCTCAAATTAGTAGTGGCTTATCCCTGTACATCATCTTTTCCTTTAACAATAGAGTTATGCTAGGTATTTATCTAACACTTTTCAGGGGAAAAGTTTTGAATTGAAATAGCATAACTTCTGGTTTGCATTGGAAGTTTTTATATAGTTAATCGGGGCCTCCTGCCCCTAATGTTTCCATATCTGGTCTCAGCTTTCATCTATGTAACTCCATTCTCAAGATTAAGGAAAGACAGACAGACAAATAGGTAGACAATAGTGGGAATTTATAGGTCTGCGATTTTTTCAAATTGCAGCCTAATTAGATTTGATACCATATGTTTTCCTGTTTTACTTTTTGACTTTCTGTTCTATGGATACTAAAAAGCCTTTTTTTCCTTATCCATTGTGGATTTGACCAGGTCAACATTGGAAGCAACTGGATGATGAGAGATTGGGCCCAACATAACAGGGACAGACCACTATCTAAATAATTCCTGAGGTTGCTCACCTGGATTTAATCCTTGATCCATCAGAGCCACAGGCTAATGCCTTAATTTCTTTGGCTATCCTGCCATTAATTTGACACCATGTTTACAAATAAAGACTGTAATACTGTATATTTCCTAAATTCTAAGACAGTGTTTTGCCCATTTTTATTTGTCTGAAATGGATATGCATTTAATAAATCAACAGCTATTGAGATGGAATGCATTATATACCAATAATAGATATTTTCAGTTAAACTGCTCAACTGTTGTATTAGTTCAAATAAACTTTTCTGGTAATAAACATTTAATTTAAACATTTTTAATGCTTAATAGTGCCTGAAAGACAACGACACAATCAACACTAAAGGAAGAGTTGTGCATATGCAGAAGAGTATCAAAATAGAGTTGTTGAACAATACCTATTTTAAGGCATTTGTATTGTTTTTTTAATTTGTTACTTAATGAAGTTTAATAAAAGTGGTTGGTTATTTTAAAATTTCTCCTTCCATAAAATAATTCTTATCATGATTTTGAAATTAAATTTTGTTATAGAATTGAAGAAATGTACTGTATGGTCATGTTTTATGTATCAGGTCAGTCCATAAGTCCATGCCCATTTTTATGACCTTGAGAAAAATCTTGTTTTGCTGTTAAAATTGTCAGTCTAATGTGATAATTTTTACACTGAAGTGTTAAATTGGATCTCATTCATATAATACTGTTTAGAATTGTGAACATTTCAGTTGTTTATTTTTGTTAAAATGGAAGTAACCAACGAATACAAAAGACATGTTTTATACTTTTTATTTTTAAGTGGTGAGAATGCTACAAATGCAGCCAAAAAAATAAATACTGTACATAATCAAATTGTAATTAGTGCAAGGACTGCACAGAAGTGGTTTGAAAGATTTAGAAACAATGATTTTAGTGTGGAGGATAAGGCTCGTACTGGAAGACCCGTTGACTTTGATGATGATGCTCTCTCTGCACTAGTTGAAGCAGAACCATCTTTAACAGTTGATGAAATTGTGGAATGTTTAAATTCATCCCATAGAACTGTTCATAGACACCTACAACAAATCGGAAAAGTTTCAAAGCTAGGAAAATGGATACCACATGAACTGTCAATAGCTAACCGACAACAACGTGTAAACATTTGCACGTCTCTTTTATCCCGCATTGCTTTAGAACCTTTTCTTGGTAGGCTGGTTACTGGAGATGAAAAATGGATCCTCTATAATAATGTGACGAGAAAAAGACAATGGATGGATCGCGACAAGCAGCCAAAACCGACTGCAAAAGGTGGGTTGCATCCAAAAAAAATTCTTTTGTCTGTTTGATGGGATATGTCAGGTGTAATTCACTTTGAGCTGTTAGAACCTAATCAAACAATTACAGCTCAAATGTATTGTGAGCAATTAGAGCGTTTAAGTGAAAAATTGAAAAAAATCGACTGTCGTTAGTGAACAGAAAGCAGTTTCTCTTGCAGCATAACAATGCCAGACCACACTCTGCAAAAATAACTGTACAGAAACTTGAAAGCTACAACTGGGAAATTTTATCTCATCCACTATATTTGCCAGATATTGCTCCCAGTGATTATCATCTTTTTTGCAGTTTGCAGAATTTTTTAAAAAGGAAAACTTTTGAGGATGAGAACAATGTAAGAAAGGCTATTTCTGAATATTTTGATTCAAAACCAAAATCATTTTACGAAGATGGGATTAAAAAGCTACCATCAAGATGGCAAGAAATTGTACAAAATAATGGTGAATACATTATAGATTGAAATAAAATTTAATTAAAATTTTTTGCTGCTTTTTTTGTAGATAAAAATACGCACAAACTTATGGACTGACCTGATATGTCTTATGCAAGCACTTCACATGTAAGAACATAATTCAATTAACAACTTAACTTCAGAATTATACATTTTTGAAGTCTCTTATAACCAGCAACCTTTGATAATTTTGATAAACCAAGTTACAACCTTTGATAACTTATATAATAAATTTGGTAGAATCATGTCAGCACTCAAAATAACACTGTAACTTACATTTAGCACAACACCGCTGAAAGGTTGCCGACCCCTGGTCTAGGCAATTGTCTGGAATTACTTGGACTTGTTTTACACAGGGGTTGCATGTCAGCAGGTACTGCTGACATGAAACCCCTGTGTAAAACAAATCCAAGTATATAATTTCTTTGGTATAAAAAATGATTTATGTATTTGTTCATTTATAGGCTCTATGAAGTTTTATTATTTATATCAATAATAAAACTTGGCATTTTTGAAAGTTTATTTTACTTGCTAGATTTGTTGATTCTTATTGATATAGCTTTATCATCATCAACCCAATTTTTTTGATTGAAATAATAATTATGTTTTGACATGTAAGTCCAAATTAATTTCATATGAAAAGTAGAGATATAAAATAGTGCATTATTATAAAAATTATAAGTCAAATAGACAAAATAATGTACATAAGTTCATTCAAATTTATTTTTGTATTTGAAACAAATTGACTAAACAATAAACATCAACTTAAAATTTAAATATATTTTAGTAAATTTATAGCTATTTTTAAGTTATACATTTAAATTTCTTAAATAAATTTGAGAATATATTTTTAAAATGTATAAATTAATATTAAATGAATCTTTCTTGTTAGAAAATAAACATTTTTCCAATACTCATTCAAAATATCATTTATATCATGAATAATTATATTTATAAAATAAGTTTGCATTATTTCAATAGTTCTATCATTTTATATTTTTTGTTTTGTTTACAGTTAAGAAGTGTCATGTGACAACATATTTCTTCCTCCATATCAACATAAAACCTTTAACAGATAAAATACAAAAGGGCAAAAAATACTATAGCAGCAACAGCAAGGAAAAAACATGATTACAAAACATTTAAAAATTATAAAGTACACATTTACAAGATTTTTTTATACTTTGAGTGTTCAATGTAAAGCATATGTTTGATATTATTCATATTATTAGCAATAATTGTAAACAAAACAAATAAATAAATATTGACCAGATGGTTGAGACAAGGCAGATTAGTCTACAACTCTGGGAGATCCAAGGTCAAATCTGGGCAAGCAGTTCCAGGAAATTTTTGTAGGCAGTCTGTTCAGAATATGTCAGACCCCATCCCTCATTACCTAGTTGTCTCCATTGTGGGTCTGATCATATCTGCAATAGGTATGATTAAAAAGGTCCTCTTAATGCTCACAGAGCAGAAAGAAACTAAAATGAAGGAAAAAATATCATTTTGTTAGAATATATATTTTTCTTAACAAAAAATTGTTGAATTCAGATAATACTTAACATTTCTTTTGCATATTTACATTTTACACATCTCAGTTTATATTTACTATTATCTATCATAATTAAGTTAAGAATAAGTTAACATTTATTATCCATTAAATAAAACTTTTTACTTTTTCAAAATTACATTCTTACACAATGTAAAATTTGTAATGTACCATGGACATCCAGAAAATAAAGAACATTTGTGCATAGCACTCTGTGCCATCGATTCAACATCAATTTGTTCTCTGATGTGTTACCTTAGAGTTTTAATAATGGCAGGCTTATTGTTACTGTTCTGTCAAAGGTTAAAATGTGTACAAAAATCCCATCAGGATCATCAAGTGTTTGCATTTTCTAAATATGAAAAAATTCTGTAGAAATTCATAAGCAAATCACAGAAGTGTATGGTAATCGCATTTTGAACAAAGCAAGTTTGACGAAATGGTGTTTGATATTTAATCAAGGAAGATAATGTATGTTTGTTTGTTTTGTTAGTTATGGCAATGCAACACTTGGGAGATTTGCCTAGGGGATGCCTTCCAGGAGGTCTTTTTAAGGATAACTGGTTAGTTACCCTTAAAAAGACCCTTAGGCATTAAAGAAGTGGAGAAAACCTGGAAAACTCCCCATCCTGGCAAAGTGCAAATGCATGACTGAACTACCAGTGTTCAGAGAACAGAACCACTTGGCCACTCGTAGGCCAGAAAGATAATGTGTGACCACACACTGCTGCAGCTGCTCAAGCTGTGTTTCAGAAATTTGGCAGGGCATTTTTGATCACCCACCATATAATCCTGACCTGACCTCCAATGACTTTTACGTCTTTCCCAAACTGAAAGCGTTTTCAATGGCAGATGTTTTGGAATGGATGACAAGGTGAAAGAAGCTGTCATTAAGTGGCTGAAAGAACTGGTGGTGGAAGTTTATGACGAAGGAATCCAAAATCTAGTGTCACAATATGACAAGTGCTTAAATTTTAATGAAGGCTAAGTAGAAAAATAACTGGTCTTGTACTAATAACTTAATAAAATTTTCTTCCTATCATTACTGTTTTTTTCCTTTTTTATAGCCAGATATTTTTTATTTTCTGAATGCCCCTTGTATTTTAAACAAAATGTAAATAATTCTTTAATAAATTTTAAATGTGTTCTGGAATTAAATAAACAAGTATTTTTTCCTTCTGAAAAGTTCAGTAATACAGATATACAGATTTATCAATTTATCATTGATGATCATTTGTGAAATTTTAGTAGTATCAGTATCATCAATAAATTGTAAATATATCATATTATTTCAGAATTTAAAAAATTGTTTGAAATATTTTTAAATGATTAGAAAATATCTGATACTATTGAGGTCTTTTATTTGTGATAGTAGGAGTACAGGAATGAAAGAGAATTGATAATCAGATGACAAATTTAGAAGTTAGATACAATTATCATCAATCAATTTAATTTAAATGCGTTTCTGTAAATTTTCATTGAAAATTACTTTGTTTAATTGTTGAGAGTTTAATACAGATAGTGTAATAAAATTAAATGGTAATATCAGTTCAACTTAGTTAATTAATTGATAAAATTGAATAATTGAGTAAATATATCATTATTTATTTACATGCCAATACAGACATTTTATTATGATATATGATTTATTATGATATGATATACATTCTGTTGAAAATATCTGGATAATGATTTTGTAACATGTTGATTGCAGAAATAATTGCTAAAACAAAAATCTTAAAATTTATAGTGACTTTTCAATATTTTAAATTATGAATGATATATAATGTTGTAAATAGGCAATTATAAACAAAATTTCCTATTTTTAGAAGCTTATGTGGCAGTACTTTTCAATGTAACAGATAATTTGTTACTTATACCAAAAGAAGTGGGCTATTTTTTTTGTTTTTGCAACGTTTGTCTTTTCATTTTTGTAACATATTTATTTACTTGGCAATGAAGTTAATCCTCTCCCATTCCACATTAATAAAACCTAATACTTCTCTATATACAATATATTATTTTGATATTTGGATAATAATTTTCACTACTTTTTCACAAAAGAAACAAACATTTAAACAGTTGCAATGAGAGGGCTTGAAAATAAGGAGACAAGTAAAATGCTTTATTATATAAATTTAGGTTATTGGTTATTAATTAATCAGGTATCTCTCAGGGCTCATTGTGTACTGTATGGTGTTGCTATCTATTGATGTAACAGTGATAATATATTTATATGAATATATTATCACAAAGCCCAATGATATATTAATAAACCAACAAATGCCTATATTATCGGGCTAATATATGGCTATAATTAAATAATAAATAGAAATGAATTTGGTATAGAGGTAGGCATTAGGTGCCATCTCTATACCAAATTCATTTCTATTTATTATTTAGTTATAGCCGTATATTAACCTGATTATTTAGGCATTTTTTGGTTTATTTTGATAATATATATTCAACTTCTATGAAATGTATTATAATGAAATATAGTAAAAATTTATATTTTAGACAATAATATACAAATGTATTTCCACAAATAATAGAAACACATTATAGAACATTATACAGATGTTTACATGATTAAATGTTTTAATGCATGTATAATATGTATTAAAACATATTATATATATTATACATTTAAACTGTTAATTTACACTTTCCTAATTGTATCATCAAAAGTCAGGTCAGTTAGTTTTCACACTAAATGTAACAATTGACTTATAGACAGTCATTATTTTTAGATTTGCTTTTTTCAAAATAGACACAATCAGCCACTTGACAGTAATGTCCCCCTTTTTATCACCTTATATATCTATAAAAAAATGAAGTAAAAAAAAGGGGAGATTGAAGTCAAACTTATTCAAAACATTTAGAAAGAAATACATATTTTTTCTAAATGTGAATTCGTCCTGGCAAATTTTTAATGTAATTATTCAAAACATATTTGTTAAATTTATCTTTGATGTTTTCATGTGAACAAGTACTATTCTCTAGATAAATAGTTTATTTATTGAATTTGAATGTCACATGATATGGGATGAATATAAATTTTCAGTGAATGGGTTTCTTTATTACAATATAATCAAGATTATTTCTAATGTACATTTTTTTAATGTGCATTTTATTTTTAATTGGATTGAATTGAAGTTATAAAATTAAATATAATACTGCTTATTCAATATCATATGATTGATTCCATGAATAAGTGGAAGTGCTTTAAGTACACTTGTAAACCTGATTGCAAACTGGATGTTTGATTAAAGGTTATTTTATGTCAGGAAGTTAAAAAGAAAAAAATATATAGAGAATTCAGCTTGTACAATTGCTGTTTTAATTAAAATCAATTTATATTGAATTGGAAAATTGAAGAGTTCTACGTATTGATGGTTGAATCTCTTGTATTGTTCTGGCTTTGGAACTATTTCAGATAATAATTAAATTTATAGTATCCTGTGTAGACAAATATAAATTTATAGCAATAATAAAAAACTCATTGATATATGTAATAGCTAAATTTACAAATGTTATCTTGTTTTGATTGCTATCTGTTTATAAACTTGTTTAATAAGTGTAAGAAGAATAAAACTTCCATAACAATTGAGTATTCTAGTTTTATTTATTTATTTATTTTTGAACTGTGTTGTATCATTTTTTTTTTTTTTTTTGTGGAACAATGCTCCATAATAATGCACACATTTTTATTTCTATTTCCATATATGCATTTTGAGAGTTTTATCTTTCCTATCAGCACTGGACATTTCTTTTGGTTCAAAATATCCATATACTTGTTATTATTTCAAAGGTCAATCACTCATACTGCTATATTAGTGATTGAGGGATCTTCACTACTATGCTTTTAAAATTTCGGTGAGGTTGGGTGTTCTTTCTGGCTATTGTCATACTTTTTTGTGTTTCTTTAAACTTGATAAAGGCCATTAAAACTAACTAAAAGTTCTTTCACAGTTTGTACTTTTACTTGTGGAAATAATACCATACATGGATGTTTCAAGTTGAAAGAAATGTACCACATTGAGGAGGAGAGCTAAACTCCCAATACATATATATATATAGAAATAAAGATGAGAAATAAAAGTCATGTGTTGTTATGAAGCACTGTTCCACACAAAAATAAATGACAATTGAGTATTCTCTAATAAAACTTTTCATGCTGTTAGAATAATTAAATTATAAATTAATATGTAAATTAGTAGCTCTTAATTATATAAGTTTATTGTATTAATATTTATAACACAAGTAATTCAACAGTTAAAATTTTCTAATTATAATATCAAAAATGTCTGTAAAAAAATAGTTAATATTGTGACACACAAGAAAATTGGTGTTAACTATTTAAGTATATTCCATATCATGTATTTTTTGATGAATGTATGTTTTATTTAGTTTATTTCAAAAGAATTATACTATTGTTAGAGTAAATTCATTTAATATTGCATTTACAAAGTTTTAGGTTTGAAATTATATATAATTACAGGAATGCAAGTGATTTTAAATTCCTTAACATTGAATTTATATTAAATTTTTAATTTTTAACTTTAATAAATTTAACAAACCTATTTATTTTTGGTGTTGTTGAATATAAAAATTACAGATTAACAGTTATTTAATATTAAACTTGACAAATGAGAAATATTTTCTTATGAATAAAATGTAGATAACATAATTACTTAATGCAATATATTAACTAATTTGAAAAAGAATGATTCTAATCAGTTTCTTTCTTATGATAAAAAGAAAATTTCTTTTGTTTTCAAGATAAAAGTGAAAAAAGAATTTTTTTTTTGGCAGACAGGTTGAATTAAAACGCTTGAGTGAATCTAAACTTGACATTGTATTTTCAGTTTGATAGTTGTTTCAATATTTACTTGTAGTTTTTCTTTTATCAAATATTAAAGAAATTACAATTAAAAATAATTTGTATATTAGTTGAAAAGTCTATTTTTATTTGTTTTTATTTATTCATATGATTTTTAATTTTTTTTCTTGTGAAGCTAAGAAGTGTCTAAATTTTTCATAAATAATTTCTCAGAATAAAATGGAAATCTTTCAGTAAAAATATATTTATAGAACAGTACCATTATTAATTATAAAGGAATAAATTAAAGATACATTTTAAATATACATTAACAAAATATCTGTTTTTAAAAAAAATGTGAAGATACATAACATAGGGATAAAGGAAAAATGTAAATTGGAAAAATATAGGAAAAATATAGGAATAATGGAAATATAGGAAAGATGTAAATATAGGAAAAATGTAAATTTTACATTATGCATAAATTAGTTTAAATTTATAATTATTTCATTAAATTTACGAATAATTAAACAAATTAATTATAAAATTCAACTACAGTAGAGCGTTGTTTATCCGAAAGCCGATCAATCAAAAGCGTTCCAGTCGGACTGTGTTGTGCTGAATCGAACATTTTTGATACTAGATTAATGTCCAAAATATAATTTTTTTGTTTTTATATTTTTCAATATATTTATTTTGTTTGTACAAAATAAAGAAATAATTTTTAACTATACAATAGCCACAATTATTATTTTAAAAAATTTACGTTAGGCTTAACATCGACGAAAATTCAGTGCATAGCGACATGCAACAGAGAAAAATTTCAACATGGGATAGGTTAATATATTTTTTCATACATAATCAGTTATCTAAACAACCCCAGTCCCAATTGATTTGGATAAACAACACTCTACTGTAGTTGTATTTTTTTAATTAGTTATAAATCATTTTAAAATTTGAAACATAAGGTCCATGATAGACTAATATTCACTCCAAATGTTTGAATAAATTATAGAAATATAGTTTTTTTGGAGTCAAAACAGTTAAAACAACTTTCCTAGTACTTTCAAAATTGTTTTGGTTTCTCTTTAGGGAATTTCTTAGATTCTAGAATCTTAGATTCTAGATTCTAGAATCTAAGAAATTTCCTAAAGATGGATCTAAGACCAAAAGTACTAGGAAAATTGTTTTGGTTTCACTGACTTTATTGGCATTATTTTTTATTTTAAAGAAAATTATTTGGCTTCTTATTAGATTTAATTGAAAAATTAATATAACTTTATATTTACTACTTTCATTTTTTTTTCTTTTTTTGATGAAGTTTATTTTGAAAATTTATAAATTGTCTAACATTGAAAAATTAAAAGAAAAAAATTTTATAAGAAACAATCATCTGATGTGCTTTCAATTTGTAAATTTATTAGCAAATTAGATTTTAATTTCAAAAAATACTTTTTATACAAAATTTTATTGATAATAATTTATTCAATTTTTAAAACATTGTATATATATACAATCAGGATGCATTCTGTACAATTATTCTAAAATCATTTAAACAATATTAACAGCTGTAAGTGAATTCAGAATTTAAATTAAAGATAAATTTTTGAATTATTTTAAATTAATATTTTTAATTTTTAAAGTTTATGAACAATATAAAAATTTTATTTTATGTATATATTATAAAAGCACTTCTTTTACTGTTATAATTAATCAATAATAAATTGACAAAGGAAATTCATATTTAAAACACACACATAATTATTAGTTTATTTTTTATATTATATTTTAAAAGACAAAATTATTCTGTAAAATGTAAACAATGAAGTCATCTTTCTAGAACTATGCAAATTGCTGACAATAATGGTCCTTTCAGTACTTTTTTAAGTAATGCAGCATTGGTGAATTTTTTTGCAATGATATTCTTTCTAATCTGGTTTGTTTCAGTCATCAGATTTCTTTACAGGTCAATTTGTATGACTGAATATACTGAATTTAGGACTTTATCTTGTTTTATTTAAAGTATTAAATAATTAAAAATAATAGTTTTTAATTTTTTATTTTTTTTAATTCTCTTGAAAAGAAATTTGTTTTCATATTTTAAGGAAGTGAAATGTTTAAAGATATCTGTCATAATATATGAAGTCATGAAATAACCAGTTACATTACTGAAATTAATTAATTAAAGCTTAAAATTCAAATTAAAATATATAAATTTTCAGTTTCTTTTCTAAACTAAAATATTTTTTGAGATTATTTCTTTATCTTTAAAAAAATCTTAAAATTTTGTCATTTAATATCCATAGAATATTTAAGTTTCACCACTGATTTTAAGAGAATTAAATCAGTATCAAAGAAAATTTAGAATTTAAGAAATTTTTCTTAAGTCAATATCAAACTGTTAAATGTTTTATGAATGTTGAAATTTCTGATAGTTGTAAGAATGTACTTAAGATGATGACATCTCTAAAAATATTTAAGAAATAAATTATGCCTTCTGTAATTTTATTTTGAGTTCTATTGCTTTAATTTATTAATTACATATAAATTAACAGAATATTTGTAATTAATTCTATCAATATTCATAATTAGATTTATAATTGCTAACAAACTCTCTTCATAATTAGATTGAACAAAACAATTTGTTAATGTTAAAATAAGTTAATTATTGTTATAATTATTTAACTTTCAGAATTAATAAAAAGTGATGTTGATAAACTGCTTTTAATATATTTTCTAAAAAACATAATAATATTTCTTGTTTTTTAAGAATAATTCTCATAATGTTCTCAGATCTTTCTAGTGCTTTAAAACAATTTTTTTAAATGTTTTTATGACAAGAAAGCAGTAAAAATATTCAAAGTATTAAAGATGTTATGTAATTAATACAGTATAACAATTAAATTACTTTGATTGTTAAGTGAATTTGTATTTTATGTATTGCAGATTAAAATAAAATACTGCAATAACTGAATGTTCACTGTTCAATTAATAAATCTGTGTTACTTACTGGATTAAGGTATTTTTGACTTGCATATACTTTAGATCACTCCCACTAGATATAACAGTATAACAATACAACAAAGATAGAGATATCTACATTTTTAAATGCTAAACTGTTATCAACCATATATATTTATATGTAAAAAAGTTTAAGAAATAGTTTTTAAAAATTTAATTCATTAACAGTTGAATAATAATGAAGTTTTAAGGTAAACGTATACTTGAATGGAGAGACTGGATAGGCAGAATAGATGGAGTAAGCAGAATTTCATCAGTGTATCAGGAATTAAATCCAGTGCACTTGGTTGGATTGCATTGGCAAATCAAATAGAATTTAGTGCAAAAGAATGAAAGTGTTGGATGAGGTGTTTTTTTTTTCTTGTATGAGTAACATCTCTGAAGAATTAATACTAATGAGTTACCTATTATTAGAAGAGGATGCTTCAAATTGTATATTTATATAATTCTTTGTAGTTTTCCACTATAGAAATTCAAGGCTTTCATGGTAAGAGAAATATGCACATATGATAGTGTTTCCCCTCAAAAAAACCAATTTTTGTTAATGAGTGGAGTGCCGGGAGATTTTGGCAGCTGGGTACCTGGGTTAGTGGCATTGTTGGTTCGAAGCAGATAAACAAAAATGTTTTCTCCTCTAGAATGTGTGATGGATGTCCTCCCATGTAACCCACTCTTTCTGTCTACCCATCTATCTAGTGTACACACATTCGTAACTTATAATGTAGGTGGATTTTTTCTCCATCTGCTTTGCTTGTCCTGGTGTCTGTCCATCAAAGTGTGATCTAACCTTTATCAGACAAATATAAATAACTATGTATTATTTATACTTTTTGTGTTTATAATACATAGTTATAATTATATATTGCAAAGGCTACAGTGGAATTTTTAAAAGTAAAATAATAAATTTTTTTTTCTGCATTCCTTCTGTATTTTATCAGAATATGGATTTAGGATACATCAAATATTTTCTGTACAAAATATTGAATAGGTACAATACATATAACTGAATATATTGTGTTGTTTTCTTTTCATCTGTGGGACTGGATGAAAATATAATTCTGTTATTATTTTGAGGATAAAATTGTATTAAGTTTTCTTTTTTGATATATAAACAAAAACAATTTCTGCCAAAAAAATATATTTGATTGTCAAATAATATACTAAAAATTATATATCTTTATAATTTTAGGATAGTGGTAAAATTACTTTTATCATTACATTACAATCAAAAATTAATATGTTTGAATACACCTCTATTCCAGAATTCAGAGAACATAATTAACAATGCATTTCTAAGCAATGTTTAACATATAAACACATTGCAAGAGTGAATCCCATTTTTGGCAGATATTTTTTAAATTGTAACGGTTGTATACTTTGATCAATAAAAGATATATATTATTATTGTTAGACTGGGCACATGCTTATAAAATTCTGTTAATAAATCTAGAGTTGTATTAATAAAATTATTTATATAGGTACTATGACTAGAACAAATAGGAACTATGTTAATGAATACAAAATTAACATTTTAAAGAAATATTATTATTATGGAATTATTGAAGTAAACAATTATGAAGGATTTATTTTTGATCGGAATAGAATTTAACTTTTATTCATTATTTTAAAAAGTTCTAAATATTTATATAACAAAGAATATATGGAAATTCAAGAAAAAATTCCAAGCAATAATATCATTGATAAGTTAAATGATACATGTAATATAATCCAGTGATGGTGAACTCATGATCTGCATAACAATTTCAGGATATCCACTTTGAATGTTTATAAAGTATTAAGTTTTTATAAATTATGAAAGAATATCTGATATATTTTAAAACTTGGCATATGCAGCATGAAAGCAGGACCTAAAACTGTCATAAAAAGTCTTAAAAGTCACTAATTATGAATCCCAGATAGAAAAATTGTCATCAAATAAGCAACAGCAGATTTTCCATTAAATAAAATATTTTTTTCCATTATAATCACTCATGTAAGAGTTTACTGTTATTTTTCTGATATAATATAGATTTAAAAATTTAACGAAATAAAATTTGTAAGTATTTTTTGTTATTTTTTTAACTAGTTTAATTAAATAGTGATCTGCAATTTGGAGTTACTAAATTTCTATTTCAATTTTGATCCTACTTCAGAAAAACATTTGCCATTGCTGATGTAATCCTTAACACCATCATTTCAACCTAACTCTCCTTGGAAAAAATTTAATTTTGTTAACTATACATTAAATGCCAACTTTTTAGCATTTATTTTAATTTTATTTTATTACTATATTATATTTAAATTTCTTACCACATGATTAAAATTATTTAGGATTATTTTAGTGCAGACAACACTAAAAGTTTGTGTTCTAAATTTGAATTACTGATTATTCTAATGTTCTGATTTTTGTCTGAGTTTGAAGAAATTTTGAATTTTTTTAATTAGAGTATTTAATTTTATTTAAATTTTTCAATGTTAATAAAATATTAATATTAACTGATAAAACTAATATAAACTAATAAAATATTAGTTTGCTTCTAATGTAATTTTTTAATGTATCATTAAGTTATTTTATATAAAGTGCTAATGATTTAAATTAAGTATGCTTCTAGCCCAAATACACATTAAAATGAATAACCTGTCAGATCATGGCTAAACGAAAAAGGCTTATCATATCAAGTTGACTCAATTATTCAAATATAACTTTTATTAATATGGGGATGTATTTCAGATATACAGATTCCTCATAACCCTGTTTAAAGATTAGATATATGGCAGTAAATACAATAATAAGTAATAGTAAGCTAATGATTTAGTTTGTATAATCAAAGGAGTAGTTGTAGCAAAATATATACTTCAGTCTCATAACTGTTTTTAATAGCATCATTAAAATATAAAGTTTAAAATTCAAAATAAAAAATATAATTAGAGTAAGACCCTGCTTAATGTGGGCGATGCGTTCCTAGACAACAAAGCGCTAAATGAAACAGCATTAAACAAGGTCATTTTAACGTAAAGTAAATAGGGATAGGGGAACACGTGACCAAAAATAAACAAATTTTACTTTAATTTAAGTTATTTTTATATTAATTTGTATAATAATATAAATAATTATGTTAAATAACACATAAACATATGCACACAGAAATGTAAAGTTCATTTTTTGTGATGAAGGTCTGACTTTTCTGAAATTTTTGTTTTTTTGCAATAAAGTCATAAAGTTTCATTTGTCGCTTTTTTCTTTCCTTAAGCAAATGTCAGTAGCAGAAGATCGCATCCAAAATGCCTCATTTTGCTTTTGCACTCCTTTCAAAATCTGGATCATTTGCTACAATTTGATCAATGATTTCAGTTATCGTTATCAAACTTTTACTAAGGAAATCTGTAGAGAAATTTTTTGGGTTCTTCATTTTCAGAATCTCTATTTTCCAGTTCTTTATAAATTTCTTGTTCTGCCAGTTCTTAAAGTTTGTCATTGGTAAGACTCTCACCAGAAACCTGCAATAACTCTTCAATATCCTGCTCGTCTACATCTCCTAGTCCTGCTGTATTGGTTAGGTTGACTTTGGTCAACCTAACTATACAGTGATAGACTCTTCTCATTGAGAATTCTTGGATACCTTCAGCCATAACTTCTTCCACACTTCGTTCGTGCATTTCAGTTAATTCTTGCCATGCGAAGCCAATATTGCCTATGGCATCTATGATGATATATTTTTTTCAAAATTGCACCAAACAAACATAGATTTAAAGAAAGTGCACCTTTTTGCCACCTTCTTCTGATTGGTTTGTGTTTGTGAATAATCGTATTATATACAAATCAATGAAATGCTGCGATAATTTGAATTGGCATAAATTTTGAGCTGTTTTTAGGCTTCGAGCAGACTGTGTTATATCGAATCAGCATTAAGTGGGGTCTTACTGTATTTTAAGTATATAAATAAAGAGTTTTTATAGAAAATTAAAGAATATTGAATAATTTTTAAAATATAAGAGAGTAAAAAGTCATTTTTTATTTTGAAATTGTAAGAATGGGAATAAAATATAAATTTTATTGTGATTTTTAGTATTTCTGTTCATAATTTTAAATGTATGAAAAGTTGTTATTATGGATTTAGGAAGATTGAAAAGTAATCTGAAAAGTGTACTATGAATATTTTAAAAATTCTTTCAATTAAGATACATATGCTAAAAGATAAATTTTATATGACTTTTCAGAACAGTAAAGAATTTATTAGCTGTAGAATAATAACTTACTTTATTATTTAAGAATGTGCGTAAATTATTTGAAGCCTTTGTGGATGTATAGTGCTAACTCTCAGAATCACATTTGGATGTTTGGAGATAATGGAGTTTGAATGTTTGAAAAAATTCTAAAATCACACAAATAGATGTGTGTTAATGGTTTTGCTCTCCAAACTTTGTCAGTAGATGTGGCTGTCATCTCATGCTCAAAACAGAAAAGATTGATTATCTGATAAAAAATCACACAAGAAAGTTTTTGTGGATCAAGCAATGTGGAATGACACTGTATGTCTGCCAGAATTTTTACAATTCTCACAACATTACTTATTGAAAACCAAAATATATCATCTAGAAAATACTTTTTATTTCCACTTAATATTTTTGTTTACAAAATTTTATTTTTCTGTGTTATTCATCAATGTTTTTGACATCAATAACAGTGTCATCTGTCTTGATCTGGTAATAGAAAGCTTGATATGCTTCTGAAACCTATATCATCAGGGACATAATATCGTCTACTTTATTTTTTGCAATCAGTAATATTCCAGTGTATTTTTTCTTCAGCTGATATGGATGTGTGCTGATGCTATGGTGCATTATTCATAATTGAATACCTCAGAATGCCATGAACTGAGGGTTAGCACTATATGTCCCTGAGGGCTTCATTTATTTCAAATTTTTTGTTATACTTGTTTTTTTTCCTGAAAAGTATCATATATAAAACATATTATTAGATTTATTTGAATATTATTATAAATATAAAATTTATATAATGTTATTATTTCAAATTTTAAAGTTTGTAAATTTTGAATTAATATGTAAAAAACTATGCTCATTTATACTATAATAAATTGTCTTTATTATGATTTAATATATAAATCTTTATTTTATCTTAATATTTAATACTATGGGATATTTAGGTTATCAAACAAATATTATATTTTGTTAATAATTTGAAAATTTTTATCTTATAAATAAGAACAATTTTTTCTCTTTCATAATTATTTTTACAAATAAATTTAACTTATTTATTTTAATTTTTAAGATTCTTTATGTATCCTTGCTTCTTTGAATTAAAAGAAAGTTAATAGAGAATGAATAATAGTTATTAAATAATTGATTTGCAATATAAATTTGCTTGTTCTTAAGTATTAAGATCTTCATTTTCCTAGAAATTGAACATCATCATTACTTTGTAGTTTAGAATGAAATGTCAATCAACAAAATTGATCTAATTGTAAAATCAATTTAAATATTCATAGAAAATAAAAACTTTGACAAGTAATCATTTATAAACAGAGCAAATACTTCATCAAGAGAGTAAATGATGCATTTGAACAATCAAAGTTTACAAATGGAGTTAATTTATTTTCTTTTATACTGTAAATGGTAGTGTAATGACTGATGAAAGAAACTAGTTTTGTATCATTATATCTTAAATAAAACAGTATTATTATGAATGTAATTGTTCTAACTTATAATAATCAGAATTTTTGAACTACATTTTAAATGAAAATTAATAACTACACTGTGCTATTTTGATATTTTTATTTTAGATAAATCAAGCATTAGAAAATATGAATATCTTTAAAACTTGATACCGTTTCTTAAACTTGTAAAGAAAAAGAAAAGTACGGCTAAAAGTTTTTAATAGGCAAAAAATATTTTTGGACTATTTTACAATCCAGCTTCATCTCATACATTTTGGAATTGAAAGTCAAGAGTCATGTGGTATTTCCAGAGATAATAAAATTTAAAAACATTACAGGGAAAATAATAATAACTATTATTATTATACTCAGAGCTGGTTTAAACATGTTGTTATCCTAAGCTATGCTATACAAGAGGCTCTCTCTACATTCTCCATCTAATATTGGATAATAGATATTAATTCTTTTTGAAGGTAGAATGAGGCTCTGTGTCCTGAGGCCTCTGACAAATAATATTAGCTTATTTAACTTATTTGTAAATCCAGCCTTGATAAGAAATAATAATAGTAACTAACTAAAATACTTCAAAAATGTTTCTCATTTGATAAAAAGTTTTTGGTTGCCTTAATTTAGCTGTACTTTTAGTTTTCTTAAACATTAGAAAATATTTTATAAAATATTTTGAAATTTCATGCTTTGAATAACTAATTCTCATAAAAATTATAAAATTGTAAACATTATAAAATTTATTTATGCAATGTAAATAGATATATAAAATCGAAATAGTATTTTCCTTATTTTTGTTCTTATAAAAAGAATAATAAAAGATCTTGGTTTTTAAGAAATAAATGTATATTGTTATATGAAATATTTCATTGTGAAATTTTTCTTCAGTTACTTATTTTGCTTTTATCCTTCAAAGACATTTGAAATGCGATTTAAAAATATTTTATGTACACTAATTATTAATATAAATTGAACTTCAAATATTTATGAAATTATTATACCAGTACAAAATTTATTAATTCATTTCATTTTTAGCATTGAATGAGCTTGTTTGATAACAGATTATATTAATTTCCAAATGTATTCTTAATATTTTTGAATTGAACAAGCCAAATAGTTAATGAAATTTTATTATTGTGACAGTTTCATTACTGGTAATATTTCAAGTTGAGTTTATATGATTTTAAAATATATGCTTTGCTTTTATATCTCAAGTGCTTTTTAAAGATATTATAGTACAGTTCTTTGAAAATAATTTTTATTAAAAATAAATATAAATTTCTACATATTTTAGGAAATTATTTCAATATTTTGTTATTACTATTAAAATTTAATTAATTCTTGGATTCATTAATAAGCAAGCAATCATATATACCTAAAGTCTTTAATTTATTTTATACCAGAATAGAGGAATTTTGATGTAATGATTCTGATATCTTATAACAAAAGTACAATAAATTTAGGTTACATGCAATAACATAACTGTAAAGTAGTATCCCAATTTCTTTCATTAGATAAATAGTATTTAAATTGTATATTTGATGCACTTGATTTGACAAAAATTTTGATAAAGATCATTTGAAAATCTTCATTTTAAAGTGTTCACTCCTAATACTCTTTTTAGATAACAATCTCTTTTAATTTTACATTAAATTGATAAAAAGGAAATTATTTCAACATTTAAATATAATTTGAATAAATAATAGATAAGTAATTTCCATTATTATGAAATATTAATATTTGATTATATAGCTGGATGACTGAGGAAGTTAAAGCTTCAGTGGAACTCTGGATCAAATCAAGTGCCAAAAAATTCCAGGATTTTTTTTCTAGGATAGTCTGTTCCCATCCCTCATCCATTATGGGCATTGTTGAACCCACAGTGGGTATAGAGAAAAGGTTCTCTTATACTTACAGGGTGGAAAGAATTAAAAATGAAAAGATTAATTATGAAAGATTTAAAAATGAAAAAAATTAATGTGAATTTTTCATATTTAGATCAAGTTTGCCTAAAATTATTTTAAATAAAACTTACAAATAATAATTATTCTGTTTTCTTCTTAAACTTTATATCTAATAACTCTGCAAAAATCCTCACGAAGCTAAGACTAAAATAAAATAATGTTAATTATAAGAAACTAAATGCAAAATAATTCAAACATTTTTTATCTTGTTAGATCCACGTTTAGTAATATAAGGGATGTACAGGGACTGATACAGGGATAGGCAAGGTGGGTGGCTGCCCAGGGAGGCAGATTGCTAGGGTGGCTGCCCAGGGAGGCAGATTGCTAGGGGTGGCAAAATTGGCTGAAAAAAATAAAAATAACAACAAAACATTCTTAATTTTAGATAATCAATTATTTTACTTTTAGAAAATAATTAAGTAATTAAGTGAGGGTTCAAACTTCTCACATTTATTATTTTATAAAATAATATTATTAGTCTATCTTTCTTTGAGAAAGGACACAAAAACAAATAACAAACATGTTTGTAAGCCAAAAACAGAAGAAAATCTAAACTATTTGACTTCCCCAAAAGGTGTAAGTTGAACCAAGTGTTTTATGTTTTACACTATGTCTGTATTTAAAAGGGGTGGCAAATAACTAGTTTACCCTGGGGCAGCATAATTGCTAGGTCGGCTCCTGAAGATATATTATACAGTATATCATCTATAAAAAAAAAAAAGAAAAATCAATCAAACCCTGAAAGATGTTTGATTATAAACAAATTCATGTACTCCAGAGATTACATTCATTTAATTAAATCAATAATGATGCTGTTTTGCTTATTATCTAATTTATTTACACTCATTAAGTAATATTATATGGCACAAGATTACTACCTTCTACAAAGCAATTAATATGCCCATAAAAACAGAAACATGTGGAAAAATACAATAAAATATATATATTTAATCGAGATGAGTTGATGATGATGATAATCAGCACAGAGCCCAAACAGTTAGGAGTTGAAATTTGGTACACAGTTAGGGTACGTCACAAGAATGCACACTAAGAAGGGATAACAATGGAATTGTTAAGAGAAAGCAACGTGCAAGACGCAGATGCGGTTTTTTTCGTTTTTGCGGGAAATCAAACATTTTTTAGACCCAGCTAACAATTCTCTAATTAGTCTAGAAACAAATAATGGAATACATTTGAAATAATGCATCTGGTAAAAAATGCGAACACATGGTTTTACAAAAATTATTGCAAAAATGCAAAGAATCTTTCACTCACTTGTATAGGACGATCTAGGTTTTTGAATTCTTGTATTCTGTGAAAACGGGTAAGGTTGACTATAATGTAATAATCTTAATCTTCGCTATTGTTACTTTTGTCCGAGCAATGCCGGGCCTACCTGCTAGTACATATATAAATTATTAAAAACTAAAAAAAACAGGATGTAAAATTTACAAAATTTATAAAATTTGTATAATGTATTAAAAATTAAATTTTTGTTACAATCAAATAACATAAATCACATAGATATGTGATGCATTTGCACATAAGTACACAAAAATTTATATTTATGTATAGTAATGAGTCATAAAAAGATGAAGATTAACTATTTGTTTATTTTGTCATTTTCTTATTTACATCTTTAGAAAAATGTTCTTATAGATTTATATTTTGGTTATTTATCACTATTTTATTATTCTATAAATAAACAAGCTTATTAGTGTGTTTTAAATAATAATTTATTTTGCATATACTGAAGTCATAAAAGATGGATTAGTATAAAAGTTTGCATTATTGTATATTTTTATTTTGATGAAATAGCATAAGTTTTATCTAGAAAACATGATTAATTAAAAATTAAATTTCTCTATCATTTAAAATATAAAATTAAATCTTTATTATTATTTTTTGAAAATATGGTCAAGAAATTTAATACATTTCTATAAATTTATGAATATTTATTATAAAGCACAAGTATGTACATGGTTTAAAATGACTGACTATATATTGATTCCCTTACCCCTTATATTTACTTTTAAGTGTGATTGCATAAATAAAAGGTTTTTAAAAATTTTTTTACTTTTTAAGAAATAACAACTAAATATAGTTAAAATATAACTTATTACAATTCACTTAAATGTAATAATTCATATAAATGAATTGTCATTTATAAAGATAAGACGCACCTCGCTTGTAAGACGATCTTGCATATAGGATGGAAGTGTGACTGAGATTTATTAATACAATTTTATTTTATTTCGTTTAATCATAAATAAAATGTCAAATGCATGTAAATGCACACATGTCCCACAAAAATTACTGGCATTTTAAACTTTAAGGAATCTTGTAAAATCGACATAATTTGTTCACATAAAACTGGACAATGGAAAACCTTTTTTGCCAATTCTTAACAGTCAAATCCACTCTCCATCGATTACACTTATGAGTTTCTCCAAATTCCAATTTCCGAATAATCATCTCTCTTCATATGGGAATGGATTAAAACTTATATTGGGCTCCCATGTGATTTTGGAATTTCAAATTGGAATTCAATTTGAAATTCATCTTTACTCCTGACAATATACAAGAATGATTCAAATGACCCAGATGTTTTTAAATACAAGAAGGTAAGCATCTGGTAAAAAATGCAAACACATGGTTTACAAAAATTATTGCAAAAACGCAAAGAACCTTTCACTCACGTGTATAGGATGATCTAGGTTTTTGAAGCAGTGAAAAATGAATAAAAACCTCGTCTTATATGCAAGTAAATACGGTAATTCTTTACATTGATAAAAATAACACTACAATTTTTAGTCTCATTTTTATAGCAGAAAGTGATGAGAATCAGCTAAAGACATGTTTACATGATCAGATTTTTTGAATACTAATCTTAATTTCAATGAAACCTGGAATATTTAGTCCAAATGATTCAATATTATATTCAAGATTTAATATGAATTCTTGAATTCAAGTGATTTTTCTACATGGTACAATATTACATTCAGTAAATATTGTAGATGATAACAGATACAAATTGGAAACAATTTATCATTATTTCTAACTTAATATAGCTCAACATAACAAAATAATTGTTGATGCTCAACAGTTATTAGAATTGTTGCAATTAAAAAATTACATTTCTCCAAGTTTAGAATGAACGAAAATGGATTAGGTGCAGCTGATTCAGGCATGAATCTTTCCTCTAGATTACTTCCACAAGACATTCAATTTTGGACCAATGTTTGTGCCTGAATCAGTGTTTATATTTCTGTATATCAATGAAATTTAATGTCAAAAATCTACATTGTACTTTATATAAATTTATCAAAATTACTTCAAGATTATTTTGACTATTCCTGGTGTCACTTGGTCCTCAAAAAAGTGGAAAACATTACCATTTTGCAGTTTGATTTATACAAATTGGTAATGCCAACATCACTTTTTTGAGATTTTGTTATTTTCGAACACTCAGCAGAGTACTGAATACAAAGAATATTTTTTATTATATTTTTTTCTAATGTTATTTGCCTCAAAGGAAATAATTTTAGCAGTTCTATTATTTTTTGTTTATTGTAATAATCATAAACATTCCACCAAAAAAAGGTCGTTTTCATATTCTATAATAATTTTCTCCATATTCTTTTTTTTGTCTAGGTCACCATTACCCATCACATGTTTAGACTATAGTTTATTGGTTGTAACTTGAGAACTTTATCATCATTGGATGAAACAGAAAATTTGTTTTCAAGATCTTGAATTTAGTAGAGCAGAGTCCAACTTTTTCCAATCTTGAATTGAAGATACTCAAAAAAATTTAGTCCACACAATTAAAGTTTTTTGATTTTGATTTTGAGATTTGCATTCAAGAAATTTGATCATACAGACATGCATTAAAATTTATATAAAATTCAAATAATTCAATTAAATTTTGTAATGAAAGATCTGTAAAGATAACTTTACTTATGCTGAGAATTTATAATTATGATGATGAGAAGATAGCTATTAATTATAAAAATTATGTAGATAAACTTCAAAAAAATTTTCAACACAGTTTAATAGAATAAATAAAAAAAAAAAAACAGAATTTTGTTATTTTTGTTTACAAACTTTTAAAAATAATCTAAATTTGCTATGAGGCAGAATTAATTTCTCAATTAATCTGATATTAATCTGAATTAAACAGATGTTATTGTAAGAAAAGTAATATGTTTATGTTTTGATTTATATAAAAATAAAATTTATCTGATGAATACTTTAATATGAAAAAATCAGTTTAACCATCCAGAATTAATTTATGAATTCTAGATACTTAGATTCTTTATTTGTTGAATTTTATAATTAAAATGAATAATTAATTTTATATATTAGGTTTGAAATATTTTGTTTAATTAATTATCTTTTAGCTTATTTTTTAGAAGATGCAGAACATGTTACAGCAATACTAGGTGAAGATGTTATTTTACACTGTGCCTTTAAGTTTCCTGAAGATATACCTGTACCATATGTTATTCAGTGGCAAAAACAGGGAATAAAAATTCCTATTTACATTTGGTATGATGGATATCCTCCTCATGCTGGTAAAGGATACGACGGACGTGTTTCACTTTCAGGACAAGCCTCTCTGAATCTCAGCAATGTTCAACAATCAGATCAAGGATGGTATGAATGCAAAGTATATTTTTTAAACAGACCTCCTGATTCTCCAAAAAATGGTACTTGGGTTAATCTTAAAGTACAAGGTAAGTATAAATATTTAATATTTTACACTTTTTTGTATTAAATTAGTGCAACTGATTGATGGAAATTATTATTATTATTATTAGCACCACCTCGGTTTACTGTAAAACCACCAGATGTATTGTATGTAAAAACAGGCCAGTCAGTTATACTTCAGTGTGAAGCTGAAGGAACTCCTCAACCAAAAATTTTTTGGTACAAAGTAAGTTGAAATTTTTTGTGTAACTAATATTGCTCAAAACATTGTGTATAGATCATCATAGAAAAGTATGTTAGTGGTTCTGTATTTTGCTTCATTAACTGAAAAACTTTTAACTGTAGATACTATGTGAATGGTCTTGAAATATCCACAGTAATTCACAGAATGAGTGAAATAGTCTATAAGTAAAATTCTTGTAAAGAATTACTAATAAAAGAAATTAATTTGGAATTCATCAGATTATACTTGTAATGTTTTATAGAAATATTTTAATGTGCTTCTATAATGAAATTCTAGATATACTCTTTAACCATTATTCAAATTTAAATTGCAAAATACTGAGAAAAGTTATAGAAATTTACATAGTTTTTATGACTTGAATTATTTTTTTCTTTTAAATTTATCAGAAAAAATAAGAATGTGAAAATAAATAAGAAAAGCATCAAAGTGCTTCAGTTTCCTATAAATATTAATTACTGATACATTTTGTTCTTTTAAGATTCTTTTATATCTATTGCTACAAGTTTATAAACAAGAACATCAGAATAATAATAAACAAAAAATTCTAGAATAATTATTAAAAATTATCTAATGATACATAAAATGAAAAGAAATGAGTCATACATAGAAATGCAACAACTAAAATTAAATAGGATAAATTTAATTGATAAAAAAGTCTGATAAAAAATAAATAAGACTGTATAGGAAGTCATAACATACATTACAACTGAACATCATTGACAGAATTTTAATAAAGAAACAATAGTTAATTTCAAGCATACAAACATTACTTTATTCAATACTGTACTTCTATTAGCTTTTATAATGTTCATTGAAGGAAAACCTCAGAATACACATTTTATTTTGAAGATGGAAATTTATATGAAAAATGTTAAATAACTATATTTTTGTGTAATTTTTTTCCTAGTAAAGCAGATTGTTACTTAAACTGAAAATAGTTTGTACTTAAGTACTGTACATATATTAATTTCTTTGTTTATTTCTTTTAAATTGTGAGGAAATTCCATTGTTAAAATGTATTTTAGATTAGGGTTGTGTTTAGTATGAAACAATTCTAATTAAAATACATGTGATAATGGAGCTTGAAGTACTAAAAATAATAATAAAGAAAGGTTAAAATTCAAGTTCTGTAAAAATTATCTTACAGATGAGCCTGTATATAACAAATTTGACAGAAATGGGAAAATATTTTTTGTCAGTGTTTCATGATAAAATGACTGGCATATATTGTACAGAACTTATCAAGCATATACAGGGCAACCAAGTACAATGAAAGTCCAGCAAAAAAATGATAAATATCTTGAGATGTAACTTGATAATATATTGCACCCTGGCAAGAAAGGTGACACAACTCAAAAATGCAGTATTTGAGAAAATCTACTTAAAGAATACCATAAAGCTTATAGTATAAGCTACTTTTAAATTTCAGGTATGTATTTATGGTGGTAAATTCTATTATATTCTACAGTATAGTAATTATGGATCTGTAGCTCTGCTCTTGTCGAATGTGAGGTGTTATCAGTTAAATATGTATGAGGTCTTTGAGTTATGTCACTTTTCTTGCTTTTCTAATAACTTTGTTATTTTGCAAGATAGAGATGTGATGCTTGTTGTGAATGTTGGGGCACTTCATACATATTTTTCAATGACATAATCTCAAAATTGCCATTTTTTGAGTTGTGTCACTTTTGTTGCCGGGGTGCGATATGTTAGTTATAATACAAAGAAATCTTCAAGAAAAATTTTTGTAAATAAATATTTTTCTATTTTATTTAGTACTATAAAAAGTTAAATTTATAATTTATAAATATATAATTGTAACATATTTCAATTACTCTCTTTTTAAAGGATAATTTACCATTAGATGAGAGTGCCAATATTAAAGTCACAAATACAACAGTTCGTATTACAAATCTAAAGCAAACAGATATTGGAGATTATTTATGTACCGCACATAACATAGAGGGAAGTGCTTCTGCTCATACAAAAATTATTGTTGCAGGTAAAATTAAACTTATTATATATATATTTGTTTATTTATTTGAAAATAAAATATATTCTGGATGTTATACATAAAATACAGCAGTTATTTAAATATAACAACCTATCAGCCTAATTACTTAATTAATTGTCAAAACTGTGTGAAATTATACTTAATATTCTAAAGAGTGAAATTATACTTAGTTACCATTAGGCTAATTAGCTCAATGGTAACCAAGTAAAATTTTTATTGACATTATACACAATTAAAAAAAAATTGGAAGAATTTATAAAAATAAACAATTATTATTTTTTTTGTTTTTGAAGCATATTTTTGTTATAAAATAATGAATTATTCTAAAAAATCTTTCAAATGTTATCTTATATTGTTACAAATTGGATTATTTTAGGAATGTTTTATTTGTGTCATTGATTTATTTAATACTTATTAAATGATGATATTCTTTTAAGACATAAATTATATTTTATGGAAAATTCATCAGTTTTATTTAGTGTATATGTTTATATATTTTTCTGAATCTGATAAATAAAACATACAAATATAATTTTTTTCATATTAATATATAGAATCACTAATTTTTGTTTCTTGAACATGCAAAATAATTACTTATGCTGAAAAGATGATATATGCACATTGTCATTCA
Organism: Centruroides vittatus; assembly: GCF_030686945.1. Classification (NCBI taxonomy): domain Eukaryota; kingdom Metazoa; phylum Arthropoda; class Arachnida; order Scorpiones; family Buthidae; genus Centruroides; species Centruroides vittatus. The sequence goes on from NW_027120828.1 coordinate 267,828, forward strand.
GGTTTAATTGTTGGAACAATTCAATTTTTAGATTTTTCTTTACTCTGTTTTGAGGGCATTAAGAGGATCATGATGAATATAATTAAAAACATATTCATTATGTAATTGTAAAAGCCTTACTGTCCTTAAATTCTAATATTATTGTTAATTGTCTACTTGGACTTTACTTATTAATAGGACTTTATACTGGTGTTTAAAGATTGTGGATAAGACTGAATAATGATTTATAATAGGTATGTAGATGATTGTATTATTTTATTTGATAGTAGAAAGACTAGTGAAGATAAAATTTTAAAACAGACAAACTCAATAGAAACAAACATACAATTTGAAGCCGAAACAGAATGTAATAATAGTTTAAATTATTTAGATATAACCATCAATAGAACTGACAATAAATTAGAATTCAGAAAATTTATAAAACCTATGCAAATACCAAAAGTACTAAATTACAAAACCAACGTTCCACAAGCTATGAAATTTAACATCTTTAAAATGTACATAGAAAAAATTAAAAACGGAACTAGTAAATTAGAAAATCAAGAGATAGAAATAGAACAAGTCATAAAAATGTTCTTACTGAATAGTTACCCCAAAAAAACATTAGAAAAATGGTTAAACTGGACTAATAATAATGATAATAAAAATAGAAATTTTCAAAATGATAAAAAATGTGTAAATTTGATGTATGTATCTAAAATATTTGAAAGAGTTTAAAATATACTAAATGGAAAAGTGAATTTAATACCCGAAAAATATAATTTATTTAAAAGATATTTATATCATAGGTCAGATAAAAAATTAGATATAATGGAAGAAAAAGAAATTGTGTATTCATTCAATTGCAGCTGTGATCCGGCCAAAACTTATATAGTGCATCCTGCACTATATAATGGTGCAAACTTATATAGGTTATATAGGATTGCACTTATAGGTTATATAGGATTGCACTATATAATGGTGCAAACTTATACAAAACTTATATAGTGCAGGATACAGTTAATGGTGCAAGAATGCTGTTTAGATTTAATGGTACATCTTTTATACTTAGTTGTACAGTCAGAGTGAACTGAATAATTTGAATCAACAAAAAGAAAATTAAACACAAGAATAAAAGAGCACATACATGCAATAAGGGGTAATTATGCAAATTCTGAAGTTGCAGAACACTGCAATAGTTATAGGTGCCAAATCGACAAAAATACTATAAACATTAAGAAAAAAGAATCAAATAATTACAAACGTCAATAATACGAACATTTAAACATAAAGAAAGAAAGAAATAAAATAAACAATACTTTGGGTCATATAATCCACCAATCCTGGAGCACCATACTTGATGACGTTTATAAAAAAGCATAGTTAATAGTCTCCTTATCATAATGCCATTGAATGGTGGCAAACGAAACCTTGATGTGAGTTTTTTTAATGGAATTTTTTACATGATGGTGTTAGATTTTAATAATTTACAGTCTTTATTTACTTTGTTTATTTAATTTTAATTGTACAGTGAAATGTTTAATTGTAAAACGAGAAATATCCAGTTATACTCGGGACTGAAATATGTATTTACAGTAAGTTTTAAAATTGTATTTTATTGCTAAGAAATTTTAAGTTACGGTATAACTTATTTGTTTTGTTATTGTTACTTTTTAGTGTTTGGTAGTAATACTGCTGATGAGGGGCATGCTAGCCCGAAACACGTATAATATGTGTACAGAAATTATTACTACAGGTGATTATTACTTGAACTAACTCTCATTACTGTGCCAATCTTTAAACACCAGTATAAAGTCCTATTAATAAGTAAAGTCCAAGTAGACAATTAACAATAATATATTCATTATGTGTTTGTCTAGGCCAACAATGGATGTGATTGCATTGTAAGTGATGGGATTTTGACATCTAGGACACTCCCATAAAAAATTCTTGAGGTTTCTGACCTAGACTAAAGCCTAGACCCCAGAGTGTCACACTAACAACGTTATAGCCTCAGTCATCTAATTATCTTTCAGATATTATAATTCAAAATTTTAATTAAAAATGTGCATCAGTTTTATTCTAACTTACCACTTTCCAAGTAATTTATTTATTTTTTTTAAATTGCAAATAAATATTTTTAAAAATAAGAATATTTAAACAAACAAAATTTTTAAAAATGTTCCACAATGCCACGTGTTCCACATAAAGTGTTATAAGCTGATATCTTGATATCAACTTGATTAATGTAAATTTTTTTTATGGTTTCAAAGGAACTTCATAAACAATGATTGCACTCCTTGTCTTCTTTCTTAGGGGAATGGGGAAACTGAAATTCCAAGTGGAACTCTACAGAAAAGTATGCATTTTCAGATTCTACAGGAAAAGCCAAGAAACTTTGATCTAAAGCATTTTTTTATAACATGCATAATTAATAATGATAGAAAATGTTTAACTACTAATATTTGTAAAACCAGATTGTTAAATCCATGTAAAAATTACAGATTCAATATTCTGATATTTTTATATGCAAAGTTCTTTAAATCAATTTATATCTTCAAATAATATCATTATGCAATCTCAATCAATCAATATAGATTTACTAAAAGAAATTGATTATGACATGTGTCTACTAAAAGATACAAGCAATTGAAGCTTTGAGTTTATTCAAACTGTTGACCAAGTATAACTGACAGGAATGCAATTTTTCAGTTATACCAGAATGTTTTGTCTGTTTTTATTAAACATTCAAATTGAAGATTGTTCATTTTTAAACATTATTTATTTTTTTATAAAGTTCTATCTAATCCTGTATAACATGTTTGTGGTCACTGTAGCACAGGCTTCATGTATTCTGTTTTATATCTTCTCTCATACTAAATTTAGAAATATAAGTTTTTCTCATAGAGATCTGAGATCAGGTGAATGAGGTGGCCATTCAACAATTCCTTCATGACCTATCCATCTGTCATCAAATTCCTGGTTTAATAGCTTACATATACACTGAAAAATGTCATGGAGCACCATCTTGCTGAAACCACTTTTCTGTTTAGATTTAATGGTACATCTTTTATACTTAGTTGTACAGTCAGAGTGAACTGAATAATTTAAATCAACATAAACTTTAACTGTCCATATGTTTTAATAGATACATGTTATGAAAAAATGCATTGAATGAAACGTTCTTGTTTTTTCCATAGAATCAAAATAAATAAATATATAACATATTTTGATTTTTGTTCTGTCTATACCATATATATAAGTTAATTTTGTAATCTTGTTCCTTTTAGAACAAGGTTGGCAACATTAGAAAAATAAAGTTAGTTTGAGTGCTGACCTTGAAATGTACAGATGTGTTGTGGTCTTTTTCTCCATCTTTGTTTCACATGTCCCTACACTCAATCCCTACGATTATGACTGCAAAACAATATGACATATATATACAAAAACAAAGTGTATACATTTTTTTTGTAGAATTACATTTCAAAATTTCTCCTTGTTCACCTAAGAAAGAAAGCATAGAGCAACATAATTTTATCATTATTAAAGTTCCTTTAAAATTACAAAAAATGAAAAAGACAGTTTATATTGGCCAAGTTGTCCTCATATTTTTAGCTGGTAACACTTTTTACATGGGACCTCTGTATAAAAATTATGTAAATTATATGAGGTTTTTATTTTCAACCCTCCTAATGAAAAAAAATTGGAAGCATGTGAGACAGGGGCAGGGTATACACCTAGTGAGTAGTATATTTCTTTGCCACTTAGTGTTGTGCCAAGCTATTTACTCTGCAGTAAACACATAAACATGATGCTGCCAATCTAGTCTCCCACCAACTGTGCAGTACGAGCAGTAATTTGATTTCTACAGGCTGAAGTCCTGAATGGAAGTGAAATTCATCGAAGGATGTGTAATGTGTATGGTGAGAACCTCATGAACTATGGATGTGTGCATGAATGGTGCAGGAAATTCAAACAAGGACCTGACAACATTCATGATGGGGGCAGTCAAGGGAGGAAGTATGTGATGACCGATGATTTGGTGGACAAAGTGGATCAATTGGTGTGAGAAAGGCATCAGTTCATGATTTCTGAGCTCAGTGAGGAGTTTCCTCAAATTTCAAGGTCCACACTGTATACCGCTGACTGTGACAGTGTTAAAGTTGGCTGAATGGCCTGGTGACAACGTTCTTCGACATAGTTATACAAAAGCTGGTGTCACAGTATGATGTCTGCCTGAATCAACAAGGCAATTATGTGGGAAAATAGGTGATGACTATAACTACCTTCTACAAATAAAGTGGTTTTGTTGTTCATTCATGTTTTTTATTCTGGGTTGGTGGAAGTTGAAAAAAAAAATAACCCTCATATTAAAACATTTAATTTGTTGATTTTGACATAACTGTCTTAATAGTTATGAACATTATGTCAACATTGAGCAATTCTTGGTGTTATTAACATAAAAATTATAACAAAACTCATCAGTGATTTCAATATTTTAGTTATTGAACTAATTGAAAGGCACAAATCGTTTTATTTTATCTGAAGTATTTTATTACAATTTTATACAATAACATTATAATAAAATATTTCATAAAATTGTTAATATTGTTACTAAAAGACATTAGCATATGTTATGCTATCTAAATATTTTAGTAAGTCTGAAAGAAAAACGCTACACTAAAATTAGTTCTGCTGTATATTATGTCTTTTTTTAATCCTGGTTAGTTAAAGTAATTACTAATTTTTAATTAAAAGTAACTTGCAAGTACCTGTAATACATAAATTGTTAAATGATTTAGTTAATTATTAGACAATTAAATGTTTCATTCATTTTGCATTTGCATTCATTATTGATATTTATTTGTTTAAATTTATTTATTATTGTGAAAAATAAATGAAAAATATTCAATAAAATAGTATTTAACATAATTTTTATTTAGGTTCTGCAGTGATTACTTTACCTCCTCGAAATGCTACCAAATTAGAAGGAGATGGAGTTGAATTAATCTGTGAAGCTAAAGCTTTTCCTTCAAACATTACTCACCATTGGTATTATAATGGAATAGACATATCTGAATTATCGTGGCTAGAGTCACGCACAAATATTCGACGAGATGGCACATTATTTATTAATCCAACTTCAGCAGAAGATACTGGATTATATACTTGTGAAGTTTCAAATGGTATTGGTAATCCAAATAGTGCATCAGCATATCTTAATGTAGAATGTAAGTTTAAAATAATTTTATAATTTTTTATTGATAAAAATATAGCATAAATATTTTAACATTGCAATAAGTTTATTTAATGAAATTTTACATTAGATCCTGCAAGAGTAACATATTCACCAACTATTCAATATTTACCATTGGGATTATCTGGTATAGTAAAATGCTATATCCAAGCTAGTCCACCATTTCAACATATTACGTGGACTAAAGATCAAAGGCCATTTGATCCACATGCCACACCTGGAGTATCAACATTAAACAATGGATCTCTCTTTTTTCAACATGTAAATATTGAATACCAAGGACGATACCAATGTACACCTTATAATATTCATGGAACTGCTGGTACATCAAATGAAATGGAAATATTAGTACGAGGTAAATAAAATATTTTTGTAATTACTGACATCTGAGGCTAAATTTAAGTTTACGGATTAAAAATACATTTCATAATTTAATCATACAAAAATAAAGCAAATTATATTAAATCATTTAAATATTTATATAGAACCATCAGTATTTACAATAAAACCAAAACCTATTTATCAAAAAACTGTAAATATGGAAGTAACAATGCCCTGCAGTGGTACTGGACAACCAAAACCACTTATCAGCTGGAGAAGAGTATGCTAATTTTCTTTTAATATAAAGTCATATTTTTTAAATTTTAGAAATTATCAGTTACTAATTTATTAATCATTAACAATGATTACTTGTTTTAAAATGAAGGCAGATGCAAAAAAGTTGCCTCGAGATCGAACAGAAGTGATTGGTGGCAACTTAACAATTCGAGGTTTGCGAAAAGAAGATCATGGAACATATGAATGTGTTCTTGAAAATGAAATAGCAACATTGGTTACAAGTAGTCTACTTCTTATTGAAAGTAATAAATTTTTGCATAAACTATTTATTATATACTGTACTTACTTTTAAGCATTATTATTTTTCATTTGTTCATTTTTAGGCACAACTCCTCATGCACCTACTAATTTATCAGTTAATACTAGTGCTTTTGCTGCAACATTAAGTTGGCTTCCAGCATATGATGGTGGCTATGAACAAAATTATGTTATTTGGTAATGAAGTTAAAATTGATATTTGAAGATGAAAATATTAAAATTAATAAGTTTAAATCTTTTTGAACAAAAGTATCTTTTTTAAATACTTAATTTTTATTTGGATTTTAATAATTGTTTAAGGTATCGGTTAAAAGAAAGGGATGAAAATGATTGGCGAACAATTCATGTTCAGCCAAAAGGTGTAACTACATTTACAATTTATAATCTTCAATCCAATGCAGAATATGATTTTCAAATTCTTTCTCGGAATATTCTTGGAGATGGACAGTTCAGTCCAATTGTAAAGGCAAAAACTAAAGGTAAAATTTAAATAAACTTTAGGGGAACATTTTGGAAAGATAAATATTAATTAAAAATTAATATTGATTTCATAAATAAAGATTCATTAAATAAAATAATTTATTTATTTCATAAATTTCATATAAATATTGATATAGATTTTATAAATATTTAATATAGTAATTTATAACTTAAAATTATTAAATATGCCATTTTGAAATAGAAATTATAGAAAATTGATTTTTATATTTGACTTAAGTTTTGTTATTCTGAGTAAATTTGATTAAAATTTTCATAGTTTATAAATATTATGAGATAAAAAAATAAAATAACAGGAATTTAATGAAATGAATTTTGAATTCATGATATTTATTATTAATAACTTTATTTGCAGCTTTCAATTTACTTGATTTTTTTCTTCTTTTTATTTCAATAGAATGGGATTATTTAGGTGGTGTTTATCCAACTGATGCTTATGGAGCAACATATATTCCAACTGTACAAAAACCTGCAGGTTAGTAAATATAAATGTATCAGAAATTTTCAGTTAGTTATTAATAGACATTTTTGTGAATAAATATTAAAGAATGCACAACTTTATTAACATATTATTTTTTCTATTATTAAGAAAATATCATTATATGCTAAATTTCATTTTAAAAGGCTCATATTTATATTTTAATAGTTTAAAATTTAGTCTTTTAATCTTTAGATAAGGCTACAGTTTGTTATATAAATTAAATTTAAATTTCTAAAAACAAAATTAATCATTTTTTTTTTGTATAAATTTCATAATTTTGTTGTTTGATATAAAATATAATGAAGTCTAAAACAACATTATAAAATTTTATAATTACTACTTGTTAATTTCAATTAATCAATATAAGCACAAATATAAATTAGAAAACAAAAAATACAATTTAGTTTATTCAGAACATTATTGATAGATTGTAACTATTTAAGTAATATGAAGTATTTCATAGATTTATGCCAAAGATATTTTTTTTTAATTTATTAATTATTTTCATATTTGAACAATTGTTATTTATCTTGGACTGATTATGAATAAAATTGTCTTGAAGACAAAAAAAACATTTAAAAAATAGAAATTAATGAAGAATAAAATCTTATTTATTACTGTAAATTAGACCTTATACAGATTACTATGCACATACCTGCAATATTTTAATTAAGCATTAAGTTTTCTGCAATATTCTTATTTAGCATGTCATGTGATTTGTTTGCAGGAAAATTTTGTATTTTTTTTCAATATATATATTGCATGCTTGTTTTTGTGATGACTAATAACAAAAATTTATTGTCTTGTTTATTTAAATTACAGTTATCCCTTGTAAAACACGGTTCACTGTAATTTGGTTTGAGAATTGGAGACATTCCTACACAAAATGTCACAATTCTTAACTGTAAACAGCATAATTCAATATTTTTTATTATTCAAGCAAGCATGCATGTTGTCTTATATTTGCCCATGGATTTTAAAATATTGAAAATTTCAATGTTGTTTCATGTCTTTCAGTTTATTTAATGAGAACTGATTGTACAATTTTCTTCTTCCTTGTCCTAGCTTTCCTATAAACTAGATATTGCTGTTGTTGGTGATAGTGCTGTAAATGAACCTGAAAGACTGTCACTGTGTTTTGTTTTTATAGAATAAATTAAAAGTTACTAATAAAAAGACTAAATCTTTAAAGATCTCTTAGGTAAATGCAAGCAAATGAAAGTATCAGATTTTATGAAAAAAGTAGAGAAGAATCAAGATTTTACCTATACTTCAGATTAAGGTCAACAGGAAAGAAAGCTTAGAAGATGCTGATATTTTGCCAAAAAGAAAACATCCTTGTTTAAAAGAGTTTAGTGCAGAAAAAATTAATATTAACATGCAATATTTCTGATTGTGATTGTTAATTTATCATTGATAGCTTTAATAAACATACAGTATTTCTCTTAGTTCTGAAAAAGAACAGTAAACTTTTGCTAACTTTTGGAACCTAACCTTATGTTTTGTACTAGTCCTTTGTTTCATATCCACAAGTTTGCAAGATACAGAAAGAACTATGAAACTACAAAACTATAGAATTGAGGATATAATTGATTTTGAAATTACTAATAGAAATTTGTTCATAATGCCAATTTTGTTAGGCTTTGTAAATTTTTTCTAACATAAAGAAAAAAGCATTCTACATGCATCATGGGAAAATATCTTTTAAAACTGATAAAAATTTAAAGTAAAAATTAAGAAACTTAAATCCTATTTTTCTCCTAGAAGATAATTGGCAAAATTAGCTTCTAAAATTTTACTAATAATCTGCTGTTATTGTCTATGGAGAAATATTTATATTGCTGTTTAATTCATAAAGTAGTCCAAAATATTCACAGAATATTATAGAATTAAGTCTAATGCAAAATTTTCACATTTTCATATAGTTTCTTCTATAAACTTTGTATTTTCTAATTTATTTTCTGGCTACTATGACAGCCAATCCCTGCACAATATCTACCTGAACTAGTTTTGAGGGATGTTGCCAATTAAAAACTAAAAATTGCAGACCTACACTAACAACTAGTAGTATCTTAATGGCTGCCAAGACATGCATCCTTGTGTGGCAGAATTCAAAAACACATTCTGGAAACTTGTGGAGAGTATGGATTCACATAACATGGCACTTTTTTTGAACCTAACTACCATGTTATATGGGGGATATTTGTATTTCATTTATCACTAATTAAAAACAAAGAGCACTTTCAGATGATGAACTTTAATGTTCTTTATGTATTTAATACACCAATCATGACTGTGAGATTGGTATGTACTGTACAGTAAAGCTAACTGCTTATCTGGATCAGATCAAGTGAATCTGATAATTCTGACAGAAACTTCAAATATTCTAATTAAAGTTATGAAGATGATAAAATTTTTCAATTTAATAAGTGGGATGAGGTCCAAAGGGTTAAAAAATATTAAATTTACAAAAATGTCCTGTTTTTACATGAGCCATTTAAGTATATAAAAATAGTTGGGCGATAAGATAAATTTGTGTAGCTTTGTCTGGCACTAAATGTATTAATCAAATTGTAAGATATGTAATGTATATAAAAGTTTTAAGAAATTTTTCATTGCTAATGGTAAATTTTTAAGTCAGTTATATTAATATTAGTATCTTTATGTTTGAAATAAATTTGCCGGTTATGAAAGTTGAATATGATAATTTCATGAAAAGGAATGTTAAGTAAAACAGTTAACTGAAAAATTTAATATTATATTCTGAACTTTTAAATTATAACTTAGAGTGAGTTTTTGCCTACAAATATGTTAAAGTAATAAATAAAATAAAAAAAATGATACTTGATATTTGAAGTATTTTTATTGTATTAAATTACAATGCTTTTAAATAGAATAAATTTTGAAATTTAAATATTATGATGCAGAGTTGGAGTTTACATTAATGTTAATTCTTTATGAAATTTTAACAAAATGATAAACAACAATTTGGCAATAATTATATAAAAATATGAAGAAAAATATTTTAGTTTCTTGTGTATTAATATTTTCAATAGATACAATAAATTAAATTTTTTATAATTAATAATAAAAATAATTGCAGGCATAATTGCAGGCATTAATTCATTATTTCCTGATAGCAAAGTAAATAATAGTTTATTATTTATTATAGTAATCACTATTTGATATCATATATTTTAGTATTAATAATTTAATTATAAAATTATCATAGGTCCAAAACCTTGGCCTCCTCGCAATGTGACTATCACAAATACTCCACATGGAGTTCTTATTTCCTGGTTACCTCCCATAAATAAGTCAATACCTGTGGCATTTTATTATGTGGAATATAAAACAGAAGATAGACCTTGGAAACGTTGGGAACCCGTCAAAGATGAAAATTCGTATCTGGGTAAAATATTTTAAATTCCATTTAAAATATTGTGATAATATTAATTACATTTATAATTTTAAGTATATTTAACTTTTTTTTACTTCATTCAGCCAAAGGTTTGCCAGCTGGATATTCTTACTATTTTAGGGTGTTCTCATATTCAATAATGTCTGTCGGATCACCTAGTGAAGAAGTAATATTTTTTTTACCAAGTTAGTACAGTTTAACAAATTACTGCATATATCCATTACTTGTTAAATCCTAATAATATAATGTAAGTTTTGAATATTGTAATTATATTAAATAATAATATATTTTCTATATAACAATTTAAATATTAATTAATATATAAGTTAAATAGAAAAATTTATAAATAATAGAGAGAAACTTTAGTTGAAATAATTTATCTTTACATTCCAATATATTTATTTAAAATACTAATATTTGGATAATTTATCTTTTCTCAGCTGAACATGGAGCCACTAGTCGCAGTAAAGCTATTACAGCAGGTGTTGTTGGTGGAGCTGTTTTCTTTATAGTGGCAAGTATTCTGTCTGTATGTGCAGTTAAAATATGCAATAAACGTAAAAGAAGAAAAACTGAAAAAGGTAAGACTAATAATGTCTTATAGTAGTAATTTATTTTAAATTAAAATCCACTTATTAAAATTTAATTTTAAGAGAATTTGATTATAATTAATATTTCATGTTACAACATTAGCTTATTAATTTGTATATGTCATTTTTTAATATAATATTTTACTATTTCTGATGTATAAAAAAAATATTTTTCATGTATATAGTCAAAATATTTTACTACACACTTATTACAATATTTTCATATCTTCTGCATAAAATATAAAAAAAATAGTATCATTAATATACTGTATTATAATTTACATAATTGGGAAAATTATTATTTTAAGTTATTTAATTTCTTTTGGGTAAAACAATTTATGAAAGATATCCAATAAATGGTTTTTGGAGTTGTCATAAATTTATAACATTTAATTTCAAAATAGTCATCATTTTTCTCTTTCATGCATAATCTCCTTTTCAATTCAGGCATTTATTATTACTGTTTGATATTTTCAAAAAAAAAAATGTATAGGCTTATGGAAGTGCTATTACATTATTCAAAACATTGCTTTCTAATTCTTTCTGTTATATTGAACAAATAAAATTTGTTTTAAATCAATTTAGGTGGGTGCATTGAACATATAGTGGAATTATTCAATTAGGTTTTGAGTAAATATAAAGATATGTGAGAAAGTGTTGTTATAAATCTGTTATCATTACAAACACAACAAATATAAGTTATATGATAGATGGAAAATTTACAAAAGCAATGACTATCATAAATATTCAAGCTTTTCATTTTATTTTCAAAATGAAATGACCATCTCTTCTTTATTTTATGTTTTTGATACAAAAAATATTTACCTTCCTGATGGAATTTCATAGATAATTAAATTTTCATTGCATATTTTCTAGACTTTCAGGTGTCATCACTCCAAACTGCTAATTTTTTCAAAGAGTATAAATATATAAATAATAGTTAATTTTCAAAGTGTGTGCCATTTATTTAAAGAATTGTGAGTTCATTAAGTCTCCAAAATGAATTTATTGAATTATTTCATATATTGTAATAAAAACATTTAAATTTATTATTTATATTTTATTTTTTAGTGTATTTTCTAAAATATTTTCACTTATTCTATTAAATTTATTATTTAAATTTGCTTTTTTTTTCTTTTTATCTTCAGTTTCCTTTATCTATCTTTTGGTACCTGCAATTATGAGCTTGGAAGCAGATTACTTTATGCTTCAATTCAATTTCAAGATTTCTTTTGAATTTCCTTCATACAGTAAAATTTTGAATGTAGTTCAAAAATTATATCAGTTAGCAAATATTAACACATTAAAAATGTTAAGTATGCATAATTTAGGAAACACATAAACTTTTATTTATTTTAGCCTATATAATGGTTACTTGTCCAGTTGGAGATGGAAGGAAGGAAGGACATTCTCATGAAAGAAGTCCAGTGCCACATAAAAAGTAAATATTAATTTTCTTAATTTTTAATATTAAATATAACTTTAATTTTTATAATTCATAATATCAATAATAATATTTTTTATATATCAATTTTGTAAACTACATCTAATATTTTTAAAAATAAATAACCAAAATTACTGTATTTACTCAAATATAAGATGCCATCAAATCTAAGACACACTATAATTTCTACATGCTCACCCATGGATTTTTTTTTCTTTTGAAAAATACACATCTTGAGACAAATTTTCCAGATCTGTTTGATTCAATACATAAATTTTTTTTCAGTATTTATTATATAGTAAAATAGATTGTATATCACTATCTTCCATTGTGTCAAAGCTGGAAACCTCTTCACTTTCCATGTTATGCTCTTGTGAATCAACACTACATTCAATGCTACACCTCTCCACATGCAATCATCCTCAGTGCTTTTTTGAAGCATCGTAAATGCGACATTTCTTGAAAGAGTGCTAAACAGCATTTTTTTGCAATTTTTATCTAAGTAGTTATGATTTTACTGTAAGAGGCTAATGAGATCAAGTTGACATCTTAAATATTTATTATTACAAGTATTGGTCTAATAAAATCATTAAAATGATGCAATGTATCAGTGATAGAGAAATAAGTTGCATGGCACTAGAAGTCACTAATAATGATGTATTACATCAAATCTAAGACGTACCTATTTTCAGAGATTCAAAAATCTGGAAAAAAATTGCTTCTTACATTCAAGAAAATACAGTATTAATTTTTGAAATATATTTTAATGGTTGATTTAAGCATTTTGTAGAATATTTGATTTCAGAAAAATTTTTTTAGTATTACATAGAGAAACAGAGTTAGAACTTTGAATATAGTCAAATTAAATTTTTTATCTTATGTTCAAATAATCGGAATTGTTACATAGTGTGAAGTATTTAATTTCATTAAAACAAAGAAAATTTTTCCACTTTCATTTTTTTATGTTGATGTAAACATCTTAAACAGAATTGTATATATTTTATATCAAAACTTGTTTTATTTTATTATAATGAATCTAATTATCAGATTAGTAGTTATTAGAACTTTGTAAAATTCCTTGTAAGTACAAATAACAAAATTAATACAAATACACTAATACAAAACAAATGTAGTTGTCAAAATTATATATTAATCATTCATAGCAATTTATAGAGCTATGAATAATTTATATACAGGGGGTGCATAGGTATACAGTTGAAAATCTCAGTAATACAAATGTTTGGTGTTCATTACTATTATTTTTATTAGTTTGTATTCCTTATTTGTGATTTATTTTGTACATAAAAAATAAATGTTTTTTCTTCCTATTTTCTCTCTGTATGTTTTTTTTTCCATAACAACTGTATGTATGCCTATTTTTGCACCCCCTGTATAATTTCAGCAATTGTATTTTTATTCTAAATGAACAATAAATTCTAAACATCATAAAATTTAAAAGATTTCTTCATTTATACAAAGAAGAAATTTTTGTTATATCCAAAACAAAACCTAATAAATTTATATGTGTATAGATGACATTGGATATAGTATCAATATTAAATTCTACTATAATTTATTGGTAATATTCCATATTTACTCAGAATTTTATTAACAAATACAATTTTATTTTCAAAGAAATACAACAAAAATCATTTATTTTTGAAAAAAATTTATAAATGAAAAAAAAAGACTGATTTGTTAGAGAATAAACAAAATTACAATCTGAATTAATTTAAAAAAAACCACTCAACTGAAGCTAGATAATGTAATATCCATTAAAACCACAAAAACCTTAAATATGTCTAGTGTAGACTACAGAAAATAAACTGTTCTAAACATTTCAGATTCCTACTGAAACTGCCTCAGGTTTAAAAAAATTTGTTGTTTTGGAATGTATGTAGAACATCCATGGAATTTAATTCAAAAATGATGTGTATCAGGCATGCACAGAAAGAGCAATATCACAACAGATTGAATCAATTTATATATGATTAAAGTTTGTTTTGAAGAAATTTTTAACTTATTACTTTTCAGAGATCATATTCTGAAAATTTTGTTAGACATATTTATACAAAGAATTTTGTATAGTTTGGTATAATAAAGTCAATTCTTTGTTGACAAGATGAGAAAATGGAGTCACTTCTCCATTTTACGTCATCAATAATACACAATGTTAATAATTTGAGAACTTAATTCATTATTTATTAAATATTTGATGATAAATGTCTTTCAGGACTATTATGTCTCATTATAATATTCAATCTTAATAATGCTTCTGAGAAATTGAACTTAAAACATAGAACAACTGTCATTTATGGTAACAACAAAAAATAATTTAAAATAAGTTTTTGAACATTCCATTTGTGAGTTGATACAAAAATCTAAACATCAACATTATTAGTATTCCAAACTATAATGCCTGGGTCAAATCTAACCTGTGAACATATTTGACATATCACTTATAAATTATAGAAATAGGCCATTTTTTGTGTATATAGAATATGCATAATATTTGTGGCCTTCTTGCCTATGACACATTCAGGCTAATTCTGAGTAATTAGTGAAAATATGTAATTGATTATGGATTAATGATCAATTGATTAACAATGTTTTATTTCACAATAAAAAATAAAAAAGACACATCATCAAGACATTACACTTTTTTTCATTTACGTTTTGATTTACATTTCTTGACACCAACAGCTGCACATGTCTCCTCAAGGCATGATGTTGAGATGTATGATTTTTTTCCAGAAGTTTCAGTCTACTCTGTTGTCAGACAACAGAGGAAAAGGTTGCCCAAAGCTGTGCTTGACAGACTTTAAACTTTAAGTCTATCTTTGTTGTTAATGTCTTCCTGTCTACTACTTTGAAATGAGAATTAACTAACTTCATAAACTTTTTGAATCCATCTCCTTACATGATGTTAGTAGGCATATTGTCTTTAATGACACAAGTCCATTTATCCAAGACCTCATGCTTTTCTCCTCCTCCTGAAAGTGCA
The DNA here is from genome assembly GCF_030686945.1 of Centruroides vittatus. Lineage (NCBI taxonomy): Eukaryota > Metazoa > Arthropoda > Arachnida > Scorpiones > Buthidae > Centruroides > Centruroides vittatus. The sequence goes on from NW_027120828.1 coordinate 283,378, forward strand.
AGGAAGTATTTAGGGTTATATAACAATCAGATTTAATTAATTAACCTAGAATGAGAGCAAACTCCTTACCCTCAGACAAAGATATTTAGTTATAATTCAACTTTTTAAAACAAATTTCACTTACCAGAATATGATGAAATCCATGAAAATGATTCTTCAATACTCATTTGGGATACAGTTGAAGAAGTAGAAGTTGTAGTAAAGTTTGAGAGTACACTGTCTGGACAAGTAACTATCTCAAGTTCACCACGTTTCAATCGTCAGTCATGATTTAGTTTATTTGGACATCATCAAGTTGTAGTTGTTCTGAGAGCAATACATAATGGCTGTTTTTTCAAATTGGTGGAAAAGTTTATAGTGTTTCCACAAACCTTCAGTTTCCTTTTGCAGATGATGCATTTCTCTGTCTGTATTGCAGAATTTTTTGAAGTATTGTCATATGCTTGACTTCCTCCTCATAGATGCCATTTTGTTTAATTGACCAGTTGTCTCTTGCGTGCACTCATCATTTAAGTTTACTTGTGCAAGGTTATTTCAACATCAATTTTAAAAATTTTTTGCTAAAAATTTGTTATTGAAAACATTATACAGGGTGTGGTAGAAAGGACATTTTTGAAATGGCTAGAACTCATCACCAGGTGGAATGACAGATGTGTGGAAGTAGTGAGGTCTTAGCATTGTCTTTTCAGTTGAAGGCATGGAGCCATGGATGATAGAACACCATGTGTTTGAGTACAACTGAGGAAATAGTCGTATGCAAAGGGAATCACTAGTTGTACACATCTGATGGGAATACGTTTCTGCATCCTTGTGTACAATGAAAACGTATTCCCATCAGACATGTATAGTTTCAATAGGATGGGGTGACAGCCTACACAGCTAGGGCATCAATTGGCATTATTCGTTCTCTCTTCCCTGGTCACCTCATTTCCAGGTTCAGTGACATCATTGGCCTCCTCATTTGTCCAACCTATACATGTGTGATTATTTCTTGTGGGGACATTTCAAGGTGCATGTGTATGAGCATAAGCTCGTTCTTTGCAACACAAACTGAAGAAAACTATTTGCGTGGAAGTTGCCAAAATTGCCTCCAGAAATGCATCACTGATAACATACACTACATGGGAAATGTTGTTTTCCACACTTGATTCTATAAAATGCTATTTCAATACGAACTCACATCTTCCAACAAATACAACATTGTAATTGTTACTACAAAAAGGTGATTTTTTTAAAAACATCCGTTCTTTCTGCCTCACTCTACATATACTTTAAAAACATATTAAAAATAGATTAATCAAATTTGCACAAAAGATTATGTTAAAATAAAATATAAATAATTTTTTTATATTAAAACTCAATTTTCCTAAAATATGAAGTGTAAAATTTCGCTCCACTCTTGTTTAATTGATTACTAATTGACTTTTGTGGTGTAATCACACAAAAGTCAATTTTAATCATACAACCTTAATTCAGGGATGATTATACTACCATCACTGCTAATTTGCAGTAATATAAATGGTATTTCACATGCCATAGGCACAAAGGCAGTTTTATACCCAGAAATTGTCCACAGAACATATGCATTATGAATAGGTTACATATTTTTTTTGCTGCTTATATTGCCAAAGTCCTGTGATAGTGACTTTTTCCCATGAAAATCTCTTCTCATGTTCAGAAATATCAGCTTAGAAAGTATGGTCAAGTTTTGATTGCAATACATCTCTCCAGGCAGCATTGGATAGGAGGTGTTTTAATTACAATCACTTGGCATAGTCATTGAGAATAATAAAATCGTGGAAAATATATTTAGCTATTTCATTTTACAATATAGTGAAACATTTATCCTGTAGAACAATTAGAGACAGACTTTGTATGAGTTTTTCTTAATTTACTTTATATCTCTAAGAGATAGCCACAAGTTATTTTCTCTTTGCAAAGAGTAATTGTTACATAATATTTCATATTAACTTTACATGTAACCAGGAACACATTTGGAATGAAGTAAAACTAAAAAAAGATATCCTTTTGATTTCAACTAATAAAAATTCTTTTTAGAATGTATCTTAAGGTGTTTGAAATCAGTTAGTCTGAAGAAACATGTAATTTAGCAATGGTTTGTTGTGTGAGAAGCCGGGGATACAGTAACCTCTTTTAACGGCAACAGATCGGCAAGATCTGCTCACATTGTCACTGGATGGCTAGGAGGACACACCCCTATTAACTTACCAATGGGTAAGTTAATAGGGGTCCATTCTCCAAACAATAACAGGTTAACTAAATAATATGCTTTATTTTTCTATTAAATTTAAGATACAATATACAAGTGACAGATACAATCATAGCATCACTGGCTAATATTTCTCTATGTGCAGTTACAAAAGTCTTACAATTACTTTTTCACTTGCAGTAATATATTTTTAACATCAGTCAACATTTATAGTTATTCGTATGTAGAGTTTTTAATAATAAAAGTTCTATTGTAAAACATGAAGTGTGAATTCCAGAACTAGCATATAATTTTCAGTACTTAGACATTTCTGTTTATAAGCATATTAAAAATATGATTTGCTTAATAATAAATTCCAAAAAAATTTTCTCTAGTTCTACATAAAATTTAATTACCCATCAATGGCCAGTTGGTCCCAGGTTTATGCCTGGCCGAAGTTTTTCATGTTTTTCTTCATGTGTTTAACACCTAAATAGGGACGTTTCTTATGAAAAGTCCTAGGGCAATCTCTTGAGAGAGTATCCCCTGTGTTGCATTGCCTCATCCTATAAAATCAACCATATAAAGTTTAATTAGTTTTATCAGTTTTATCTATATTTAATAATTTCCAATTTATATTGAGCAAACTGGATATTTTTTAATTTTAAATATTTTTATTTGTACGATTATTAAAGATTTTAGAAAATATAGTTAATAAGGTGTTTTTATCAAATATATCAATTTTATTTCCAAAAAGATTTAATTCTAATTAAAAGATATGGTGAATAACTTATCATCAGAACTGCAAATTGATTCGATGATGATGCCAATTTCATTTTTAATCAAAAATTTATCATTGTTATGGAATTAGATGTATGTAATTTATTCACTGTATGTAAAATGAACCTTATTACTTTATTTTTTTGTTGATTCGTTTATCAAACTTACATTTTGATAAACAAATCAACCAATCATTTAGCATGTGATGACAATTAATTCTTCTAATCATTTCTTCTTTCCTGCTGCCACTTTGACAGAGGACGAAAAGGTGATTGTGGTTTTATATTCAAAATAAGATTTGAAAACAAATTAATAACTTGATCTTCAAAATTTGATAAGTTAAGATCTCAAGAAAAATATTGTTTATTAAAATTTCATAAATATTAATCTCAAGTTTTTAAGAATGCAATTTACATATTTTCAATAATTTTTTTTTTTATATTTTAGCACTTATTCTAGATTCAAAGAAAGTTGTGTGCCATGTGTGATTATAACTACACTTAGACGGATATTCAGTGGAATTTCCCACACTTTAAGATTTAATTTAGCGCAGAGAAGGTATTCAAATAGCATTCATCAAAGAAATGTAGAAAATGTGCAGGATTGGTCATGTGGATACGTGTCGAGGACATTACCCTCTTCTCTTCCAGGAAGACGTTTTCCCAAAACTGCCCACTATAGTTTAGAATTTGAATATTCCCAACCTCTCGGATGGATTAGTCGCACTGCCGAAGGGAAATTTGTCGTCGGAGGAAAAGATGACGGAAGGTTTGCTTGCATCACTCCGACAAATAATTTCATCCTGTCTAATCATCCCAGTAGTTATGAGAATAATTCACGTTATTGGGATAAATTTTCACCGCAGTTTTTTTCACAGCATTCTCCTCAGTTTCATAGTGGTAGTGTTCCTTTTTCTTCCGTTCATTCATCTAGAAGATATTTATTTAGAACAAGCAGTCCGGGACCACTCGCTGCCGGGCCATTTGTGCTAGAGGACTTGAGTTCAGTCAATCCCTCGTCAGCTGAAAGATCTTTTCCGAGCACAGTTTCCAGTCATTTTGCAAGTACCATTGCTCCTCATACTCCATCCTATGAACTTCCATCATTTCAAATGGTAAACAATCCTCACATACATCTTATGAGAGGGCAGTTTAAACCTATTCAAAAATATAAAGCACAAAGTGACATTAATTTCCCATTAATGAAAGCTATGCCACAAACACCACATCATCATCATCTTTTAAATGAACAAATTCATTTACATCCACAGACAGGAAGAAGTGTGCACAAAGATGAGAGAAGCATGGGTGATAAATGGCCAGATGTACCATTGGAAAATGTACACGCACCAAACATTTATTATCCACCACATAAACAAAATCAATCTAAAGAGCAAAAACCTCTAGCAACGAGTAGCCCTCCACAACCTGAAAGACGAATTGCGTATGTGCCGCCCACACAGGCGAAAGGAACCACAACACTGCAAGGAACTGGTCGAGAAACCAATAGAAATGTCAACAATTACCCAATGACTTACACACGAGAACGTTTATTGGGTGCCGTGGAAAGAGTCAGGAGAGGCGTCATTCATCGAAACGATCAACAATTTACATTACCAAAAATGGCATTACCCAAACCCATATCATCTGTACAGACTGGAATAAGATTGACGACTCATTCTCCGAGCAGAATTCAACCGGGTCACAACATAGAAAGACCGCATGCCGTGCCACGATGTAGAATTAGTGTCACAAGCAGTAGTTCTGGCCAAGGCAGTAGTGTTCAGGATAGTAAACCGACATCACTTTCACATTCTCATTCTCATCAAGATAGTTTGCAGGGAGAATTTGATATATCTGCCATGAATCACAGCAATTGCAGCAGTGGTTTTGCCAGTAGAAATGTTTCCAATATCAACACTTCACTTTCTCAAAGATATCCCACTGCGGTTCCTCATTTCGGTCATCCTTCGTCCGATTTCATTAGCACCACATTAGATTCTCCACATTCGGAACCCAGCATGTCTCATCATGGTGCCATGTTCGAGTTCAAACCCCACCAGATGGAAAAAGAACCAGGAAAATTACAAACATACAGACAGACACTTCCCAGTTTTCTCTCCCAGTCTGCAAGAAGCGACCGGGGTTTCAGCGACAGTGAAATCGATACAAATTTTTATCCACAGCCAAAAAGACTGAGCAAATATGACAACACCGAAGCCAGATGCGCCGCTCTAAAAGAAGAGTTCATGAAGTTTCGGCAAAGACAGAAGGAAAGAAGAAAATCCGAAGAGCAAGAAAGCTCCTGCTAATGAATGCATATTTATGTCACCTATATTTATTTTCATTCATTCCCAAAGGAAAAAAAACGCATTCTCACCAAAGCCACGAATTGTTTTAAAAAATACTTTATACGGAGAATTACAGTGAAAATTTGTTAGCATGGCTTGGAGATTCACAGGACGGTTTTCACTTAACTTCCACACTAAAATTCAAAAGGTGAGAATATCTATAAGTATGTAATGATAATCAAATTTATTTACAAGGAAACCAAAATTTACTCAAAAATTCTTCACTTGTAGCATCGAAGGTGGAAGTTACGAGTGAAACTTTTGAATTTTCGTCTCGCGGCCATAGTAAATTTTAAGTTTAAACTTTATTGTTAACCAATTGACTTTTGTACAGAATTTTTTCCACATCAAGCACTGCCCCCTTATACTTTATACACTATATTTACTCGATAAATTTTTCATGTTTTTTGTTATATTAACGAATCGTAACGTGTGGATGATCGTTGCACAATTTTTTTTTCTTTGTTTTGCAAAGAATATTAAATTTGTAAATACATCAAACATTTTATCAAAAAAGACACACAAAATATCAGTATTTGTTTTTTTACATTTTTATTTTTTAATGCGTGGTTTAACATGTCATATCCATAATGAAATATTTATTTGGGGTATCATCATTAAATGCCATAGGTATCATTAATTTATTAACATCTCTCTATTGAGAAGTTTTTAACATTTGTGTATTGTAAGTGCTCACTGCAATTTTATTTATTTTCTTCATTAGCATCCAGTGTAAACTGATCAGAAATGTATTCTGTAAATTTCAAAGCAATCGGATGTGAGCGAGAAGCTAAAAAAGACTTTTTAAATGCTTTCAAAGTTATAATTTGTTATTTGACTTCCAATATAATAACTTTCCAAAGTAAAACTTTGCGCTTTTGAGGATTCAAACTGCAACAAAGTCGATTTGTCCCCCGCGCGTTGATTCAAAACAAAATTTAGTTTCTAACGGGGATCAAAAGATCTCGTCTCCTATTAAGAAAGAAAAAAAAACCTACAAAATTGTGGAAATATAGTGATAATCATAACGTCTTCTGCGTTGTTTGTTATTTATTAAAAGAAAATCTGTCCACGGCATCACTAAATTTAGCTCGTTAAAATTACTGCTTTAACCTCCTGCCAGTTAGACGAACAATCCTATTCTAACCGAACGTTCAGTATTGTTTGTGATATAAAAAAAATAAATTTATATTGGAAGCAATAAAACAATCAATTAAATTATTTTAATCTCGAACAAAGTCGGAGAGAGTGTACGTAGTATTGTAAGAAACGATGCGTTTCCATTATATTGTTTGCGTGTTGCCCCAATCCGTTTTGTTTTTCCAATAGTTTCACGTCGTAATTTTGTACGGAGACGATTTTTGATAGATATTTACATATTCACGTTCGACTCGTTTGCATCATATCAGTTACGAAAATACCCAGTCACTAGTGTGTGCACTTTGTAAATGCAGCACTTGCCTAATGTTGTTGATTTTGTGATATTTTCTCAGATGACATTGTAATAACTGTTGGTTAAAATAAAATTCTTTTACACATCACGTCTCCCGTCTGTCCCCATATAAATGGCAATCTCGTCTAAGCATTATATTCTACTGATCTCGATGGGTCGGTGGGAAACAATCTCTGACATTGTGTCATCAGACGTTTCAGTGCCTAAAAATAAAGTAAAACATATAAATATATATTAATTCTAGAGAAATGAAAATTCAGAAATTAATTTATATTAACAATTAGCATCATGTTGTGATCATGGAATAAATGCCGACTTTGTTTTACATAACATTACGATTGATGAATTTCATATCATTAATGGTAAGTGATTGCCAGAAAAAACAATCACAATTAAGACTAGCATGGTAAAAACTTCGTAGACACGGATGACGAGTGATATTTTCTTATGTAACTTTCCACTACGATGATTCTCTGTTCTGTAGCATAACAGATTTCCATTTATCCCAATTCTTAAATTAATATTAGGTGGTGCCCAACGACTGGTAAAATCCTCAACTCCCAACTCGTGATGTCGCCAAATTTCTATTTCTCACAAGTCCTTTTATCAACCAGTAAAAACATGTTTATTGACCCAAAAACAAATTTCAAATAAGTTATATTTAAAAAGTCAAACAAAATACAGAACAATTTAGCATGTTTTCTGGTTAATTTATAATCTTTTTATTACACTGATAATAAGTATTAGGATCAGACTACCGTAAAAAACACGAACTCCGGATTCTGGGTGCAGCTTTACTATATTTCGTAGTGTAATTAATAAAACTAATATCATAAAAAAAGTCAACCAAAATCAAATTTTAAGTACATATTATTTTAAGTACATATAAGTACATATTATTTTCATCCGTGAGAAAGTAACGATTGTGCTATTTGGTTTCTTATTAAAAATATCTTGAATTTTAAGGATAAAATTAAAAGTATTCCAGATTTGTTTCTCTAATGATGTTAGAAACATTACACTAAATAATGTTACAGCTAGGCAAATACTGGAATACATACCTGAATGAATTTCCTTTGTGTTTCGTCGTTTAACACATCTGTAATGTGAATTAAAGAAATAACAACAGGACAAATTATAATTGAAAAATAATAAACCAAAAGGTTTTTCCAAGGATACGTGCGATGTTACGAGAGAAGATTTTCTCTCTGCCAGTACGGGCGTGAATGCCGACCATAGTGACGCCAATGGGCCAGGGCGCATTGCCAATGGCCATCTGCAGATAGGTGTCATTGGCCTAAAATGAGATTTATTGGCATATTAATGAAAATAAACATTTTGAACATTGTATTTGTCAGAATGTGGAGAACTCATACTTTGACGTAATCTCTATCCAGCATATACTTTGTTATGTGCACCAGATGTTCTAAAATATCTTCGTGAATAGTCTTGTTCTTCAACCTCTTGAATAAAGGCCCGATGTAAGACTGCGTTTGCGTGTAGGTGGCCGACGCCAGTTTTCCCTTCATGCACATTTTCTCACTTTCCGTTCTCGCATTCAGTTTCTGACCCCACAGTTGAAGGATGAACTGTCCACAAATTAAAAACATTTTTTTATTTTATTTCCATTATATCATCTTATAATCTATAATAATTACAATTTAATTCAAAAAAAAATAAAGCCATACCTTTAAAAAGGTAAGAATCACTTTAATATCATGGTTATCATTTCCTCTGCCAAAATTTTTGGCCATATCCTGTAAAATTAACACACTGTAAATATATTTTTATTGAACATCTTACATCTTAAATGATAATTTATTAAAGTTAAGTTGGTTGGAAGTTTTTTAACATATATTTCAGATACTAAATTTTCATTAAAAAATATAAGTAAAATTGCATGAATTGGTATTTTGGCCAGTGAAGGCTGTTAATCCACTAGTCGTAAGCCATCTAAGAAACGAGTAAGGTGACCAGACGTCCCGGATTGGGGTTGTTAGTTCCCATTGAACACTGTCCCGGAAAGTGTCCTGCATTTGGTCATGTAACATTTTAAACATGTTTGCAAGTTGTCAAGAGCACAAAGTTGTTTTCTTTTACTACTAGTAGCCTGGGATGCCCTCTAGTGGGCGTTCTAGCAGCAACAGTGTCATTCTGTGGTATAAATAATAAATTCCTATTGCAATAATAATACTGTATACTGAATTTATTAATTTAAATAATATCTAGGAGTGCCCCTGGTGGCCATTCTAGGCTTATCATGACAGATATACAAACAGTGCCATCAAGTTGTGAAAAAAAAACTTAATTTTTTTTTCTATAAAGAGTTATTTTTGTTAATTTATGCATTTATGTATTTAATAAATAATTTAGTAGAAAAATATATATAATAATAATAACTAATTCATTATATATGTATGTTGGAGGTCCACCCCATTTTTAGCTCCCACAATAGAGAAGTGTCCCACATTTCAACCTAACATGTCTGGTCACTTTAGTGTAGAGCTTAGTATAAACAACCTATTATGGTGTGCAGATTTGGCCTAAATATCAGAAAATTGTGGATTGTGGCCAAATAAACTGTACTACTAAAAGTGTTCCAAAATCTGGTAAAGTCCATAATCCAATTTATAGCAAATGCCTGGAGATTATTTTAAATAATTGAAATAAAATCCAACTTATTCCTTAAACTGCTTTTCCAGTTTGTTTCTTTCCATTCCTAGTGCTTTTGGCTAATTCATCATTGTGGTGGCATTTTTCAAAAATCATATTCAGAAAATATTAGTTCCGGCGAGAAAAGCTAGGAAAATAAGGTGTGGCATTTAACACAGAGTACACTTTTCTCGCACAAACTATTATTTTTAAGAGTGTGATTTTTGATGATTGCATAATATGAGGCCCTTTTAACTTGACTCTCCTGATATAATAATATATTTTCCATTTTAATATGGTAAACCAACAAGTAACCGAGCTTTATCGGGTGGAAACAAATCGTTTTATTTTGAAGATTTGCACGACGATTTTAATTAAAAGAAGAAAATCTCAGAAAATTGACAATATAGCAAATAGAGACACTATTACTGATCCAAACTCCACAGGTTTTAACTGTAAAATTGAAACTGTCATCAGGTAGAATGACAACATCAAAATACTTTAATAACAAATTTTATTCTTCTTTCAGAAAATCACACATCTAAGTCATCACCTAAATCAGAAAATAACAAAGAACAAGACTTGGTAGAAATATGAGATTTACAAAAACTAGCCACTTTTTTCAAGCAGAATCTGATGAATTAAAAATTCCCGTTGGAAACTGTCGCATTAAATATTACAAACAGGCTCTAAAATTCCAAGACTGAGGAGTAGCTTGCCATCCAGAATGTATAGATAAAATGCCTTTATTATGTGATTCTCTCTCTCATACTCCAAGTAATGAAGAAACAATGGGCATGATAACAGACTATACTCCACTTGTTCTACCAATGATTCCTACTTTGATAATACATTGCATTAAGGAAACAGAATTGAGAGGACTGAATGAAATATGTCTTTACAGAGTATCTGGTAATGAAGAGGCTATAATAGAACTAAAAGAGAAATTTATAAGAGAGCAAGCAGTACCTGATCTGTAAAAAATTAACATTCATGTCATATGCAGTACAGTTAAGGAATTCTTTAGAACTCTTCAAGAACCATTGATAATAAACTCTGCATGGTCAAACTTTGTTAATGCATCAATAGAAATGAAAGATAATGAAGACAATGACTGTCTTCATTATCTTTCATTTCTATTGATACTAACTTTACCAGATAATAGTATATAGAGTAGAGCATCGATTATCCGACCCCCGATTAACCGACTCATCGGTTAACCGACCGCGTTCTAGTTGTCAAATTCAAATGTCCGCTAGTGGTGTGGCGCTACAAAATTTGGTTATGTCTTGGCTACTTTAATATTATTTTTGTTAAATTTTTGCATGTTTTAGCTGGCAGCACTGGCTTGGCCATAAAATGGAGGCTAGTATTTAAACCAGGCCTAATACACTATACTAATAATGTATTTTTTCATACTTTTCGGTTATCCGACCAACCCGAGTCCCCAATTGAGTCGGATAATCGATGCTCTACTGTATCAAGCAGTGAGTCAGTTGCCAAGGCCAAACAGAGAAACATTGTCTTTCAGCAACTTTTTGAAGACGGAGAATAATGTAAGTCCGAAATGTAAGATGCCGATAAGCAACTGGCAAAAATTTTTGGTCCAATAATTATAGGATTTTCTACTCCAGATCTCTCAATAATGGATATGTTAACAAAAACTAAAAAGCAACATATGGTAATGGAAAAGTTGTTAACTATATCTGATTATTGGAACAGTTTTGTAAACTATCCTGATGAGAATATTTTCACAATGGTTGCTGAAAATCCAGAATATAGACTAGTCCATACTGGAAGTGTACTTGGCCCTCTGCCTGAATGTAATCTGGATTCTCTGTCAAAGAAGTCCCAAGAAGTGTTCAGAAAACCACCTCTTGGGATAAGGAATAACAACAGTGCCGAACATACTGCCAGAAGATGTCAATTTTTTACTTCTCCCAAGATAGAAAGAAAAGAAAAGAACTTATTTTATGAATAAAATGAAATATAAATTCACTAATTCACGAAATACAAATGTTGTATCTGCGAGGAATATGTTAATTCCTTTGTTTCATATTTATTCATATATTATCATATACATGACTTTCTAAATATGTATTAGCATGTTTTAAATTTCTACAATAGAACAAAACAAATTTATTTTGTGGAATATATTTATAATTATCACAAACCTTAAAAAATAATTTTAACAATAATTTATTATATTTACTTTCTTAATACATCTATCGATAATTTTGGTTTTGTATTTATTATCTGTACTAGCAAAGACAATGCTAGACAAATGTGGTGGTAAAAACGCCGTTCTTGTGCATTTTCTTCTTTAATATGAAAATAGTATGTAGCCTATGTTCATCCAGAAGGAGTAAGCTTTCCAATGGTGAAAAAACTTTTAAAATCAGTCCTCAAAATTTACTGAATCAATTTTTAAAATTTAGCAAACAAACAAACATTCTTGTTTATACATTAAATACAGTATATCTATATATTTTATACTACTCGTGTATAAGATGAGGTTTTTATTAATTTTTCACTGCTTCAAAAACCTAGGTCATCTTATATGCTTGAGTGAAGGATTCTTTGTATTTTTGCAATAAAATTTTGTGAACTGTGTATATTCATGCTGCCATTATAGTAGGGTGCTATTGAGGTCAAGGTGAATGTTGCTTTCAAAGAGATGGTCAGAAAATAGCTGGTCACTTAGCAGTAATTATACACACAGTTATTTCATATTTGTTAAATTGTTATTTTTAATGAATATTTGCACATTCTGAATCATTAAAAATATACTTTTTTCTGGTCATGCGCATTATAATCTTTTGGTTTTGCTACGTGGGTATCAGGTGCACGGAAAAGCATTCCTCAAGAGCTGATAGCAAAGTCATTCAGGAAATACTGCATTTCAAATTTATTAGACGGATCAGAGGAATCAGAGCGAGAAAAAAGAGAGTTGTAATGAACCTTCGGAGGATGAGTCCAAGTAGACAAAAGGTGATAGTGTCAAGAAAACATGGTTTTTTTGCCTTAATAAGTGCATTTGATAATATTTTATTTGCAGTTAAATGAAATAAAATTACAATTGTATTAATAAATTTAATTTTCTTTATTTTGATCTTTAAAGTCACACCTCATCTTATATGCAAGTAAATACAGTAGATAAATTTGCCATTCATTAATGGAGAGAAAGAAAACTAAAGACATTTTAAAAGATCCGAAGATGTTAAAGCTGTTTTTTTGGTAATCTTTATATTAATTGTTTACGAAATTAATACAATTTATAAATAAACAACATTAATACTATGATACGCTTCTTGTCTAGTCTTCTTAATGGCTTGTGAGCACTAAGATTAGGTAAAGCCAATCTTAGTGCTCACAAGCTATTAAAAAGACTAGACAAGAAGTGTATCATAGTATTCATTGGATATTAATAAAATGCCTATATTCCACCAAAGGGAAGAAGACAACCTAGATAATGAAAAACACATCACATCAAGAGAGGAAACCTTACAAAACAAAAGGTACCGGTGGAATGTAGACATTTGGTATTTAAAAACTTGTCTTAGAGAGGGTCTATCCCTTCCAACTTTAAATTTAAAAGTTAGCATTGTAAAGGATATGCAGAAACATGACATAGTGATTATTATTTTTTCTACAATGAAATCTGTTATTTGCCATAAAAAATACAAAGTTAAAATACTTACTAGACAAATCAAGAAACTAAGAAATGATTCAAACACTAACAGAAGGGAACCCCTAACAAAAAAATAATCAGGACTATTTTAACAAAAAGTATCAAAAACTAGTCAAAAAACTAAATTACCTAACTATTCAAGATAGAGATACCTGGCTGAATAGCACAATTGCCAACTTAAGTAATGTCCAAATACCGATTGATATAAGAAAAATGCTGCAATGGCTTGGGTTTTAACGGTCCAATATTGTTAATAGGAAAGATTGGACTGTTGGTTTAGAAAACATCATTTGTTTATCCCAGACAACACAGGAACAAAAAGTTAACTTGAGGGAAGAATTACAGTACGAATTGTCTACATATAAAGTTAATAGAAATAGGAGAAATAAAATAATCCAGTATAGGCACAAAATAGAGAATCTAAAAAGATTTTTAACTGATGATAAATTAATAATAGCCAAAGCAGATAAAATAAAACAAGTAATAATTGTGAATAATGAGCAAGATGCAAGCATCTACAAGCAATTGTTGGATCAAAATATGTATACTGAACTGCACAATAATCCAACTGACCTTCTTAACAAAAAATTAAAAAAGGCAATTGTTAAACCTGAAAAACAAAACATTTCATTCTAAATAGTGAAAACAGAACACCAAAGTTTTCTTACAGAGTTAAAACACAATGTTCCAGTCTTGTATAGACCTCTGATAGATATAAAAGATATATCCTTTTATAATTTAGAACTTATTTCAAAAGAAAAACTAAACATCCTTGATAAATCCCCTTACAGGATACAGAGCACAGACTGCTTTATACAAAAGCTAAAAACAGTACAGTTTGAGCCCACCTATAGGATTGCTTTACACAGTATGTATCCGTCCATTAAACGAAACAGGCTTTTAGAAACATTGAAAACCCAAAACTGTCAGCAATGGATTATACAAGGTGTATCAGAATGACATTTTAAAAATTTGGGGGATTGTGAAGATGAAATTTTGAATGTTTTGATATAAGGAACCCATAGCCAGAAATATGATATAAAGTTACTACAGCATTTTGCACTTTGTGGTCAGTATGCTGAATGAAACAGCAGAATACAATATTTATGACAAGTTTTATTGACAAAACAGTAGAGTACAATCAAACTGTACATTGAATCAGTGACTGCACTACTTTAGAGTAAATGTTCAATGTGACGACCACCATCTTCATTACATCACATGCAATGATGAACCATGTTTGTCTGACTCTCTGTAAGATGCCAAGCTCCCCCTCTGATGGTATTAAATGCTGTAAAGATGTGCTCTGTAAGCTCATGAACTGTTTCTACAGGTGTTGCTTACAGGGACTTCACATAATCCCAGAGGAAGAAGTCAAGAACAATAAGATGACATCAATGGATGGAAGGGTAGCTACCAAAGTTAAGGGTGGTCAAGCACTTCCTACCGCAGTAGAAACTTTATATCACATTTCCGGATATGGGTTCCTTATATCAAAACATTCAAAATTTCATCCTCTACAATCCCCAAATTTTTAAAATATCATTCTGATGCACCTTGTAAATATGATATCTCGTGTTGGAAAATAATTATTTTGTTAGCCAAAAAAGATTCTTTAGACAATGTAATGGTATCCCCATGGGCTCAATAATAGGCCCAATCCTTGCTGAATTAAGTATGTCCAATATTGATTATGACGTTGTTAATATCAGGGAAATAATAGAACTGTACCGTTAGGTCAACGATTGTTTTCTCATATACGATGACAACATTATACAGGCTGACCAAATCCTGGAACATGTAAATCAAATAGATACTGACATTAAATTTGATTTAGAACCTGAAAGCAACTGTCAGTTACCATTCTTAGACATTCTCGTTACAAGACTCAAAGACAAAACAATTTTTAAAAAATATAAAAAAAACCCTGTACTATTGACAGTGTCATACACTTTACATCTGAAGTACCCACTTATATAAAAAAGAATATCTTTTACATGTACTTGGATAAAATTATGCAACATACCACATATGATACCAATAAATCCAATGAAATCGAAGACATCATAAAAATGCACTTAATGAATGGTTATAGCAAGTGCATGATCAGTAACTGGATTAATAATAAAAATGTTAATACACACAAACAACCAATCGACAACACAGCTTATAAATTTTTTAAAATCCCTTACATTATGAATATTTTTGAAAGAATTAAAAGTAAATTAATCAATTATGGTATTATTTTGGTACCCGAACATCACAATAGCTTACATAAGAAAATAAACGTACCTAACAGTAAAGCTAACATATGGGACCAAAAAATGTCGTCGACAAATTTGAATGCGACTATACCACACCCAAATCTTATATTGGTGAAACTAGTAGGGAATTAAAGGTCTGTTTGAAAGAACATATCTCTGCCATAGTATACAATAATGTTAACTCGGCTGTAGCTGCCTACTTTAATAATGAAGGCTGTCAGATTGTAAAGGATTCTAATAACTACCTCTTAACCTTTTACCAGTGTGTAATCCCTCTTCGTCCAAACTCGTAACACAAATAGGTGTATACAAACGGCAATTCAAACGACAGTTCCAACAAAATTCGTATTACCTGAGAAAGAACTGACGTTTATGGTTTGAAAAGGTTTGTATACACCTATTTGTGTTAAGAGTTTGGACGAAGAGGGATTACACACTGGTAAAAGGTTAAGAGGTAGTTATTATTATTTTCTGGTGTTGAGATGGAGTTTAGTAGTAAAGGATACTGTCAAAATACTTAAAAAGGAACAAAATACTTATAAAAGATGGTATGAACACTTAGAAATAATAAAAAACAAAGAGAAAATCATGAATAACAATTCCATCCAAAAATTACACAAATTGTGGTACACATATTTGACCAGAGGAGGGCATGGGGTAGGGAAGAAGAGTGAAAATGGATAGAGGAGGAGGTGATGGTTATTCTGGAATATACTTCAAATCACCTTGTTATTGTATTCATGTTACTGTGAATCTGTTTATTATTTTGTTTTAACAATGTGTATTTTTACTACTTTACTGTTTTACCAGTACCTCAGTTTATTATTGTGTTATTGTATCAGCACTACCCTTTTTTTTGTAAAATTTTTTGTTTTATTGCATGTTTAATCTTTTAATGTTGAAAACATTAAAAGATTAAACATGCAATAAAACAAAAAATTTTGAATCAATTTTGAAACAAAAAAACATTGAATCAACATGTTAAATGTAAGTCTACAGCCTTTTTTCTTTCCTGTCAATTACAGTACTTTTAAAAATTGTTAACCTCCTATTAATTTTGTAGCAAAAAAGCTGATGAGGGACGCCATGCCCGAAATGCATTCTGAGAATAAAATAGTGTTTTTCTAAGTCTAATTTGATGTCCTGTGGGGGTGTAATAAGTCTAGCAGTAAAGTAAAGCCAATCTTAGTGCTCACAAGCGACTATTGTAATTGAGTTACATCCTAGTATTCAAGAATTTGCAGATAGTATTTGTTTATCTTTAATAAAAATTATATATGCCTGGTAAAGTTAATTCAATTAAGTTTTATATTCACATTCCATACTTACATAAAATAACAATGTCATTAGCTAAAATAAAATAAACCCTTCTAACCTTTTATCCGGTGTCGTTCTATTTTTAGAATCGTTCTATTTACAGAAACGCAAACGTTTTCGAACGATTCTAAAAATAGAACGACACCGGATAAAAGGTTAGAAGGGTTTATTTTATTATTACAAGTTCCGGTGCATAGAGAGATTATATATTGTCATTAGCTAAAACTTGTAATTATTGTGCACATTGATATAATGTCAAAAAATGCAAAATGATTTTAAAACATATTTAGCTTTAAAAAATCCTTTGTTCCAAACTACCAATCTAGTATTTGGAAATTTCCAGAAAAATAAATCAATTCCCCAAGTTTCCCTGATAACCCTATAATATTTTTCATATTTACTATTAATGTCTCTGGTGGAGTTACAGAATCCTGAAATACTAGAAAGAGTAAAAAATTTCAACTCCAAAAGCCAATTCACAGTGTTGTTTCTTGTGTGTTAAATAAAGACCAATTTGTTGCAAATTTAAATTTAAACAAATCTTAATTTACAAATCTGCTTTAATATTTACCTTTATTTCTTCCAAAGTAGTTCCAGCATCTTCAAATTTGACATCATTAACAGATTTTCCACTTTCTGTCTTTCCTTGTGATTTCAGAATTTCATCCAAATAAGCCTGATCAACTCTTTCCATTGCCTCTTGAAAGTCATTTCTAAATCCACGATCGACTTCAGGTTCCAAAATTTCTAAACGTCTTAATCGCTGAAATGCTTCCTGTTCAGTCTCGCCAAAGAAAAGTATTGGTTCTCCTCTTTCCTTTAATCTTCTAATCACCTTTATAATTTTAAACATATTTTAAAATTTTGTAATTTTGTACATAATAATTATAAAATTGAAAATTAAAGTTGATCATATGTGTTAAATGGAATAGATGCCAATATACATACATGGAATTTTTTTGTCTTGTTTCTTACCTTTTTGGGTCCAGGGGATCTCAAAACATGAAGATTTGTAAAAAAACTCAGGTCAAATTTGACATGATTCCCAAACTTTCCCTTGTTATATATACATAACAGCAAGGAAAGTAACAAGATGTTTGGTACTTCTAATTAGACATGACAACAGTTAAATCAGATTGACACAAGTTCTGCCAAATTAATTATTTGTTATAAATAATGTCCAGTACTAATAATGTTATGTGAATTTTAGACAAGGTTTAATTTATTCATTTTTGTTTTATTGAATGTGGTTGTTTATGAAATTCAAACCACCAAAATCATTTATAATAAATTTCTAACTTTTTCATATTACAGTAGAACGTTTATCCGAAAGCCGATCAACCGAAATGTCGGTTAACCAAAAGCATTCCAGTCGGACTGTGTCGTGCTGAATCGAACATTTTTGATACTAGATTAACTTCCAAAATATAATTTTTTGTTTTTATATTTTTCAATATATTTATTTTGTTTGTACAAAATAAACAAATAATTTTTAACGATACAATAGCCACGATTATTTTTTTTTAAATTTACGTTAAGCTTAACATCGACGAAAATTCAGTGCATAGCGACATGGAACAGAGAAAAATTTCAACATGGGATAGGTTAATATATTTTTTCATACATAATCAGTTAACTGAAAAATAAGTTATCCGAACAACCCCAGTCTCCAATTGATTCGGATAAATGACGCTCTACTGTATTTACAATAAACATTCTTTGAAAAAAGACCAGTTCTGTCTTTAAATTATTAAAATCTATTAGAATTAACTCTTTGTGTTGCATAATAGATTTCTAAATTCTTTAATAGTATATTAATTAAGTACTTTTAAACATTACAATTTGTAAGAAATTGAATATGTTGTTACTATCTAAAAGATTAGTAAGTGGTCTGTTTACTCAATCTAAATATATTGGTCCTAAAACATTTACCTTAGTTAAAAAATATAGTTTCAATTTTTGAAATGAATGTGATTGATTAGACATCTCCAAAACAACCAAATGAAATCCAGAATAGGTCATTCAATGAAACACTAGCAAAAAAACCTCACAGGACTGTAATGGGCAAAGGACTTACTACTGGATTTGTAGATAATAACAATGATAAATTCTAAATGACTTTTCAAAAAATGATCAACTGGCCATGCAATGGCTCATTTGGCAGACTCAACAGTTCTGGAGTAAATGAGCATTTTTCTCTTGAATACCATCTATGGAAATGTTACTTTGTAATACGTACAGTATATTGATGTCATGTTTCGTGATAGATCTCATTTCTCTACCTTTGGATGGCAATAATGAATCAAAGACAGCTGCTCCCACTCAATAAGTAAGTTATATATTAATTACAAATACAAAGGCATATATTATAATATTAATCTATTAACACACAGCTATCAGCTATGTAAAATACTATATAAATTTAAGGGTAAATTTGTGGAAATGAGCAAAAACTTCTGTAATGCTACTCACACTTTTAATTCATCTCTCAGCAGATTCGTTGCAGTTATGTAGCATTTACAGGGATACTATAGATTGCACCTTATGGAATTTCGGGACTTTGAGTATATATTTGAGCTCAGGGACCGAGATGAGTTCAACGATACCCTACTTTTAGACCATAGGTGAAAAATAAGAAAGTTATCATACTTTTTTGGCAATCGCACGATGATCAGGAGTTGCATCGCTCTCTCCGCTAAACCTGTCACATATTTAACAGGCAGTCCAGCAAGTCGGCCATATATACCTTCAACAGAGGCAGATGTTGATCCACGAGCACACTGATCGTCTGCAGTTAGAGTTAAGTCCTTTTTGCACACCCTCGCGCTCCTTGACCTCAAGGCCGAAGGCCCCTCAGTCGCCGACATGCTCATTATAGCTTGCGGTCAGCTAGTACTACACACTGCTATCGCGACTTGTCCAACAAACCTAATCTATCCCTCCGAAAGATGACCGTCACCGCTAGGTGGCAGAAAAATCTGAAATGGTGCGGAATGCACTGTGAAAGGCAAGAAATTGTAAATATTATAACTTTCTTATTTTTCATCTCCGGTCCAAAGGTAGGGTATCATTGAACTCAGCTCAGTCCCGAGCTCAAATATATACTCAAAGTCCCGAAATTCCATAGATTGCAATCTATAGTACAGCTGCATTTAACTATTAGTTAATACCTGTTTTGTTGCTTGAAATTGTAAGCGATATTAACCAACCTCATTTGATGGCAGTCGGCATATATTTAGAATTTTAAAATGTTTTCACATTTAAAACCATTTGACGACAACATTTCTATCAAATAACAGTTCTCGTATACAAAATGATTGCAAAAAATATGTTATTTGTTATTGCTTAAAATCATTTTCTGTCATTAGCATCAAGGCAATTTACCATTAACCAAGTGATTTGAAACGACATTTTGGTAATTATGCAGATTAAGGGAATATGAATTTTTTGAATTATGTTATATTAAAAGAACGTATATTTAATAGTCATTTGGAAAATGCATAACATTTTTCCAGGCGACCTGTATATAAAGTGCTATAAACAAAAATTTATAGGACTAACTGATTGTGCCCCGTTCGAAACGCCATTGCTTAAGCTTGCCGTTGTCATGGAGGTGCAAGGTGGATGGCGGATGCACACGAAGCGTATCATGTGACCCAATTTCAGCTTCACTCGGTCACGTGACTAGGTCTCCGACGTGTTTCTGGCCAGCTTTTCTTCTCACGGAAGAATCCGGTCTTTTTGCTAATCACGTCATAGGACAAACAACGTCTTATTATTAACATATGACTTTGAACAGCTCGTGGACTACAGTTTGACAACTTTGCCTAGTTACGCTTACGTAACATCGTAACGTTCTATATCCAAATCCCAGTTAATATTTGACATCGATGATTTATTTTCGATGTTAACTCCATAAAAACAGAACAATCTAATAATAAATAATCGAAATACTTTAAAATTCAGATTAAATGCTATATAACTATAAATTTAATATCTAAATTTACAAACATTTTATATAACTAATCTCTCTAATTTTAAAATCTAAAGTTATATGACAATAATTAGCATTGGTCGCACATTTTACATGCAGTAACTTATATAGTATTGTTAAATAACTTTACATTTTAAAATTAGAGATAAAAACATGCATGTTTGTAAATTTAGATAATACATTTATAACTATAAGCATTTAATCTGAATTTTAAAATAATTTGGTTATAATGTTAAATTAATGAGAAATATAAAACAAAAAGCCACAGTAGATTGTGCATTCATTAGAATAAAGAAAAGTTTGTTTCTGCCGTTTTGTCGGACACGAGCTGTTCGGCTATTGCACTCCGTACATAAAAAAATTAACAAGTCTACTATATATTGAAACGGAATTTTTGAATTATGACATAAATTCATCATTATGAATTAATGACAAATAATATCATTATAAATTAATGACAAATTAATGGCAAATGACATAAATTCATCATTCTGACTGAGTCATTAATAATTAATGTTTTTAATACATAAAAATTTTAAAATATTTTCCTTTGTTTGATTCCTTAAAAAATTTTTACTTATTTCTTTAGGAAAGAAATTAAAAATCTGTATAACAGTTACAGCTTAAATATTTAAGAATAGAATACAAATACAACATTAAGTAAAGCAAAACATTTATTATGTTACATAGTTCAATATACAATAATCTAAAATAACAAAAAATACTCAGGATAGAAAAAATATAAAAAGGAAATCATTTGAACATCTGGAAATTACGAAAACAAAATAATGAGTTTCCTTTTCAAAAGGATAGCCCTGAAAAGGGCTGTTTGTAAATACTTGCTCGCAACTTCCACGGAACTAATAGTCCGGTAGATAAAGCTTCGCAGCGGCAAGCAATAGATGGTGGAAACGCTCATTTAAGTTGGTATATTTGTATTTAAAAAGATGTTCCGCTAAATATCCTATCATATGGTCTTCTCATCGACCGCTGACGAGAACGTTCGACCGGACCGTGCACCACAATCTTTCAGTTGTGTTGGTATGGGCGCCTGTCTGGGGATCAAGGAAGTTATATGTGTGGTTGACTGTCAGATGGCAAAAGCCTTCATTTTGGAGGCAATCGTAGGCCCTCCAACAGTCATTGATAACCGTTGTCCCCGGAAGCACCCATTCCTTCAACACATTGAGTAATGTCTTCCTGTCTTGAGATTTCACAGGGACAAGGAAGGCATGTTTAGACTCCCACTCAATACCTCCAGAAATCCACTGGCCTGGAATTACTCTTCCTCTGTTGTATTTCCGCTTTCCAAATTTCACTTCGTCAATTTCCACCTCTCGGTCTTCTCCCCCAATTTTCTCTGACGTTGTAATCATATCGTGGATATAAACTTCTCTAAGGAAAGAGGCCCAATCCACAACTGTGTGCGAGGAAACACCAAGTGTTTGCTGTAGTATATTTTGTTGTGGAAGCAGTAAGATTACAAGGTGATGAAAAAGTCTCCATAGGGTAAGGAGTGAAAGACGCATACCTTCAAGAAATGTCCCATACCAAATTGATTTCGACCAATTGCAACTTGCCACACGTTGCTTTCCTCGCCGGACTAGTTTGCCGCAACAAAATTGTCCACTTTCTCCCTCAAGTAAAGAGTTGCCACACCGACCGCAATTGGTTTTGTCCCGCCAAATGTCGTGGCATAACAATTCCTCTTTGATCCGGGTGTCCGAGAAGTCCATAACCTCGTGGAAATGCAATTCACATCCTGAGCAGATAGAAAAACTTGGAGTGGCCATTTCAGAATGAAATTGATGTTCTAAGAAGTACACTTTTCCAGTGATCACAAGCATCTAACCCCTGAGAGAGCTTAGTTTATATATTAGGAATTAGTTCTAAATTATGCCACTACAGCAAACGGCACTAATGTCAATTAGGATCATATTTTGTTGTAGTTTTCCAATTGTTTTCGTTTAAACTGTAAAAAAAAAGTATTTAAACTCTTTTTTATAATTATTTTTATTTCATTTCACAAAAGTATTGATAATTGATAATAATGCTACACTACAAAGCCTACACTAATGTCATGTAGGCCTAACGGTCGACGGAGACAAAACAATTTTGTCTTTCGCTTGAGCTGTTCGGTTTTACTGGAGGGGGATAGCATAGCAGGACATAACACACCAGAATCTTTTCTGAGAAGAACTTAAATTCAAGCTCCCGCCATTAGCGCCGCACACAGTCGTGGATTGGGCCTCTTTCCTTAGAGAAGTTTATATCCACGATATGATTACGCCAGAGAAAATTGGGGGAGAAGACCGAGAGGTGGAAATTGACGAAGTGAAATTTGGAAAGCGGAAATACAACAGAGTAAGAGTAATTCCAGGCCAGTGGATTTCTGGAGGTATTGAGTGGGAGTCTAAACATGCCTTCCTTGTCCCTGTGAAATCTCAAGACAGGAAGACATTACTCAATGTGTTGAAGAAATGGGTGCTTCCGGGGACAACGGTTATCAATGACTGTTGGAGGGCCTACGATTGCCTCCAAAATGAAGGCTTTTGCCATCTGACAGTCAACCACACATATAACTTCCTTGATCCCCAGACAGGCGCCCATACCAACACAACTGAAAGATTGTGGTGCACGGTCCGGTCGAACGTTCTCGTCAGCGGTCGATGAGAAGACCATATGATAGGATATTTAGCGGAACATCTTTTTAAATACAAATATACCAACTTAAATGAGCGTTTCCACCATCTATTGCTTGCCGCTGCGAAGCTTTATCCATCGGACTATTAGTTCCGTGGAAGTTGCGAGCAAGTATTTACAAACAGCCCTTTTCAGGGCTATCCTTTTGAAAAGGAAACTCATTATTTTGTTTTCGTAATTTCCAGATGTTCAAATGATTTCCTTTTTATATTTTTTCTATCCTGAGTATTTTTTGTTATTTTAGATTATTGTATATTGAACTATGTAACATAATAAATGTTTTGCTTTACTTAATGTTGTATTTGTATTCTATTCTTAAATATTTAAGCTGTAACTGTTATACAGATTTTTAATTTCTTTCCTAAAGAAATAAGTAAAAATTTTTTAAGGAATCAAACAAAGGAAAATATTTTAAAATTTTTATGTATTAAAAACATTAATTATTAATGACTCAGTCAGAATGATGAATTTATGTCATTTGCCATTAATTTGTCATTAATTTATAATGATATTATTTGTCATTAATTCATAATGATGAATTTATGTCATAATTCAAAAATTCCGTTTCAATATATAGTAGACTTGTTAATTTTTTTATGTACGGAGTGCAATAGCTGAACAGCTCGTGTCCGACAAAACGGCAGAAACAAACTTTTCTTTATTCTAATGAATGCACAATCTACTGTGGCTTTTTGTTTTATATTTCTCATTAATTTAACATTATAACCAAATTATTTTAAAATTCAGATTAAATGCTTATAGTTATAAATGTATTATCTAAATTTACAAACATGCATGTTTTTATCTCTAATTTTAAAATGTAAAGTTATTTAACAATAATATATAATCAGAATTGTATAAATAAGAATCTAAGCATTAGAGTTAGTGAAAATTGGATGAAAATATTATGATTGTATGGTTATTCGTTATAATTGCATGTTACTCAAAATTGGTTAATGTACTTTCAAGATGTTTTACTATGTATAAAACTTCGAATGTATTTCTACCGATAATTCTTTTTAATAATTTATGTTAAAATTCAAAATGTAATATTGCTGCATGCCGATATATATGCAAATTAGTTAACCGGATAGAAGAGTCAGGATAGCAGTTTATAAAATGTGTCTGAAAGAACTCTAACACTTAATGTAATTTTATACTGTGTTTTATGCTACACACTATAGGCAAGCTAGTTATTGATATAAAATTAAATTATTGAAACAGACATTACAAACTGTTTAAATTATTTATTATTTTTTTTGGAAAACTTTAATGTTGTGAGAGGGTGCTTTTTCCGCGCGTTTTTTGGTGATGTTCCTGGGGGCGTGGACGCCATCTTGGCTGTGGAACGGATTCAAGAGGAGTCCGGGCAGTATTATCGCAGTGTTTTGGATTGTTGTAAGTAATAAAGTTGGTTTAATAGTGCAATTATTGTGTGTGCTTGTCTACAGTCCATTTTCGTCGTAAACATTTGGTCCGTTGAGGCGGATGGCAACGGATTGTAATGGAGTGCAACGGATACTGTAATGGACGTGTAGCATATTCTGCTGGATTGGAAACTTTGGAAACTTTCTCCTTCGAGTATTGGTACTCCCCTTTTCTGGATTAACTCCGCAGAGATAGGATTTAATACGCTTGAGCAAGTGAGTTGACCTTTTATTATTACCCGGTGTTATGGAGGGTCTTAAGTGTGCGTTGACCAAAAAGAAAGTCCTTAAGTCCAACACTACCAAGCTTAGGGAAAGGATAAGTGCTGGTGTTGAGGTCGCAGACGATACCCAAATAGAACTGTTCCAAACTAAAATTAAGAAACTTAGGGTTGAATTACATGACGTATTTCACGAGGTCTTTTCGCAATGTAACGATAAGGAAATTGAAATGTATATAGAGGAACAGCAATCTATTGAAGAGACTATTGACGAACTTTGGTTAACGGTAGAACGGAAGAACTCTAAGCAACGAGTTAATTCCACAAGTGATGCCGATAGTTTAAAATCACAGGTACCGGATGTAAGACTCCCGAAATTGTCTCTTCCGACCTTTAGTGGAAATGTTGAGGACTGGTTATCGTTCCATGACCTGTTTAAGGCTAGTGTGGACAATAATTCTAATCTGTCGAATTGTCAGAAATTACAATATTTAAAATCATCTTGTAGAGGTTATGCTTTGAAAATTATACAGTCACTTCCGATATTGGATTCTAACTATGAAACTGCAATGGAGCTCTTACGCGAGCGGTTTTCTAATAAACGTGAGCTGGTAAATGCTTTGATCAAGAAATTAATAACCATTCCGAGTATCACTGATTCATCTGTCTATATTGCAAGCTGTGGATATTACAAATGCGTCCGATCGTTGAGTGTGCTCGACCAGGATATTACCGGGTTTTTTGAAGTGCTAATAGTTTATTTAATTTAGGAAAAATTTGATAAAAATACTAGGAGTTGGTGGGAACGTACCTTAAAGAAGGATGAGCTGGGCACGCTAGAGACCTTGCTTACCTTCTTGAAGGATCATGCGAGAACCCTTCAAGTTATTAAGTTGCCACCTAAGGAACAGAGAAGTGGTTCATATCCCAAAATGACATCATTGGTACCTGGTAGTAATACTTGCTTTCTTTGTAAGAATGAGCACTCCTTATCTAAATGTTCAAGGTTCACACAGATGAGCACTCAGAAGAGGATAGATGTAGTTAAAAGGAATAGACTATGCTTTAATTGCCTTACTGCTCGACACCAAGCTAAAACCTGCATGAGCTTAAGTAGATGCCGAATATGTGGTAAATTACATCATACCATGTTACATATCAGTAGAGACTCTGAAGTGTCTTCAACTCTGAATTCTGGGAAGGCATTTAGTCCACCCTTGACTGATGTTCCTCCCTCCCAATCGACGCCATATGATTTATCGAGTCCAACTACCACTACTTGTGCTGGACTTTTTGATCCTTCGAGTACTATCGGAGTAGGTCTTAAAGGAACTAAACAGGTCTTACTTTGTACTGCTCTAGTCAAGGTAAGCGACTCATCTGGAAATTTCGTAACTTGTCGAGCTTTACTGGATAGCGGTTCTGAGGCATCCTTTGTAACAGAAGACTGTATCAATAGACTGTGTTTGACGAAAAACAGTGCTAATGTTCGGATTTCTTGCTTGGGATCTTTTCATGCTGTGACTTCTGGTGAAATAGAGTTGACCTTTACCCCCCATTTTAGTTCAGACTTGAAATTTAGTACAAAAGCATTCGTGATTAAAAAAATAACGTCGGATGTTCCTAATGTACCTCTCCCTCCACATCTTCTGAACAATTTTAATGACCTAGTTCTGGCCGACCCATTCTTTTTTGAAACAAGACCAGTTGACATTCTATTGGGTGTTAATGTTTTCTTTACAATGCTAAAGGGAGATATAATACGGAGAAAGGAGACACTGCCGTTTGCTGTTTGCACCAAACTCGGCTGGATTATTGCGGGAACTGCCTTTCTCCATACCATCAATCAACCTATATTCTCTGTGAATAATATTCAATTGACCACTAAGGAGTTAGTTGAGAAATTTTGGGCACTGGACTCTGTCCCAGAGGCAAGGCGAATGTCTAAGTTGGACCAAGAATGTGAAGATCATTTTCGAGATACTCATTACCGGGATAAGAGTGGACGTTATGTTGTGAGACTTCCCTTTAAACAGAACCCCTCGTGTTTGGGCTATACTAAGGAGTTGGTGTTACAACGATTTAAGGCTTTAGAGTATAAGCTCAGTCGAACACCAGAAACATATGAGTTGTATAAGGAGTTCATGCAAGAATACATAGAGCTAGGCCATATGGAATTAGTTGATCAGTCAGGATCAAGCGGTATTTCCTATTATATTCCGCATCATCCAGTTATGAAGGAATCTAGCACAACAACGAAGTTATGTGTGGTCTTTAATGCATTGACGAAATCTTCTTCAGGCATGTCATTGAATGACATTTTAATGGTTGGTCCTAGGATTCAACAAGAGTTATTCCCAATTTTGATGAGGTTTAGAACCTTTCCCATCGTCATTACTGCTGATATAATGAAAATGTTTAGACAAATATTGATTAACGAAAAGGATAGAGATTTTCAGAGAGTATTTTGGAGAAATGATGCTAGTGATCCAATTCATGAATATAGACTTGTTACAGTTACCTACGGCACAACACCCGCACCCTTTCTGGCTACAAGGACGCTTCATCAACTTGCGGATGATGAGGGAGACAATTTTCCCCTTGCCTCTAAGGCTATTATAAGAGATTTTTATGTAGATGATCTGTTATCAGGTGCACAAAGCACCGAGGAGTGTCAGTTGCTGGTCGACCAATTAACGGCCCTGATGACTAAAGGAGGATTTGTGTTACGCAAGTGGACTTCAAATGACCCATCGGTACTAGAGAAGATACCTAAGGAATTAAGAGACTCTTCTGAGTCTGTAAAGCTTCAAGAGGATAATGGAATCAAGATCTTAGGAAACAACTGGATTCCTCAGGAGGATTGTTTCAGATTTTTTATTCCATATTCAGATGAGCAAGCAGGTTATACTAAAAGAGAAATCCTTTCGGATTTAGCAAAAATCTTTGATCCCTTGGGCTGGCTTGCTCCATGTGTTGTATATGCAAAGATTCTGATTCAAGAGTTGTGGAAGTGTCAACTTTCATGGGATGAGCCCGGAAGAAGTGTAGTTCGTAATGTTATACATAAGTGTGTTACCTGTGTAAGAACCAGGGGAAGAACTGCCTCTCAGTTAATGGGTGATTTACCAGCCCCTAGAGTGCAACCCAGTCAGCCCTTCACTATTACTGGATTAGATTATGCTGGTCCTTATTTGTTTAAGTTACGAGGTGGAAGGGGTGTTCGATCTTCAAAGTGCTATGTTGCTATATTTGTATGTTTTTCCACAAAGGCTGTACACCTTGAATTGGTGTACAGCCTTTGTGGTATCTACACCAACGTTTTCAGCTGTGCTGAAGAGATTTATTGTGCGTCGAGGAAAACCAGTTAAAATGGTGAGTGACTGTGCTTCCAACTTTAAAAGGGCGGGTAAAGAACTGAAAGAAGTTTATAAAAATGTGTCACTTATCGACAAGAGTAGTGAATTGGCTCATTTCATCGCTAGTGAAGGTATAACCTGGATTTTTAATCCACCAGCCGCCCCACATTTTGGAGGAATTTGGGAATCTGCCGTAAAATCAATGAAGTTCCATTTGAAGAGAGTTATAGGATCTACATTGTTAACGTACGAAGAGTTTGTAACGTTGTTAACTCAGGTGGAAGCATGCTTAAACTCTCGTCCCCTTTGTCCAATGTCAAGCGATCCCAATGACTTGCAGGTATTAACACCTGGTCATTTTTTAATAGGTGCACCCTTGATTGCTATTCCAGAATCTGATTTGAGTGATATAGCTCTCCCTAGACTGAAACGTTGGACTCTAGTACAACAAACAGTTTCACATTTCTGGAAACGGTGGAATGCAGAGTATTTGACAACTCTCCAACAACGTCGTAAATGGTATCGTTCCTCACCAAATTTGGAAATTGGTGACCTTGTGTTACTAAAAAATGAACAACTTCCTCCAAACCAATGGAAAATTGGCCGTGTTATACAGACCCATCCTGGTAGTGATGGTCGCGTACGAGTTGTTACTGTATTCACGTCGACTGGAAAGCTAATAAGACCAGTTACAAAATTGTGCCCACTACCCAGTAATAATTAAGTAATATTTACGATTCGAATGATTGTCGGTTTGCTCCAGCTACAGGTAATTGATACCTTGCAGGTGTCAAGGCCGGGGGTAATGTTTAAATTATTTTTTATTTTTTTTGGAAAACTTTAATGTTGTGAGAGGGTGCTTTTTCCGCGCGTTTTTTGGTGATGTTCCTGGGGGCGTGGACGCCATCTTGGCTGTGGAACGGATTCAAGAGGAGTCCGGGCAGTATTATCGCAGTGTTTTGGATTGTTGTAAGTAATAAAGTTGGTTTAATAGTGCAATTATTGTGTGTGCTTGTCTACAGTCTATTTTCATCGTAAACACAAACATTATAACTTGTTATATTTAAATGCTGTGTTATTACGCATGCCTCATGTCAAACCAACCCTTATTTCATTCGCTCCGCGGAATTGGAAATTGCTCATTAGATCTTTCATCTATACGTTAATACTTAAGGTTTTGAGGTACGTTCTTTTTGCTTGTGCATAACTCGTGTTAACTTCTGTGTTAGGAACAACAAAATTGTAGATGCATTGATGTATCATAAATGCAGTTTTAATGTATGTATAAAGTTGTTCACTATTATTTACAACAGTCAGGTTCCTTTAAAGGAACCTGACTGTGTTGTCATGACAGATATATGGGAGCTGTATCTATAAATACCACAATAATCATTATGCAATCTCTATTGTCACCTGTCAACCCATTACATGCTGTTCATGGGTGTGTGATTTAATTTGAGGTATGTTTTACTGGTTATGAAATAATTTGTATGTTTAGCTCACGTTTAAATGTGTAGTGTTTCTTATGTTACTTTATACCTGTTTTTATGTTTAGTTAGCTGAGGAGGGGCGAAACGCATCTGTAAATGGTGTACTAACTGAATAAAAGATGGAAAACTAGCCAAGTGTTGAATGAAAGTCACTTCATTGTGCCAGTATACTATAATAATATATAAGTTACTGCATGTAAAATGCATGACCAATGCTAATTATTGTCATATAACTTTAGATTTTAAAATTAGAGAGATTAGTTATATAAAATGTTTGTAAATTTAGATATTAAATTTATAGTTATATAGCATTTAATCTGAATTTTAAAGTATTTCGATTATTTATTATTACATTGTTGTTTTTACGGAGTTAACATTGAAAAATAAATCATCAATGTCAAATATTAACTAGGATTTGGATATAGAACGTTACGATGTTACGTAAGCGTAACTAGGCAAAGATGTCAAACTGTAGTCCGCGAGCTGTTCAGTCACGTGTTAATAATAAGACGTCGTTTGTTCTATGACGTGATTACTGCAAAAAGAAAAGCTGGCCGGAAACGCATCAGAGACCTAGTCACGTGACTGAGTGACATTGAAATTGGGTCATGTGACACGCTTCACGTGCATCCGCCATCCAGCGTGCACCTCCATGACAACAGCAAGCTTAAGCAATGGCATCTCGAACGGGGCACAATTGGTTAGTCCTATAAATTTTTGTTTATAGCACTTTATATACAGGTCGCCTGGAAAAATGTTATGCATTTTCCAAATGACTATTAAATATACGTTCTT
This sequence comes from Centruroides vittatus, assembly GCF_030686945.1. Taxonomy (NCBI): domain Eukaryota; kingdom Metazoa; phylum Arthropoda; class Arachnida; order Scorpiones; family Buthidae; genus Centruroides; species Centruroides vittatus. The sequence continues at coordinate 314,083 of NW_027120828.1, forward strand.
TTAATATAACATAATTCAAAAAATTCATATTCCCTTAATCTGCATAATTACCATTACCATAATTATTACCAACAAAATTATTAGAATAGGTTAGAACGTGCATCCCCACTGTTTCCTTGCTGGAATCAGAGACGAGCCGCCATCTTGGAACCATAGGTAACATTAACCCATTTGTACTACAGCGTTATAGGGTAATTGGAGAATTTGATCTTGTAAATATAAATAATAATAAAACATTTATAATCACCTCTTTCCTTGGTAGTTTTATTTCTTCCTGATTATCTTTCTGTGTCTTTAGAGTATTTGTATTCCTACAACTCTGCAATTAAATAATTATTTTTCAAATTTTGTATGATTCAATTAACTTAAAGCATATAATAAATAAAATATACTTCATAATCATCATCATCTTTATGTTTTTCTCTATGTTTAGCCCAATAATCTTCTTCCAAAGCATTGAGTAAATCTCCTCTCTTGAAATATTTCTTTGCTGGTTGCTACCAAAAAACATACAAAAATTAAAGTTTTTCTAGAATATATTACAGCCATAACTTAATAAAAAGCTTACTAATAACTTCTTTTCTTCTAAAAGTTTCCTTTTCTTTTCAATTTCAGCCTTTAACACGTCCATTTCCTGCTAAATGTAAGACGCAGTACAAAACAACTTACTTGTTAGAGAGTCGCCATATTGTTAAAATGCCAAATTACTCAATAATAATGTAAAATTTAAAAATTATTGAATTATATATTAATATTATACACTAATCTAGAAATATTAAAAGTTACTTAATTTTATTCAGAATTTAATTTCGCAGCGACCTTTAATTTTAATTGCAATTTTGGCTATTTTTTACAAATTAATTGACGTCATTCGGCATTGTCTTGATAGATTTGCTGCTGTTTGAGTTGCTGGTTTTGTAGTTCGTATTGACAAAAATGCCGCTTCCCGTGCAATTGTCGTTAACTCAGGTTTGATTTCCCGTTTTATAACATAAATTACTTTAATTAATTATTATCATCGATCGATTATTTAACCCAACTCCGTTGTTTTGTACGCAAATGTCAGATCGTACCCCTTTTTTGCCAATTTTAATGTATTTACGATGAATTAACCCTTAACTTGTATCGATTTTGAAGTTATAAAACACATTCACTTAGTTTCTACGTTGTTTACGTAGAAATGAATTGACAATAAGCCTTCGTTATACCATGTAATGTGGAAATTCGGATGTTGATTGCAGTTGTACTGGAATATTTTAATTGATTTTTCGTTATTCTGGTAAATTCTTGACACTTCGACTTACTTCATGATTGATTAATCATTATATCTTATTTAAAAAATGTTCATTTTGCATTAAAAAGTTCTGATTCGTTATGCTTATGACTATTCATGTTACATATAACAGATTAAAGAGCATTCTTGTGCATAAATTATGCAAAGAAAATCATAAATAATTAGCTAATAGAAGACAATTACACGTTTTGTAATGCTTTGACTAAGGGTGCGACTATGCAGACGCAAGTGAGCGAGAAGAGGTGAAGACATTTCGCGCTCTTTGTTCCACACTCTCATCTGTAATAAACAACCACACAGATGAGAGCGTAAAATGTAATCACCTCTTCTCATTACATATTCTTGCTTACTCATGACTATGCAGACGCGAGCAAACAAGAATAAAACATATGTAAACGGAAACAAATAACAATTAACTGTAAAACAGAATTGTTAGATTTTTATAATACTAATTAATTGTATTCATCATTGTGTGAATATAAGCTTATTAATAAAGGGCTTCCCATAAGTCTGGAATCATAGGGGTTAAAGCATATGTGACAAAAAATAATGATTCATCTGAAAGTTTTCTGAGAACAAAAAATGCTAAATTAAAGATTTCACATATGTAATAACTGTATTCAATATCACTTCCTAAGCCTTTTAAATTTCCGGTACTCCATACGAAAATTAACAACTAATTAACTAACGTTTTCGATCGCCTCCGCGATCTTCGTCAGGTTTTATCGACGGTTTGAAATAGAATGCAAATAGAATTATTTCAAAATTCAAACGATCGAACCTCTCCCGCGTGCAATAATTGCGAATGATCTAACATGCAATTAATCTCCCTGATACCATCATAAAAATGTCTCTGTCCATCCATACAGGAATACTACACTATTCTGAGATGCTACCATTGTGGGTGCATTTCGGATACATACCGCCACGCATATGATAATACGTTGCCATCCTTGAAATTAATACATTTCCCAATTTTGACGCCTTGTAAATCTCAAGGGTCTCCAAGGCCCTGATGCGGTCCGTGTCGAATGATGTTTTAACGAGGCTGGTTTTATCAAAATCTGCCTTTATCTCGGGGTCGGTGGCGTACATCGACAGGGCGGTGGTGTGTCTTTTTTTGGCAACGTCATATTTGTGTTCCGAGATCCTTCTTTGAACGGACCTCTTGGTAGATCCGATGTATATTAGGTCCCTTTGGGACCTGTGATCCCTTATCGGGACACTATATACCCCTGGTGCTCTTAGAAAATCCGGTTTGTCTTTGGCGTTCCTGAGTAGCGAATAGATCGATTGGGTTCTTGAGTACGCCAACTTGGTGCCCTTCTTCCGCGCTATTTCCTTGTATAGGTCCTGCATACCTCTGTTGTACTGGACCACCGTGCGCCGGTTCGGCCCCGAATTGGACCTATCCCGTGCCACCGAAGCGCTAAGTGCCGTGTTTGTATTACGGAAGTTACGCGCTAATCTACGGACGAGGCCACGTTTATATCCATGGCTAGCAGCTATGTCTTCTATGTGTCCCAGCTCTGTGAGCGTGTCCTCCCATTTAGAATTATGAGTGTACGCCCTCCTAACTAACGCCCTGAACGCCGCAATCTTATATGGATACGGGTCTTCAGACCCAGCAGGTATGTACATAGGTAGGTAGTCGGGCTTGTAATACACCCGCGTTTCAATACTGTTTACCTTGAGTTGAATGGCGACCGGAAATTTAAAAGGCTTAGGAAGTGGTATTGGATATTGGAGTACCGGTATGAGGATTGTTTTCAATAACTGTATTAACCATGACCTGTATGATCAAACTGTTCACATAATGGATTTTGATATACATGATATATTTGTGTTAGTGTGTTTTAATTTAATGTAAAAATGTTTTATTTTAAAAAATTGTTTAAAAAATATTTTAATTTAAAAAATCTGCTCTTATTGCATTTGATTTGTTTTATTGATATTATTCTTTCCTTTAAATCACTATCCATCCACGTTTCCTACTAAATAAAATTATAATTCTGTTTTAAGATAATGACGACTGTATTTTGATTTGGGATTTGGGATGAATTATGAGTGAGGTATAATGTAGTCTTGGATTGAGTCCATCCTATACATGTGCTAGACTTATTTATAGTTTTATAAACATAAACAAGACCAATTTATCGATAATGGAACAAACCAAAATCATGATATAATGTTTGACCCTTCACGTTAACCCCTCTACAACTCCTCAAATTTTTTACATGTCTTTCTGTTACATTCTGTATATACAGATACAGATTGCTGTCAAGCCAGTCGGATGGCAACCCTAAAGTTGCCCTATCTCCCCTAAAATAGAGACATAGCATGGTTACTAGATAATGCTCTGTCTCTGTTTTAGGGATGGGGGGCCTTTAGAGTTGCCATCTGATTGGCTTGACCAGAGTCTGCTGTGACCGATGTCATCTCATGAATGGGGAGCATTGCATACTTTCTTGACATGAAAGTTTCCAATAAATTAGCATTTAATTTTTAATATCATAATTTTAAAAATTTTTTATCTTTGAGTGAAACAAATTAATTTTCTTATAAAATGTGGAAAAATTGTTTTTAAGAATCTGAAATCATGACGAGATTTTCTCAATTCCAATTCTGGTTAATCATCCCATCACTAAAATATAGTAAACACAAGGTAGCACAGGAAACATAAAATTAACATACTGTACTGTGCTGTGCTTAAAAAGATTAATGAACTCTTGATTTCAGCAAAAAGAGTAATAATAATACAATTTTAAAAAAAGTTAAATTTAAAAATTTTCAAATAAACATTTTTTCCCTTGTAAAAAAATTGATCACACAAACAGAAAATTAGTTTCCTTTTGTCAACCATGTTATTTCAAAATAAGGTAAAAATAGACCGTAAAAAAGAGAGATAGGTGTACATTTTTTAAAAATCAGTATTTTGAAATTTAAACAAATAAATTAAAAATTTTTTTTGGTGTCAATAGGTAGGGATTAAGTCCCTGTAGCCTTCTCCTTATATCCACCAGTAAATATAGACTAATCTCAAAGTGATTACAATAAGCAACACCTACTGTATTTTAATAAAATCAAAAAATTCATGTTAGAAGAATTAAAAGAATTTATAAAATAATTATGCTTATGCATAACAGTTATCAAATGGGCATCACTCCCATGATATCATGTTAATACCCACACCCCTTACACCTCTGCTGTTACACTTAGTAGGTGTTGCGGTGTTGCATAAACTCACTTATTGGTTACATGTAGCAAAAATTCTTATTTTATTGCAGCTGCGTGCAACTTGAGAGAGAGTGATTGATGTGCGAAAGAAAGTAACACCGTTGCAATACACAACGACCAATGTCTTGTTATGGCCAGTTATGACAGTTGTGCACATCACCCATGTCTACGCAGTTTAAGTTTAAGAAAATTTATCTTTAGCCTTCTGCTGGTTCATGAAATATTATTCTTATTTTTGCTGGTCTGCAGGTGTGAAAAGGTTGAAGAATGTTGTTTAGATTGTTAATTCTTTCAGATTTGATTTTGTGATTCAAGTACTACTACTTTCTTACTGACATATTGTGATGATTTTCTTTTCTTACTATTTTGACATACTATGATTTCTTCTATGTATTAATTCTACAGCTGATAATGAAATTTGATTTTAACTTGGTTTTGTTTGGGAATTTGTAAGAAAAAGTTTTTATATTTGCCAGGATTGTATACTTCTATCAGTCTTGTTGGAACACAGTTTTGCTTCTAAACTTTGAAAGAGTATTTTGTACTGCACACAGAGACATGTGAGTTTAAAGAACAAAAACAAAAATGCATTTGAAGAGTTGGTTTTTTCTGGAACACAACCAGGTTCAATTCATAGAATTTTGGTTGTATAACAGGATAAGAAAGGAAGATGCTTTGAAAATAGAATAATGGAAGGAGACTGGCAACTTAAGTATATCATAACCTTAATTTAAAGTCAGTATTAATCTATCCTCACATTGCTGGGTCTTCCTTGAAATTTATGAAACTGTATCACTTTTTCAAAGGTCTTCCTGTTTGTTTGTATACAGTTAGAGCATAGGTCTTAAAACATTTCCCATATACATCAGCTTTAGTCCTATGTGATTTCTTTCTGTTTCAATGACTAAAGAAAGCTATGAAAATCAAATGTTTTGCATCTGATAAGGTAAAGACAACTTTTTGACATCTGTCCAAGACTGAATTCCAAAGAGCATATGATGTGTGAGTGCAAACCAAAGAAGACTGACTAATTTGAGCATACAAATCCTCAGATGATATAGAATTTGAGAAATTTAGGATCATTCTGTGAATTAAATAATTAGTCTTTGTATTTTGATTCTCAGCTCTTGTTGTTACTGTTTGTTAATGATTTCTTAATAAAAACATCTTTTATCTTTATCTTTGTTTCTTAAAAGTATTCTATTTTTTTAATCATTAAAAACAATTACACATTATAATAATTTTATATTTTATACTGAATATCAGTTTATTCCTGGTAACAGGATTAAAAGAAAGTAATCTATTGCTGTTTTTTTTTTTTTATAATATAAAATATTTTATTCTGTATAAAACAATGAATTACAGTAAACCCCTGCTAATTCAGATAAATTTTTTTGAAAAGTTTTACAGTAATTTAAAATTTCTTTACAGACAAATTATATTTAAAATATTTTTCTATGCTGGATTTTTTAAAATTTTTTAAGAAAAATTATAATTAAGGAGTAGTTATAGTTACGACAAAATTATAATTTCTTGTAATAGTAAATTTAATGTATAACCTAATGAAGCTCAATAAAAGTTTTGTACAGATCCAATTGTAACAAATTACTGTACTATACATCCATCTTTTCATTTTCCATGTTATCAGAGATAACACCCTGCTGACTTGGACAGCCTTCACTTCCTGTTAGTCTGAGTTAGTGGGGTTTAACTGTATTGAGAAATTAAAGATACAAAAAAGTTCAGATATGAAAATCAGCAATAAAGTTTTGTATCTCAGAATAGTCTCTGTATGGATTTCTACTATCTAAGTTAAGCCATAAATGTATTTTTGGGACTGAGAAAATGATGAATACATTTTTGGAGGAAGAACTGTCTAGAGAAGAAATGACTGGCAAAAAACTGTCTGAAGTAGAATTGCAAGATGAACTATAAGAGAAGAATTAACTGGTGAAGAACTACCCAGTAAAGAATTGTCCCCAGCTAATCCCTAAGATTTTGGATTTTTCTGGTAATGTACTTGATGTCACCTTTGGTGATTGTATCACTTTACTTTTTGTAAGAAGTGTACTTGAATATTTCCTGCCAATGAGCCAGTGAGGCCAATGCAGGGGGGCACGATTTTGTTCACCCTCTTTGAAACTTAATAACTTCTTTTTGCCAAAAATTTCTGAAATTTTGTAGGGAGGTTTGTTTATTAGGGGGATTGATACTATTAAATTTTGGTGGTTAAAGGTTGATGGGATGGGGAGAGAAAAGTGTATCATATCTCAAGTAGGGTCAGAATCCAAGCAACTTGTTGCTTGATTTTTTAAATATGTATAACATAAATCAACAAACACCTGTTAGGCTGCTGGGATTCATTTTTATTTAGCAAATGTTTTCAACCTAGTCTAATAGGCCATCTTCAGGCTAACAATCTTTCTTGGAACATATCTTACCATTAAATCTAGTTCCAAAATAAAACACAAAAAAGATTAACTGTGTTAAAATATTTGAATATAAAGCCAGAAAAACTAAAAATTAATATAAGTAACAAATAACAGTAAAATGTAAAATAATAACTCAAAAATAAACAAAAAATATAGTAGAAATGAGGAAATTATGACCAAACAAACTTATTCTGTACAATGTATTTCCATGTCATTACTAAGTTGTCGGCATCAGGTGTTAGGTGCCATGTCTTGCTAAATTTAATAATTATAATTAAATTAATATTTTAATAATTAATTTAAAAAGTTCTGGAAGAAAAGAATCGGGCCAAAGCAGGACTTGAACCTGCAACTCCCGCTTACCGAGCGGTTGCATTGGACCTTTGTCTGATCTTTGCTTCCAGAACTTATTAATTTGGATATAACCATACTCAATTGCTTGTGGCACTGGCTAGAGATGACTCAGTGCCTAAAGCCCATAACTCCCACAATTTAGGTTAATATGAAAATTAACCTAAATTATAACTAAAATAATGTTGCCATATGTTATGTCAACAATTACAAAAACATTCTTTGTTGAAAGTCTTATTTGACTCTTCTTTTAATCCTTATTTTAACAATGGTAGATGATAATTTCATTTTTATATACGTATCTGTTTGTTGAACATTGATTTTTCCATTTGTTATATATTTTTATGTTCTTCCTTTTTTCCTCTTTAATTTATCTTAATTAGTGATGCCATTTCTAGTGAATGTTTCTGTTTAATAAATTTCACTGGCAGTCTAACACGTTAAACTTTTTCACTAACAAAAAAAAATATTTCCACCAATCAGAACAGCAGATTTGTTGACATAAAGAGAAGGATAAGTCCAATTTGGCAGCAACAAAGATAGCATGTGTGACCTAAGATGCAAAACAGTTTTTGGCTGAATAAGCAATGCTTTATTTTTGTTTTTTCCTTTCTTTTTAAATAAATTGATGCAATTCTTCTGAGACTGCATAATGTTCAAAACACAAAAAACTACTCAAACACTTTATAAACATGCAGCTAAATTTAACTTCAAACGTTTTCAGTCATGTTGAATGACCTTTCTCAAGAAGAATACTGCGAAATTTGAACACTTAGTACGAAAGCATAAACGAATAGGCTTTTCGAATGTTTTTGAACGGTGTTCTGTTGCAGAATTACATGCGCCATCTTTAGCGATAGCTAAATATTAAAATATGAGTGGAAAAATGAAGAAAAATAAAATATTAGCACAACAATAAAACAAAAATAAACATAAAACCAAAACAGAAATAAAAATAACAATACAACATTGTGAACAGTGTGAGAAAATATCTGCAAATGCTATAAAGGCATTAAGAGGCATATAAAGTACTAGCCTTTGAGTAGTATTAACGAGGAGCGCATTCTGTAGTTTCCATTTCTTCCGTTCATTGGGGTTTATATTAAGCTTGAACGCCATGCCGCAGATACTCTAGTAGATTCCCAAAAGTTGATGGAGAGACCTTTATGGCTTTACAAATCTGCCATGCTTCCGTGTAATGCCAGTACTTAATGTCCCATACTATTTGTATTAGTTGTGCTTGGCCCCATTCTGCTTGGACCTCTTGGGGATCAATTGATAAATTGATGCAAAACAATAACATTATTATCAATTCATCATTATCAGCTCTTCTTGGAATTACATTTAATCTTCACTCACAACTAATTGTCTATGCTTTTTGCTTTTCTCTTCCTGCAAAATGCTAGTGAGAAGTGAATTTGCTAAGTGAAAAAAAAATTGCTTTCCTTCATTTGTTTTCACTAGCAAATATCTGTATAAACTAACCTTAATTGCTGTTAAGTTTCTGATGATGATATAATTTTCATAATATGTTATATTTTGTTGATATTACTGATTCTTGTATGATGACAACCCAGTTTTTTCATTTTTGATGTTTTCACAGAACAAACATCTCAATGATGGTTTAAATTTTATAATAGTAATAGTAATTCATGTGACTTTTGAATATTGATCATTTAAACAAACAAAAATAACAAGATATCCATTAGTTTTATATAAATAATTAGGAAATTATATTAGTGATCTGTAAATAGTACTACCTTCACTTTTGTATCTCACAAGGATCCAAAGTAACAAAACCCTTTCTCAAAAGTATTTGTTACTCATTATTTTTGGAATCAACACAAAAATATATAGAGTTATAAATAGATATCAATTACTATTTATCATTGTATGTTTTGTGAGCAGTGGTTATATTTAACTATAAAGTTTAACAATTCAAAAAGATATAATGCCATAAACAATATTTATATGTTAATCTATTTTATTTTTAATGTCCTCTTAGTATCTATTGATTTAAGAAGTTAAAAGAAGTAATTTTTTTAACCCTTATAGGATATAGGATACTTTTTGTATAAGCATTATGGGTTTGATCAAACTCGTGAGGTGACCAAATGACGAGGGATGGGAATGTTTATGCTTTCTGGGTTATTGGTATGAAAAAATGTAAACACAACTCAAAATAGATACCCAGAGAAAAAGAAAAATCTTTAATTGTCTCAGCTTATCTGGCTGTTAATACTAGAACCATGAAAAATTATCATGGTAATTAAAGCAAACAACAATCATTTTCAAATCAGAAATTTTCTTCTAATATCATAATCTTAAAATCAAATAAAAACTTGAGAAATGAAACAAATAAAATGACAAAGCACAATCAAATCCAAGCTTAGCTGAGATGGTGAGACACTAGTCATAGTCATAAATTATATATGGTTTTAAAAAACTAAAACTTTATCTTTCATTTGTTAATTAACAAAAGCCTTCTTAACTTAAAAATTTTTTAAGAGAAACACACACACTTATAACAAGCATGAAATTATAATTAGTTCTACAATTCTTGGAACTCAGTCCATAATACAAACTAATAAAACTTACAAACAAAAATGACAAAGTAGAAAGGAACCCTCTAAATTAATACTATATAGTTTAACTCAACATTCCATAACACTTGTCATGTTGTCCAAAAACAAGAAATATACATAATCTAAGTTTTATCTCTATAACATAACACTAGGAGCAAATAAGTTGTCATTATTCATCTGGCAACACTTTATAATAGCATCAATTCCATGTATTAACAAAAAATATAACTCTTTTTTTCAAGTTGCCACTGCAAAACACCACTACACAAATGTCACTACAGTCTCTATGGAACAAATCGACTTGAGATCACTGTTACTTCCCTAACAATGTCAGCTCTTTTCAGTAATATGTCAGGAAATATGTGATTTTCATTTTATTTTCTCACACTACATGGCAGGATGACTTTTCTATTAGATGTGTTAATTTTTATAGCAAACTTCCTCATATTCCAATACAAGAATGCAAAGCTTCCATAGCACTGTTTATAATGGCAGTGACATATATAAGAAATGAGGAAGAAACTGGAAGTAACTTGCCACAACTAATTGATCAATGGTTGATGCTCATTGGTTAATATCCAAGTTGATTCTTTCCATAGACAGACTGTAACTCAAAAGTAACCACTGAGTAGCCAATTTTTTTTTTAATTAAAATTTAACAACAAATAGAAATACTCACTACTGGTGTGAAGTTAATAAGTATATGAATTTGCACTTATAATAGCTTTACAAAAATTCTGCTATTTAGACTACCATCATTGCTATCCATAAAACTTTTTTGGTCATTTTCAGTAACTCATCACTTTCTCAATCCACATTAAGTCAAGTTTATGGGACTCTATTGTACTTGATTTAAATAGTAACTACTTGATAATTGAATATCAATAACAATTTGTTACCTACTCACTACCCATTTCTTTCTAACAAGTAATGAATACCAAATGCACAAGTACCATCCTGTTTCTCAAAAATAATAGATTTCAACATCACTAATTTATGATCAACAGTTGATAATTCCTGGGATAAATCTAAGGTGTAGCAATTAAGACACATGTACTAAGCAGAAACAATCCATGTTTTGAATTGCTGTCATCTAGCAGTTATCACTGAAAATTATATCATAAATATAAATTTCTAATGGATTTTTTCTTTCTAAAAATATTTCAGTTTTTTTTAATTTAATTAAAACTATTAATATATTACAATACTATTTATCAAATTTCGATATAGATTATTGATATGTGTTTTATCATTCCAGAGTTCGGTCGAACCCATGCAAGTTGATGCGCCACCGGATGAGAATGAAGCACCCGAAGAAGAAGCTTATATAGTAGACAATCCTACGTTGGTTAGTTAAAAACTTTTAATTCAAAATTATCTGTTATTAAAATATTGATCAATAATACAAGAAAATGTTTTCTGTAGTTTAAAATAAATAATTTGGATAAGGTTAGCACCCATATATTATTATAATTACAGAAATAATACTAATGGAATAGAGAACAGAAGCTGTAATTATCATCATCGTGATAATTACAGCTTCTGTTCTCTATGTTCCTTTAATTTCTGTAGAGTTATTGTGGAAAGTAGACACAAATTTTTTTATATCGAGCTTAATAAGAACAGTTTAATTATAACACAGCATACACTAAGCTTACATCACGATTGGACTATCCATAAAGAGAAAACTTGAGACAATATACTCTGGCATCACCTGCACCATCAAACACTACACAAATATCAACAGTTCCAACACATAGATCTATATATTTCAGAATCTTTGCATTATTAGCTATTGAGTTATCTTAATTAGGAACAATTCTGTCAGTTAATTAAATATTTCATTTTTAATCTATTAATCAGTCAGACTACTCATTGTAAAATGCTTGAAAATTATCTGATCTGTTATAATTAATTACTTTTTTATAAGAATTTTTTCTCATAAATGTATTTTTTTCGAAAACTGTTTTTCAGATATATTTATAATAGGAACTTTTATAGGTGATTTTTGTCTAGATCACATTGTCATTGTAATCTGAGCAATAAGTTAAATGTGATAGCTATTATTATTATAAATATTTTTTAAATCAAATTAATGAAGATTGTATAATAAAAAATATCTCTTATTTAAATTACACTATAAATAAAATTATCAGTTTCATTTATAGTATAATTGAAGTGTTTTCAATGTTTTAATTTTTTTCATAAATTATCCACTTTTAGAATTCTTAAATGAACAAAACATTGAAAAAGTAAACTTCTGAGCTCTGGTGTGTCCAACGTGTAATGACAGCATTAACAGTAAAAGTATTGATGATTACATTATTTTGCTGTAAAGGAATTTATATAAAATCTAAACAACACTTTAGAATTACACATATGTACAACAGACTGAAGAGCATGTTGCCAGTTTTAGAATAAATTGATGAATACTTTTTTGAAATTATAATGTTAAAATACCATTTTTGCAAATAAAATTGTTATACCAAAAAAACTGGAGTTGTCCAAAAAGTTCCATAAATTTTAAAAGTTGTTAAGTGAGGGATAGATGTACTTATTAAATGGTAAGCTTTTTTTCATTTGATTAATTTTTGAAGCTAATACTTGACTGATACTTGTTGAAACTTCATAACACTGTTGGAATAAATCACATTCTAATATTTAATATCGAAAAAATTTTAATTTAATTGTACCACAGTTGAAAAAAATAACAAAATTTTAATAAAAGTAATCAAAGTGAATTTTATTTATATCTACTTTATTGAAGATAACATTCTGTTAATTTTACTACTGGTTAACACTAATTAATTTTTAAATTTTTGAGAAAATGAAGTCTGTTATTTTCTAAATTTACACTTTAAAATAATTGTTGAAGATACATTTATTTTGTAGTAGATGTAAAGTGTTTAGTGTACGGGAATTGGCATTATTCAAATTATAGCTTCTTCAAATTGTCAGTGGTACAATTATAAAAATTTTTGAAAGTTTAACTATTTTTTCAAAAGTGATTTCTACCTTAACACAATTAAAAACTTCAGATAAGGAGGCAAAGAAGTTTTTAATTGTGTTAATATAGCTGTTGGCATGATTTCTACCTAAATCAATATTTGATATATTTAGAATTTAAACAAAAAAAAACACCTCATTCAACTTAGTCTTTTTTGTTTCCAGTACTGTTTAATGATGATAAAATGTTTAAAGACAAATGTTTTTAACCTATATGAGATTTTCCTTAGATCTACGTGAAATGAAATGTGTTTTGGAATGTTAACATGTTTCTAATAAAAAATATACAAAACTTTCGAATTCATAAAATACAAAAATTACACACAACCAAGGTAACAGGAAAAATACAAGAAATAACATATAAATAAACATTAACAAATATCACCAGGTGAGAAAAGAGAAAAATTGTCTGCATATTTATTGAAATTTTTTCATAAACCAAAAGAAAATGTACTATCAATATCATGGGCCATAGAAGAGTTTATGGAGTAGTAGGTGAAGAGAAAGCAGAAGTAACCTGAAAATTAATCTTTTTCTGATTTGGAATTGACAGATAATGAACTATTGTCGTGCCCTTTGGTCAGTATACCTTCAGTTCAGATTTATAGCCTGAAAATATAAGCAATGATGTGACCAAAAATTTTGGTGGAATGAGGTTCGACAAATATATAAGCAAAATTTTCCAGTCGATGGTAATGGTGGAAAACTTTCAAGTAATTATTTCATTCCTAGCAGGGAAATAAAGGAGATTGGCTTGTTTATTTTATCTCAAAAAATTCTGTGTTTTGTTGCTTCTATAAAAGTTTTGGGAAACTTACAAGTAGTAGTACTTTGTCAACTTTGAATGGCTTTTGGACTGGTAACATTTATCTTTAAAAGTTAAAAGACATAAACAACTGCTTATCACAATGCATGTTGAAGAAAGGGAACATCAGTTGATCAGGCTCACTTGTGACTTTTAGAATTGGGGGAAAAACATTGGTACGAAGTGTTAGAAAAAATAATTGCAGTTATAAAATATTTATCTCATCAACATCTAGCTTTTTGTTGTATCTTGAAAAGTAATGGCAACTTTCCTCAAGCTATTGAAATGGTTCATTTGATCTTGCACATAGCTAGATCAAATGATGAACCATTTCAATGTGTTTTGAATATCCCTAAATACCTTATACTCTTTGTATCAGAATTCCGATTAAATTCAAAAAGATTTTATGGATCATCAAAATTATTTTCAATTTAGTTTTATCAGAAAAAAAAAAACTTTAACTGAAATTCTAATTGGCAGTTATGTAATTAAGTCAAAAATCTTTATTAAATGTACAATAATCTTTAATGTTTTGTTCTTTTTATAAATAAAATATAAGCTTTATTTTACTTTATTTATTTAAACTACAGAATAAAATATTAATTTAAAACATATTTTTTTCAAAATGTAATACGTTTTTTAATTTCTGTATATATAGGATTTGGAATCATATGCTAACAGCTACACGGGGTTGGCTAAATTGTACAGATTACTTTATATAGCTGATCATTGCTCATCTCTACGGGTTGAAGCATTGAAAATGGCACTTTCTTATGTTCAAAATACGTATAATGTTAGCATGTATCAACATATTCATCGGAAACTCGTGGAAGCTTCGGGGTTTGTCACTTTTTAAATTTTTTTATAATAAAATACTTTTATATATATAATATATAGTAAAGAAAAAGTGATGAGAATATTTAAATTTTTTTTCTTTCATTTTTTACAAAGGGCTTCAACTTTACCTGATGTTACTGGTATCAACAGTACTGCTTTGCCTTTAGATACACAGTGGATTGAGACAAAAGGAAAGAAAGCAGCTCTAAAGTTGGAAAAATTAGATACAGATTTAAAAAATTATAAAAGTAATTCTATCAAAGAAAGTATAAGGTAAATAAGTTACCAATTATTATAAGAATTATATAATATAAATGTAAAAATAATATATATTTTGTATTCCTTTCATTGATAACTTTTTGTGCATTTAAATAAAAATGTCTATATAACATTTTTCAACTTAAATTTTGTTTCTAATGCTCAAATTATAAATTAGACTAATATGATTTTATAGATTGTATAAAATTTCCATAATTTTTTTTCCAGTTTATTCTTTTAAAACAATATTGTAAACAGTCAGGGAATTATAAAGTCACAACTATATGAATTATGCAGAAAAGAATATTGTTAAATTTATTACTCTTTATTTGCATATCACAAATATAAATTGGAGAAGAAAATATAATTTATGAAAAAATTATGATTTTTATTTTAAACTAATATTGAAGTATAATAAAATGATTTAAGAGCTATTTAAAATACAATTAACTAATATTATATCGAATACTGTTACTGTGATATAACAAAAGTCACATATACAACAAAAAATTTATTATAAGTAGAATTGAAATGATTGATATACTTAATAAGCAATCATGATAACTAAAAATATTTACATGCAGTTACATTTAACTATCTGCAAAATTATCTCTGTTATTATGATGATATATTTTAAGATTTTTACTGCTCAAATCAATTTTTATAATTCATCTGTTGCAAACCAGCTGTTAAAACAAGTGCAGTTAAGGTGGCATCCTACTGTTCTGGGACACCTGGGATCAAATCCAGATGGGTCGAAAAACCCAGGAATTTTTTGTGAATGGTTCATTCAGATATTTGTCAGGCCCTATCCCTCACTACTGTGCTGCTCCATTATGGATCTAGCCAAACCCATAATGTGCTTGCTAAAGAAAGGCCTTCTTAATGTCTACAGAGTGGAGTTTTAAAAAACTCCATTTGTTGATCAGACATGATCAGTCCAAATCACATCTATGAAATTGTACCTTGATTTTTATATTATATTTGTTAGAAATAAATGAAACAAAAATACTGTTTAGCATATTACAGCATAAATTATCATCTGACAGATTTTCATTTACAAAAATTGATGTTAAGTAATCAAAGAGTTAGAAATGTGCATTATTTTCTATTTCATAATTCTGTCATTAATTAAGTACAGGATAAACTGTAACTGTTGGTAATAAAAGCATATGTATGTATATTCTATATCTAAAAACTAAAAGAAAAGTTCAAATAAACATGGGTCATAAAAAACATTGGAGTTAGAGTCTACAGTCAAACCTCAGGTTTCAAGCTTAATTTGTTCATAAAAGTTGCTCAAAAACTGATTTGTTCTCGAACCAAAACAAATTTTTTTTTTCTACCTTTTTAGCAGTATTTCATACATAAAAATGCCTATAAACTATCTATATCTATATCCATTTTATGTTATATATATATATATTAAAAACAAAATGTTTCATCACCACCAACTGAAACCAAAACCATCACTTTACAGAAAATGCTATAAATGGAGACTCAACTCTGCCTGAATGAAATATAACCAAATGAATCAAGACAGATAATAACTACTTTATCTACACTTTCTGAAATGTTATGTTTCAATTGCTTTGATTTAAATTTAAATTAATTAATTAATTAATTTTGATTTTATTTTTAATTTTAGTTTCAGTTTTGGTGTAAAAACCAGTTTAATTATTATTATATTATTTTTAGTTTTAATTAACTGGCTGCCTAGTACAGTAAAACCTTGCTTAACGAGCATAATTCGTTCCAGGATCTTACTTGTAATACGAAACACTAGTTAAGTGAAACAATTTTTCCTATATAAATTAATGTAAAATACTCAAATATTTTATATATAATGTTTATTCAAAGAAAATTATACAATATGCATTGTTAAGGAGCATGAATCATCATCATCTTTTCTTCTAGTGCAGAATGAACAAATGTGGAATGCTAATTTGATTTGTAGAAAACAAAGAAAAATCAGATAATATGTCTGATAAACACGGCAACGATATGCCAAATTCTTGGGCTATGTACAGGCTATAATTAAATATCAGAAATTAATTAATTTGACTAGAGGAAGGCAGTTATGCCGCCATCTCATATTAAATTTAATAATTAATTTTTAATTTATACATTTCTAAAATTTAATTTGGAATTGGTCATTAAATTTAATACAAAATGGTAGCATAACTGCCTTTTTCTAGTCCAGGGATGGTGAACCTTTTTGAGTCTGCATACCATATTGTAAGCATACTTAGCATTAAAGATGATAATGCATGCCAATGTCTTAGACTTCGAATAATGATATTTAAAGAAATTAAATGAATATGCTTTAATTTGAATAAATGTAAAAAATCTGATTAAAAAAAAAAAGATGATCAGGTGATAAACAGAAAAGGATGATTGAAAAAGACAGAAATCATATGATATATTACATGCCAGATGATTTCTCTTACGTGCCACTTTGGGCACGCATGCCATAGGTTTGCCATCCCTGCTCTAGTCAAATTAATTAATTTCTGATATTTAATTATAACCTGTACATAATCCAAGAATTGGCATATTGTTTGTTGTGTTTATTATATAACGAGCTATGGTTGTTGATATTTATACATAACTTGTGTGAACACACATTTGGAAAAAATTTGTGATAACAAGCAACACTAAGATGCTAGCAGAATGAGTGCTAAAACAGACTGATGGAGCATGTGCACAATTTGGGACTGCCCCTCTCCTCATCACTCATTATGCAAAGCATTGCTTATTAAGTGAGTCCTTTTTTTACAATTTGTTTTGCTCGTTAAGTGTGGTTCCACTGTATTAACAAATATTAATATTAATAAATTTTTATTATTTAATTTGAGTTAAACACCTTTAAACACTGAATCCTGGATGTCATTTATATTGCACGCATGTCAATTAATGTGGTTTTTATTAATTAATTTGATTTAAATTCAATTTTGATGCGTACCAAAAAATGGAATATCTTATCTGCATGCATGTTGAAATCTAATTTGAATAACAATGTCATTGATAGTTCATGTGGTGATGTCTAATGATTCAAGGCAATCTTAGTGCCACTAACTTCTGAATCAGTAGTCCCTTCATTGATTAGTTGTGCTGTCAACTTTCTTTAACATAGGAAGTATATGGAGTTGACCATCTGTGTCTCTCTAATCTGTGGTCACCCTTGCTGAGTAGTTTGTTCAGCAACCAAGTTATCGTATGTCAACCAGAGCAAATATAATGTTCAAAACATTGTTTGTACCTGAATTGTTCAAAAAGTGAGGCATTTGAAACCCAAGATTTGACTGTATTTTATTTTCAAGCTTAAGAAAAGATATATAATGTAGCAAGCAAGTATCTTAATCACTAATTTTCTGAAGGATGAATTGGAAGGAATTAGAAAATGTTTACGCAGATATAGTTTTTTGTTTACACATTGGAAGCTGGTTCTGTGTATGTTATTACATATATCCTAGTGTGGTGTGATGTAATTAACTTATTTTCAGTTTTGTCAACCAGTCAATTGGCCAGCTAGGTCTCTGGATTTAAATCCTTCTTGATTTATATTTAAGAGGTCATTTGAAATCTCCTGTCTACACTGTATCAGTTTCAACTGTGACAGAGCTACAAAAGCTTGTCAAGAATGGTTACAATGCTATCAGAAATCAGTTTGTAAATTTAGTGTGAGTAAGGATGTGAATATTATGACAACTAAACAGTTGTGTGCCTGAGAATGGAGACTATTTTGAACATCGTCTCTGCTGTACAAAAGTAAAAAATAAAATAAAGTAAGCTCTAACTCCTTACGGCTTTACAGTCTTTTTTTGTTGGAACTTCCAGTTTTTAGATATAGAATATGCATATGCATTTATTACCAACAGTTATGCTCACCCTGTGTATAATTATATATTCCAATTTCCCATTTATGTTTATATCTAAAGATGATCTAATATTTTATAAAAAGATTGAGAAAATGAATTTATTAAATATTTAGAGCAGACATTTTAATTGTTTATTTCAGTAGAAGCTTTATTTCCTGTATTATTTTTATAGCTTATAATTTCCAAATTTTTACCCTATTTTAACATTTGGCATTGATTTGATATGTTCATCAGTACAGCATGAAGTAACAAAATTGAAAATAAGTTAATTACATCACACCACACTAGGATATATGTAATAACATACACAGAACCAGCTTCCAATGTGTAAACAAAAAACTATATCTGCATAAACATTTTCTAATTCCTTCTGAGTTCTTTGTTGGGTGCAACAGAACAGTTACCTGATGGAACATCTTTCAGAACAAACACATGAATATATAAAAGTTTTTAAAAGAACATAATTCGAACAACTATTTGGACTATAAATATAAACTTAAAGCTTATAGTCTGAATGGTCGTTCAAATTATGTTCTTTTAAAAAGTTTTATAAATTCATGTGTTTTTTCCAAAGGACGTTCCATCAAGTAACCGTTTTGTTGCACCTGAAGAACTTTGGAGTTAGAAAACATTTGTGCAAAGATCATTTTTTGTTCATACACACTGGAAACTGGTTGTGTGTTTGTTATTGAAAATAAGTTATAAATCTCTAGTACAGTCGAGCATCGATTATCCGAACACCGATCAACCGAAACATCGGTTTATCGAAAGCATTCCAGTCAGACTATGTTGGGATGTGTGTTGTGCTGAATTGAACGTTTTTAATACTAGATTAACTTCTAAGGTATAAATTTTTTTTTGTTTTTATACAAAAAATACACTTACGTAAGAACCAGATAACCGAAGTGGTTAGTATTAGGGTCACAAACATTTTCGTAGTCCCGTCTAGGCTCTTCTTCAGGCTTTGTAGTAATAAATCTACGCCGATCGTTGAATTTCGAATATAATCCTTTTGGAAAGAACCGTGTTTTAAATTCCGCCACGTGAAAACGTTCCAACATATTTTTTAAACGAAACGAAAGGTTTCGTTTAAAAAGTTTAAAGGTTCGTTTAAAAAGTATGTTGGAACGTTTTCACGTGGCAGAATTCAAAACATGGTTTTTTCCAAAAGGAATATATTTGAAATTCAACGATTGGCATAGATTTATTACTACAAAGCCTGAAGAAGAGCCTAGACGGGGCTACGAAAATGTTTGCAACCCTAATACTAACCACTCTGGTTATCTGGTTCTTACATAAGTGTATTTTTTGTATGAATTTCCGGTATGTAAAGAAGATTGAGTATTTTGTTTTTATATTTTTCAATATATTTATTTTGTTTGTACAAAATGAGGAAATAATTTTTAACAATATAATTAATAGCCATGATTATTATTATTAAAAATTTTCATTAGGCTTAACATCAACAAAAATTCAATGCAAAGTGACATGCAATGGAGAAAAATTTCAACATGGGATATATTAATATTGGGATATACTAATATTACTTGGGATATACTAATATACTAATTACATGTGATATACTATATTAATAATGTATTTTTTAATACTTATCTGTTATCCAAAAAATAAGTTATCCGAACAACCCCAGTCCCCAGTTGATTCAGATAATCGATGCACTACTGTATAAAACTGAAAAATTTGTTTCTTATTTTAAAATTAAATAATTCCAAGTAATTTTTTGTGAATGCTGGTGTTATGAGTGTTGTAAAAATGCAAGAACAAATTTTTAAACACAGGTAAAAATTTAAGAGATGGAATTTTTATCAAATTTATATTATGTCGCAGGGATATGATAAAAGTGAGGATTTAGTCAAATCCCTAAGGGAGGTGATCAATTTACTGAAGATGTTAAAATGACAATTCTATAGAATCATTTTTCTAAGAAAATAAGTGATTTGATCAAATCTGTACTATTTTAGTGAAAAGATAAAGTATTGTTAATAGAATCAAAAACAGAAGCAGTTGACAGCAAAGTAAAACTACATTGTGTTGTTTGTGGAACAGAATCTACTGGAGCCCATTTGTGTGACATTTGTACAAATCCAGTACATGCAATATGTGGAAATAGCATAGGAGAAGGATATGGGTCAAAAATTTTAAGCTACTTATGCCAAAAAGAAAAGAAAATTATAGATCAACGGGAACATGCTGCAAAATACCTAAAAATATCAACTGAAAAAGTGGAAGATTTTTCATTGAAGAAATTTAAGGACGTGTTAGTGAATTCCACAGTTTTGGTTGATGTATCTTAGGTAAATAGAGGTCCATTAGATGGAAATAATATTACAGGGATAGTATTAGATTAAAAAAAAAATGGTTTATACCAAAGTGATACTTCAGCTGGCATTATAAAAGATTGGCTTCCTAGAAACGCTCTTCAAATAGCTACAACCACATTTACTGAAACCATCCCACCAATAAAGCTAAGTTTGCAAGAAATTGCTGGAAAATTATCTTGATTCAGAGGTCAAGGGTTTAAGAAATGTTCTTGTGAAAAATCCAAGGTACAATGCAAAAGAAATAGATGTGCCTGTAAAAAAAATAACGTCCTCTGTAACTCCAGGTGCCACAAATCTACGTGTTTCAATAAAAATAAATAAACTTGGCGTTATCTCTATCTTTTCATATAAGGTACTTCTTACTTTGTTTATTTGTTTTTTGTCATTTCACGAAACCAGTTTAGAGATTTGATCAAATCACTTCATTTAATTAGGGAAATGTCAATATCAAACCTTTATTTTAACATCTTCAGTAAATTGCCCTTAGGGATTTGACCAAATCCCCACTTTTATCATATCCCTGTGACATATATGTCAAATGAAAGGAATACAAAGTAAGATTTTTAATTGAGAAATTAAGAATACATAATAATTTTTTTTTTAATCTTAGGCGTGGCCATGATGATTTAGGAGATCACTATTTAGATTGTGGTGATCTTAGTAATGCCCTAAAATGTTATTCTCGAGCAAGAGATTATTGTACGAGTGGAAAACATGTAGTCAATATGTGTCTTAATGTTATTAAGGTTTGTATTGTCAAATTAATTTTAATATTAATAATTATAAGTTGTTGTTATATATCTAATCAATATCAGTTACAACTTATTGTTTAAATTCTTCAATTCCTTTAAAATATTTCCTACCATTTCATATTTTTTTTTTATCTTGGTAATTATTAGATCAAAATTAAAAAGAAATATCATTTGTATGATATTTCTTTTTAATTTTGTAAGCTTTAATTGAAATATTAAAGCTTATTTAATACTATTTAAGTGATATTATGCTTGTGCCCACTTTGGACATTCTTATGAACTAGGGCTTGTAATACTAACAGAAGAGAAACACACCATTTCCAATTAAGATATATTTATTGTAATGTAATTGTGTATGTCACTATAATCAAGCATTTCAAAATTATTCCAGTAATATTTTCTTGAAAATGTATCTATTCACTTAAACATCACTTATTTATGAAATGGGCTACCAGTGCACCAACCCAAGGGGTAATTATCCTGCTCACACCACCTCACTCAACAGAAGAGGAGTTACAGCTGTTCTGAAAATGTTGAAAGAAATATATGGATACATTAAAATATGAACTTGTAAATATAAAGAAAATGGTAATGTCTGCTGAGGAGGGGCATTGGCCCAAAATTCTGGATTATAGTAGCATACAAGATTACATTACAATAAATATATCTTAATTGGAAATGGTGTGTTTCTCTTCTGTCAGTATAACAAGTCCTAGTTCACAAGAACAAGAATGACTATACTAAGAGCTAATTAAGGACAAGAAGCACATATTAACTATTTAAGTGAATTTCTACTGATTTGTTTTGATTTTCATTTTACAAGCAGAAGACAAGAGCCTAAAATATCTTTACTTAACAATCTTAGGTGCAGCATAGACTTTTTAACTGGTTAAATGAATAACACCCTAAAATCTTTAAGAATTAAACAATAGTTTTAATTCTTGATTTTGAAGTAACTCAAATTCTTTATAGATGATAATTATTAAAATGGAATAGTAAGACAGGGATTCAGTTTTCACTGATGTATTCAAATAACAATGAATTATTCAGTGTTGTTTTAGTAGAATTATATTCTCCTTTTAAACAAATTATTCGATTAAAACATTGATAGATTGAATGTGAATTTTAAAATTATATTTTTTACATTTGAGAATTTCATATTATGCTTGCAGTAATATTTACAAAAATCAAGGATAAACTGTTGTTCACTTCTTAAAAAGAATATTAGTGAGTTATTTGTGTAATTGGTTTAATAAATATACATGCAGAATGTTGTTAAAAATTTTATCATCAATCAAATTATGACAATAAATACTATAAGCTGTGATAAGAGTTTATTTTGGTGTGAAACGAATTAAATCAAACATTACAAGGACATAAGGAATGTTCTAGCTTTTCGCAAGCATTGTGTTTGTTTTTTGATTAGTGTTCTGACTTGTTTTGCTACTTTCATCACTTGCAGTGACTGAAACATACTCCTCAGTCTTTTGCAGTTCTGCTGAGGAGACTTTTCTGCCTCTCATTTGTGAGCATGCAGATTTGTTTATCCAAGTTTTTTTTCTTTTTTTTTTAAATCCTGGTGATGTCTTCAACTTTCTTTTATAGGTCTGCTATCTTTCTTTAAACAGATCATACTTCTGAAGTAATTTCTTGTGGGATACACAATGGATTTTCTAGGTTAGTGCTCTTGGTCTGTTCCCCACTTCTACGGTATACAATGTATCTAAGAAAATGTTTATGGAAATGTGGCTATGAATTGAAATGTTTAAAATGTTATAGAATTAATACAGCTAGAACAAGTTACATATTGCTGTTTGTTATACTTTCGATTGCTCTATGGTTGTCATAACATCTAATTTCAGCTATAATGATCACAATTTATCACAATTAATTGAGATTACCAATAAATTGTGCTAATCTTAATTAATTAATAAGTCACTTACAATTTACCATTAAGTTTTCTATTAAGGAATTAACTATACACTGTCATAATTCTAGACTAGTTTGTATATTTCAGAGGCCAACATAATCTGAAAAAACAAAATTTGTAGAAGTCTAATCTGTATAATGAAACTCAAAAACAATTTTAAAAAATACTGAGGTGAAGTAATATATACTGTAGATATAGATAATATTGCTTTTTTGAAACAACTAAAATATTTACAAACTTTCAGAAACATTATATTGATGATGATCATTTATTTTAATTAAAATATTTCATAAATGTACTTCATAAGCAAATGGTACTTAAGTGAGATGCATTTTGATTCTGGACAGACATATACAGTATGCTTTTAGCAATTTGTTGATATAAAAATTTAAAAATGAAAGATTTGTACAGAAATAAAATAAGTAGATAAAAGTTATTGAAATAATTTTTTTAAAATTATTTCAATTTTTTATAAGATGTTATACGAATTTTCTAATACATTCTTATGTTTTTTTTTTTTTTTAATGTATTTTCTTCCATTTTTAGTGGATTATCTCTTAATGATTTTAAAATTGCATTCTAAAAAATACAATAAGATGTTACAATACTAAAAGATTCATAAAACAATTGTATTCTAAAAACATTGGAGGATTCTTTTTAACTCTGCCCTATGGGCAATAAGAGTTTTTTTTTTTCTACCCATTGTGGGTTCAGTCAGGTTCTTAATGAAGGTGATGAGATCCTGACATAACCAGGACAGACTGCTCGTGAAAAATTCTGGGATTTTTCAAACATCTGAATTCAGTTCTAGGTCCTCCAGAGTGATGGGCCTTATCCCCTTGACCACCTCAGCCATCTGGTTGTCAATGTTTAAGAATTTATTAATAAATCCCTAAATAAAAAGTTTTATTTTAACTAAAATAAAAGTTTAAATAACAATATTTTTGCGAATTGAAGTTGTTTTACAGTAATAAAAATATTTTAAATCAAAATTTGGCAGTAATGCAAATTTATTTTTGCATTACTTTCTGACTACATCTTCATTTCTATAAATAAAAAATCTTTAGAAAAGATAAAATATTTATAATTAATTATACTTTGATGGCTACTATAACAAATAGTATATAATCACATTTGAAATGAATTTCAGGTGAGTGTGTACTTACAAAACTGGTCCCATGTTCTAACTTATGTCAATAAAGCCGAAGCCACTCCAGAAGTTGCAGAAGTAAGTTATTTATTCTTAATTAAATTCTAAATATTTTTTTATGATGGTCTTACTTTTAATTTAGATAAACATTTTTTCTGTAAAATTTTATTTCAAGTCAAAATTTAACTCATTATTACATACTCCATTTAAGGGCCATGGTAAAGATACCAATCAGCAAATTCTTACAAAATTAAGATGTGCAGCTGGACTAGCAGAACTTGCAACAAAAAAATATAAGTCAGCAGCAAAAAATTTTCTTCAGGCTAGTTTTGATCATTGTGATTTCCCAGATGTAAGTTAATATGCTGTATTTAAAATTTAGAAATTTATTTTCTTACAAATATGCAGATTTTATCAGTAATTCTGTTTTAAATTATAATTTTAAAATTCCAAATAACATTGACCTTTTATGAACCTTGATATAATAGATTTTGGAAACAATGAACCAAATTCAGTTGTTCCAAAACATTTGGATTAGATTAATAGTATAAAGCAATGTAATACATGAGTTACATTGATGAGTGCCCCTGGGAGGACTTTTATGGAAAACTGGTCTCTATTTACGTTTTAGTGATTCTCAACCTTTTTTTCATTGGGGTACACTTTTAATAATTTAAAAATTTGGTGGCACACGCGGTTACTTTGGTAAGTACCACAGGACAACCAGTGACGTCATAACAGTGATTTTTAAATGCAGTTGGTTATTTAGGTCACATTTTCTAAAACACCTTAGTAACTACTGGCAGTTACTGGTAACAATTTCCAAATGCACTCTAGGTAGGTAGAACCGATTAAACTTCTTGTCTGACTTCGCTTATGTATGGATATTTGCAGTGGCATGACACACTTCAAAAATCTCACAGCACTAAAGTGCCGCAGCACAGTGGTTGAGAATCACTGTTTTAGACATATGTAGAAAACTTCATGTAACCAGTCTATTTGGTGAGGTTCAAGCCTACAACTAACTACCAGTGTTCAGTGGTGTTACCCACTTGGTTACTGGTGACCACATTCCAAAACATTTGTTAGAATGGAAATATATTTATGATTGTTAGTGCATGGAATATCCACTAGGCAATATATTGTTTACATCCTGTTTTGTATTTATCAACATTTAGGTTGTTTGGGACCTTTTATCATGGTCTTGTATAAAGTCTGTTTGTATAGTTGACCACAATATCTTTATAAAATATATGCTCAGCATTATCAATCATCACTTTCATATTAGTTTGTTTATCAAGGCTCAACCATAAAAATTGTTTTATAATGATTAAATAATCAATATAGTTAAGAATAAATATGTTTGTGCTTCTAGCTATTATCTTCAAATAATGTTGCCATGTATGGTGGTCTTTGTGCCCTAGCATCTTTTGATAGACAAGAATTATTAAAAAATATTATTTCTAGTAGGTATGTGATATCTTAAAGTTTTAATAATTATAATAAACAGATTTAACTGTTCATTTTATTTATTTATTAACTAAACATGAATCAATAGTTAAGTATATAAACAAGGATTTGCCATTAATAAATATGAAATTTTTCACTTTTTTTTTTTAGTTCTTTCAAATTATTTTTGGAACTAGAACCTCAATTAAGGGATATAATATTTAGATTTTATGAATCTAAATATGCATCGTGCTTAAAACTTTTAGATGAAATAAAGGTATGTGTTTGAAATTATATTTTGTATATGTGTATAGATGAATAATGATTTTTTAAATATAATTCTGGATTGTAGGACAATCTATTATTAGATATGTATCTCGCTCCACATGTTGCTACACTTTATACTCAAATTAGAAATAGAGCATTAATCCAAGTAAGTCTAAATTTAATTTGTAATTAATTTAACAAGCAAAAGTTCAAAGCCATTAAAAATTATACATGTTTATAATTTAATTAAATCCTAAATTTTTATAGTATTTTAGTCCTTATTTATCTGCTGATATGAATAAAATGGCAGCAGCATTTAATACAACGATTTGTGCTTTAGAAGATGAATTGATGCAATTAATATTGGATGGTCAAATTCAAGCTCGAATTGATTCTCATAATAAAGTAAGTAATTTTAACCATGCAACATTTTGTTTGCCAAACTAACAGCACATTATTAAAACTATTGATCACAGAAGGGCAAATTTATTTTTACTGATAAAAACATTGTAAGAATGATGTCTGTGTCAAAGAATTGATAAAATATTGTTTTTAATTAATCATAGTTTATTATTGTTTCTTTAACGATGAAATAAATCTCTTAACTGTTAATAAATAAACAAAATATGAATCAATAATCAAATATATACACAAACATTGGGCCTGACGTTTTTCAGATCTCAGTAATGATGGGCCTGAAAAAAAGTTCATTGTGGGTGAGGCCAGGCCCACAATGGGCAACCACTTGGTGAGGGACAGGGCCTGACACATCTAGGATGGGATCACCCCCTGAAAAATTCCTGGTTTCCAAAGTTGTTTGCTGATGCATTAATTACTCAGCCATCTGGCTGGCTGTCTGCTAGAGTTGGGTCACCAGAATTGATTCATTGAAGGCATTCAGAGGCAGAAAGACGAAACTCCCAGTACTTTTATATATGAAAATGCTATGAGTTCCATTCCTAGCTATGAATATGCATGTTAACATTTACTAATGTCTTCTATTACATAGTGTTTAAAATTTATTATTATATTGTTATTTATAATTAGTAAATTAACAAAATTAAATTTGAAGTTGAATTTATTTAATACAATTTATTTTCCAGTTCATTTTTTATGAGCAGTTAAATGTAGTGAATTTACTTATCAAGTTTTGAAGTTTATTATTTCAGTTGTTATAAATTAAATGAAAAACAATGTTACTATAGCTTTAATTTCATAACTTTTTAAAAAATTAAACATTTACTTAAAATAAGAATTAGATTATAAATAATTATATAAATATTAGATTTGAGAATGCATTATAAAGTTTGGTGCACAGAGCCTGTGTATTACTATTTTGAATGGAGAATAAAGAATGCTTTTATTTTAGAATAATATATATATGTTTCAAGTTTTTAAAACTCTAAATTATGTTATAGTAACATTATATTATAATTATTACTAGATACTCTATGCCAAAGATATAGACCAAAGAAGTACAACTTTTGAGCGTTCTCTTGCTATGGGAAAAGAGTATCAGAGAAGGACAACAGTGAGTAACTTTTATTTAAATCTAAAATAATGCCATTGCTTTAAATCTATCAAATATTCATTGAATTTTTTCTCTTTCTTCAGGCATTAATTTTGCGATCAGCAATGTTAAAAAATCAAATTCATGTAAAGGTAAATAGTTTTTTATTAAATAAAAATGTTTTTCTTTTGTTTTTTTATTTGAGAAAATTAGCATAAACAATGATCAGTAATGAGCATGAACAATTCCAAATAATATACAAGTGTGCATATTATTTGGATTTTTCTTTTATTACTGCATCAGCATATATTGTTGGATAAAACATAGAGTATGTTTTATTCCACAATATATTGACACAATGATTTGACAATTATTTTAATTTTTTGCTAAATTCAACACGTCCCAAAAATAGTGACTCTGATACAATACAGTTTCTCATTAGTTTACGAAAATTATTAAATTGTTGCCTTCAAAATAATTGTCTGTTTTGAAATATATTCCTTTAATTTTTTTATTATTAATGACAAAATATTCAACATATTTTCACAATATGACCAATCTCAATTTCTCTGTATGCCAAATCATTTATTTTACCAATAAAATCAAAATGAACCTCTACTTTAAAAAAGTCCATTTTAATTTTCTGAATAATTCCAAAAAGAATCTGGTGTATATTGTAAATCAGATGTACAGTAGAGCGTCATTTATCCGAATCAATTGGGGACTGGGGTTGTTCGGATAACCAATTATGTACGAAAAAATATATTAACCTATCCGATGTTGAAATTTTTCTCCGTTGCATGTTGCTTCATGTTGAATTTTCGTCGACTTTAAGCCTAACGAAAATTTTTATAATAATAATCGAGGCTGTTGTATCATTAAAAATTATTTCTTTATTCTGTACAAACAAAATAAATATATTGAAAAATATAAAAACAAAAAAAATTATACTTTAGAAGTTAATCTAGTATCAAAAACATTCGATTCAGCACGACACAGTCTGACTGGAAAGCTTTCAGTTAACCGACGTTTTGGATAAACAACGCTCTACTGTAATTATAATTATTATTTTTTCCTCTAAGCACAATATTAAAATGAAAGAATACAACAATGCCCATCATCTAACTTAATTAATTTTGTGTTCATGATGATTTTCCTAAGAATACAAGGTAATTTTCAAAATTTAAATTTTAATATTAATTTCTTTAATAAGTAAGCTTACTTGTTACAATATTTTTTAAAACTGTTTTTTAATTAGAGCTACTGTTACTGTTTCTGGGACATTATAAAAAAATCGTTAAATTATAAAATAATATTGCCAAGGAAAAAAAGATGAAAACATGTATAAAATTTTTTTATGTAGAAGTATGAAAAGTTTCTGCATGAAATAACTGATATCAAACCACAAAAACAAGAAATGCTCTTTGATAACAGAAGTCTTTGTTTTGATGAGGACAATTTTATCCTTTTACTTTTTAGAAATTTGTGCCATAATATTTTAAAATTTATAAGTATCCTGGATCTTGATTCAGTATTAATTCTTCTGTTGAAATTTCTTTTGTTTCTTGTGGAATTTAATGGACATCCATTGTAGTTAATTTTAATTTAATATTAAATATATTTAGTAACAGATATATTTTTAAAACTCCTTACACTACATGGACTTTAAAAGGACCTTTTTAACACTTATCGTGCTGCTCCAGTTGACTTACCCGAGTGCTGAATGATTTAAGCAATTTTACAGTATTTTCTACTGAAAATAAAAAACGATTGACTAAAGCTAGGTAAAAAGTAAAACAGTGTCTGATATTGGAAACATTTATCTGTACAATACTCAGTTTTAATGTGTGCAGGCTTTATTTTTATCTATTATGCTTTAATGTTATTTGGACTTGTTTTAGAGATAAAGATACAATGAAAACAAATAAAAAACTGCAATATAGCTTTAAAATTCGTATTTTTATGTATGAAATATATAGTACATTGATGAATTTATTCATAATAATGATGTTCTATATCAATAAAATAATAACGAAGTTACGTGGCTTATTTGTATTTTTTTTTTATCTCGGTTCGGCCTGAATCATAATCGCGACATTTTTGTCAGATAAATCAATATAATTGGCACTATATTTGTTGATTTTTTTTATTAATGAATTCGAACAATTATTAGTTAGTACATTAATGCACCATATCTAAACTTTACTTATATATAAAAAATAAAACTTAATATTCGCTTGCAAAATATGACGATGAAACTCCAAATCAGATGATGATCGTGATTGGACAAAATTGCTTATATTTCAAATTTCTGAATAAATAGTATGTACTATTTATTAACAGACACACTAAAATACACAAAGAAATCATTTTCATTGCTGAAAACATATTGTTACGTTTTGAAGCTATAAATTACAGGATATATTGAGAAACATAATATTACGTTTTTTCGTTTTATGTGAAGGAATGCAGAAAATGTAATATTGTGTTTCTAGCACAGTAAGTGTTAATCATGTCTGTAATGGGAGCAGCTGGATGATGAGGAATGGTGTCCATCATATCTAAAACAGACTTACTTACTTAAATGGAGCAGTCCATCCTTCCTGACAGTTCGTCAGGAGGTTGGTACTCCAACTTTATTCACGACCTTGCTTCGCATCTTGCTTTGCAAGGGTTTAAATACATACATGCAGACGTAGCTGCTATATTATTATTCCGACATTGTTATCTAATTTATAATTTATTTGTATCCGGATAACATTGATGAGTTCGAAAGTTCACTCATGTTAGAATGTTTGTTAAGTTTTTGAGTAGTGACAGTTTGTCTTTTCCTTGTCTAAGCTCCTATCTAAAACAGACTATCCAAGAAAACTTCCCAATGTTCTTGACCCAGGCTCAAATCTGGGACTCCCAGAGTGGTAGGTCAAATAGCTTAACATCTTCAGCTGACTTTTTATATCTATATTTTTTGTTGGATCAAAGTACATGCTGGTTGTAAGTGGCATTTAACCATACATTGTGTCCACAAAAATATAAAAGATATATTGTCCTGCATGAATATTTTTTCAGTCAAATTACACTCTTGTTTGAATATAATAATTCTACATATAGTTTTGACAGTATCAAGTGACATATATCCAATTTCAATCAAAATTCCGAATGTAATTATCAACTAGTAAATGTTAAGTGACAGCAGTGGTAAAGTACGTGTCCCTTTCTCTGAAGGTTCTGAGTTCATGTTCAGTTTACATGTCAGAAATTTTTCATGAGTGATCTGCCAGGATATGTCATGTCCCACCCTTCACTAAGATTGACTGTATAATGAATGAAAGAATGTGACAGATTTATATTGCAGTGGACTTGTTCAAAGGCACTTTTTTTTTATGCCTGCAAAATTGAGACAATAAATGTCAGCATTGAGTTGAAAAGGCTAAATATGACTGATAACAGATTTGTTAGAATTGAAAATGGAACTATTCAGAAGTAATTTGAAATTGCTAATGAGAGTAATTATTTGAATTATTGCAAAATGTTAAAAAATTCTTAAACTGATTTTTTTTTCTTTTTTTTTTCTTAAAATGTTTCATTTACATTAAGATGTATTAAATATCAATTGCAACAGTGAAAAATCACCAGAATAAAAATTAATTTATTCCTTATGAAATTTTCCTTTATTAAGCAGAGTCCACCAAGAGACGGATCCCAGAGCGGAGGAGAAATGAGCATGGCTCCGGGAAACAGTCTTCCGCCTCGTAATTAGTCTCGCTCTTCGGGTGCCATTCTCGTCTGTCGCTTCTGTTAGAAACGACTGTAATTATTGACTTTGTTAATAAAATTATCGACATAACGTAACCCATATATTTTTTTAGTTTGTTTGTTTGTTCTTCCAACAGTTATATCAATCCAGTTTATTTACTCTATTAATTTATTTGATTATCTATTATTTGTATTTAATATAATAAAGATTTTTAATTATTAAATAAATAATTTTTTTATTTTTGATAAGGAAAAACTAATTCTTTTAACAGGTAAGAGAGATTGTTTTGCACATATCACTGACACGTACACTATAAACTACAGTTACTATACATGTATTATTAGATTACAGGTACTCCTCACTTAACAACCAATTGAGTTTCGACCTGAAATTCAGGGAATCCCCTTTCTCAGCTTGAGTGTTGGTCAGTGGCGAATGGTGACATGCGCACTAAACGTACTATAATAGGCTTGCGCATACTATAATAGTCTTATACTATGAATAAATTTGAAGTTTGTTGCATAATTTGTATAATTTTACAACGATCCTATATTCCCGGTGCAAGCTCCTCGCTTATTGACCAATTCGCTTAACGACATAGTCGTCGGAACAGAACTCAGTCGTAAAGTGAGGATTACCTGTATATGTGAAACCTGCAATGTGTTCATTAATACAAGACAACCCTAACTGAAAGTTGGGAATATATGATGAATGTCACAACAAAGTTAGATGCTAGAACACTAGCAAGCTAGACATTATCGATCAATATATCGGTGAAAGAAGTATGAATATATCTGTAATATGATGCTTGATTGGAACTGGTATTTAGTTATACAAGTATTAATTAATGAAATGTTAACAGGGTGCTCTCTCAACAGGAAATATTGGGGAATTCATTCATTTTTCTGGAAATTTACAGAAAATAGATTAAAAATTTCACCATTCCAAAACCAAAGATAAAAATGTTTTAAAATCATTTTTCATTTTCTGGCCTTATGTGTCATGCATGGTCACAATATAGAATTTTAACCAAAAATATTGCTGCTTTACAGAATGCAATTTATAAAACTTTATTGGGCTGCAATTTGAAAAAATTGTAGACATAAATTCCCCACTCATCCATCCATCTGTCCTTAATCTCGAGAATGGAGTTAGATAGATGAAAGACAAGACCAGATATGAAAACCTTAGGGATTAACTATATATGAACTTCCGATGCAAACCAAAAGTCATGTTATTTCAATTCAAAACTTTTCCCCTGAAAGCAGTTAATAGATGACTGTTGATAATAGATAAATAGATGATGACTGTATTGTTAAATAAAAAGTATGATGTACAGGAGCAAGACACTACAGTATTAATTTCAGGTGGAGAGCATATATTTTACATTAAATAAATTAAAAATTGCATTCCGGCATTGACGATACCACAATAAATAATTGCACATTGCCATTAACAAATTAATTTTAGCTAGAATGTTTGGAAAAATGACAAATCAAAACATATTAAAGTTCATTCAATTCAAAATCTGGCATAATATCTCTTATATGATAGTTTCCCAATAATGTACATTAATTCTACTTAAACTTCTCAAAGGTGCAAATGACACTGTAGGACCTTAACACAGCTGTAGACCATATCCAAAGAAGCAAAAAAATTCAAAGGAACCATACCTCTACTTGTGACCTTTACAAGATTACAGTCCCTTGAAATCAGTCTACTTCCTGGGGTACCATTGGGAGTTGCTGTGTGCTCTGCTAAGATTATTGCATGTAATTATTTAGGCCAACTGATTATGCCAATTTTGAATAGCTCACTTGACTGTACCAGACCGAAGAACAGATCACGTGCGCATTGCTGTGCAATGACTTCAAAACTATCTGGTTTTGTGCGACCAGATTGATGGACCAGTCACTGGTTACATCTACCAAAGTGTAGTTTTCTTTTGCCCATGTGCACTAACAAGGAGTGCTACACCTATGTCCCCCACCGATTTTGATGACAGCACAAATGCAGTGCTTGATGTGATAATGCAATCATCACCCAAACCATTTTATTATAAAGGCCATACATAATGAGTGAGTTATGACTAATTTAATAACAAAAATTTCCTTTATCATCCAAACAAACTCTCGAGCAAGATAATGTACAAGACAGGCATTTATTTATAAATATTCACCACTCCAAAAGTTTACAATCGTAATAGTTAAAAGCCAAAAGAGTTGTCTCTGATAAGGGTGGAACCACTACAAAGTAGCCAATGGTAGCAGACTACGTGGATATCTTAATTTTTAAACCTCGATAACTCATTATGGCCCATACAATGAAACGCTTTGGGGATTCCATTATTGTATCAAAACTGCTTTTGTGTCAAAATCAGTGGGGAACATAGGTGTAGTATTCTTGTAATCTTGTTCATCACGGATTTGGCCAGGTCCACAGTGAGGCAGCTGGGTTTTCTAACAAAAACATAATTGAAATATGTAACAATAACAAATAATTAAAAAAATGTTCAATAAAACAATAATATATAATAAGTATTTTAATATTTAATTGCCAACTATACTCAATTTTAATTGAATAGCATAGTTCAGCTGTTTGGCAATTTCTTTGTGAATCTTAAATGGAATGAACATTACATGATTATGCTGGACGGGCAGGTTTATTGCCAGACAATGCTCGTGGAGAGAAGACAACATTTTCCTCCAGCAACCAGTCACGGGATACAGCATTTCCAAAAAAATGACTGCCTCTATCGAGACACATTTGCAGATTAGTTTTGATGGCAAAAATTTATGGAATTTTCACTTTTAGAAAATCAGTGTTGGTCAATTTTCCTGTCGGTAAATACGTTTTGTGACCTCAACAGGCCATGTTAGATAGCAAAATTGTGTAGTGTTCGTCCCGCTTCCGCATCGAAATTAATCAGTTTTTTGCTGCCATCATGTTAGTTCGCGTTTAATCAATCGTGAAAATGCCATTCTGAGCTGTACGTTTCGTTTTCGGTTCCGATAGCCACGTGCGATAACTAAGCTTTTGTTATCGGTCACTCTCGAGCTGCCGTTAGGAACGTAACGAAAGTGAAAACAACATGGCGTCTTTTGGTGTAAGAATGATTTTACTTCACGAGCAATTGGAGAGAGAGTTAATAAACTATATTGTTGTACTGTTTAAAAATAATTATCTTAACTGTTTATGAATATTGATGGATAATGTAATTGCCTTCTTATTAAAATTTAAAGTAAGTAGCTACAGCATGAACATTATTTCTAAAAAAGGTTTCATTCGCATATGTATAAATTAAAATGATAGTCATATATTTATATTCAAAATTATCAGTTACTTTTCGCCATCTTTCTGGATCTTTTTGTGAGCCGACTCTATCGGAATTCAGACGGTCGGCTATTTCTTGCCACAATTTCTGGCGATCTTTTACGGTAAAGGGAGCATCTAACTTCCCTGACATTAATTTAGGGTTGTCTTCCATAAAATTAACGAGCATCTCGAACTAGCGACTTGTAGTTCGCTGGCTTCGTTGTCATTTCTTCGACATTTTAAAACAAAACTATTTCACTAGCGCTGATACACGACAATGCTAAAACCACGTGCTTCGCTTAGAAAATGGCGGGTTGAGATCACGTGACAAAAATATAATGTTAACTAAACTGTGATTGGTTAAAGCGTAATAGCTGTCGATAGCATGGAACCCAGACGCATCTCGACCGACTACCCGTAGCGAAACCCACTTAACGTGGAGCACAGAATAGCGATTTGTCTAAGGTTCGTTAACTGCCTTTCGCTAAGGGAACTTATCGAATGTCCCGTGTATCGTCCTCGTTGAGTTATCGGAAGAGCTCAGAATAGGTCCCCATGTTAGATAGCAAAATTGTGTAGTGTTCGTCCCGCTTCCGCATCAAAATTAATCAGTTTTTTGCTGCCATCATGTTAGTTTTCTTAAAAAGTGTGCCATTGTCATATGGCTCGTGGTGAAATAATCACATGTAAAAATCTAAAATGTAGGCTTCCTCTAGCAAAAACCATGCAAAACATTTCAACTAAAATTTTGTATTCGTTCTGGATATTAAAAAAAAACCATTAATCATTTTTGTAGCACTTTAACCTCTTTTATCCTGAAAGTAGCATTTTCCCTAATTAGTCTGATGGTTAAGCTAAGGCTCCTTAATTTCAGAAACCCTACGGCTGCATGACGCAATAACTAAAGAATTACACAACCAAAAATTCATGAAATTTTCAGGATAACACTTTTGTATTTAGGGGCCGTCCATAAATTACGTAAGGACGATTTCGGCCATTCTAGACCCCTGTGTAAGAAACCGTAATATTTTCTTTCATCCCCCTCTCCTTCCCATCTTACGTAATATTTAGGCATGATTTTATAGAAAGATTTTAACAAAAAAAATTTTTTTATGAAACCCTAAAAACCTTAGGTCCAAAATATATAATTATTAATTAGTTAATTAATATGTACTTGCACTATTATTTATAAAAGACTATGTGAACAAATTTAAAAATATAAAAATTTAATAGGTTCGGCCAGGCCCACAATGGGGCGACCGGGTGGTGAGGGACGGGGCCCGACATATCCGAACGGACCACCCCCCGAAAAATTCCTGGGGATTATTCGACCCGTTCGGACCCTAAAAACCTTAGGTCCAAACTATATAATTATTAATTAATTGATATGTACTATTATTTATAAAAGATTTTATACGAACTTTTAAATTAAATTTTAAAATTTACTATAGTAAATTTAAAAATATAAAACTTTAATGAATTCGAATGAACAATTTATTTTAAGAACTTTTTTTAATTATTAACAACCTTTTTATTATTATTATCATCAATCAATGTCATAATATTCATTTTTATATTAATTTTAATTTTCACAAAAGCATGCAAAAAACTGACAGATCGACTAGCTAGTGCACGTGTAAACAGAAACGTCATAGAAAATAAAACAAGAGAATAGAGAGAAACCACATTCCGTTGCCATATTGATTACATCTTGGCTAAAGCCAAAAAAATTAAACTACATGCTGAAAAAATGTGCTAGGTGCACCTGGGGACTAAATCATAAAGTTTGTAAAACTCTATATAATGGGATAATACAACCAATGCTACCTTACGCAGCCTCTAGCTGGGGTCGTGTAACTAGTAAAAATTCAGTAGCAAGTAAATTACTCTCTCTTCAAAGACAGTTTGCCATCAGAATTTCAAAGTGATGCATAACTGTTTTCTACTAATGTCTCTCTGATTCTAGCAAAGCTCCTTCCTTTGCCACTAAGTATTGTAGAAAAGGTTCTAAACTACTACATCAGAACTACAAACACCAAAGTTCAACAGCAGTCTCTACTATCTACGGCTGTTCAAATGCTACCATATTGCAATTACCCTATCTCTGATGATCACCCTGTAAACAAGGTTATCCCAAGGGTACATTCCTCCATGGATAACCATGCAGACATTAATATCTACACAGATGGGTCCAAAAGCCCCCTTCATGTCTGCTCAAGTATCTGTATCTTCTTCCAAACTGACATATTTTGCCCAAAATGTTAGAAGCCCTACATATCAAGCTGAAGAAGATGCTGTCTACCAAGCTGTTCAGTGGGCCACTTCACTACCAAACAAAACTCTGTCTATCAACATCTATAGCGATTCTTAGTTTGTCCTAAAAGCTCTATTAAATCCCAATTGCAATAGCAATAAAATCGCATATATCCAGCATCATATAAAAAACCTTGTAAATAACATAACTTTTATATTTGTTTCTGGCCATAGTGGCATACTAGGAAATGAAAAAGCCGACTTTGAGGCTAAGTCAGCTGCAAAGGACTCTGACTTGACTACACTCACATCCCTCTCTCACGCAGCAGCCTTAAAAATTATATTTATGACAACGCTACGCAAAAGTGTAATTAAGTTAACAATAGTTGAGCAGTAAAACTGGTAGAACAACAAGACTTTATTTTCCTAGTGTTAAATGCAGATTCTCATCACCACTTAGAAATTTAACGTTTGCTACTGCTCAACTACTTACTGAGCATATTTTTAGAAGCTACCTGGCGATGTATAACCGGGCAGAAACTGCCTCTTGCTTTTGTTCTACAGAAAACCTAGACACCGTCGACCATACGATCTATCATTGTCCAATTTACGATCAACATAGACTTATTCTGAAATTAGAAATCTTTATGCTTGGTTTCAGGTGGCCATGTCCACTCGATAAGCTTGTTCAGAAGCCACTGTTTGATGCTTTTTACAATTATGTTCAAAAAATATGGAAGAAAAGTCTATAATTTATAATCTCTAGTTTTACATTTTAGTTTTCACTAAAAGCCGAATACTAATTTTATGTTTACTTTGTATCATGTATTTTGGTTTACGTATTCTTAGTGTTATACACCCATAGGAGTGGTGC
This sequence comes from Centruroides vittatus, assembly GCF_030686945.1. Lineage (NCBI taxonomy): Eukaryota > Metazoa > Arthropoda > Arachnida > Scorpiones > Buthidae > Centruroides > Centruroides vittatus. The sequence goes on from NW_027120828.1 coordinate 352,368, forward strand.
AGTTATTCTAACATAAAAAAGAGAGAAACCACTACAGGGTCTTTCTCCCATGATAAAAAATATGTAGAGCGTGATTCTGCTAGCGTTATTATTCTATCACGTCACACGAGATGGCGTTTGTACAACGAGAATTCTTAATAGAAACCGCCAAATTCAAAACTCCACCACTCAACGAGATCAAAAAATAAGAATATTACGTAAGACTTGATCTATTACCCCTCTACCCCTGAGTAAGAAATCCTTGACCCCCACCCACCCCAGAATACCTTACGTAATTTATGGACCTTACCTTTTTTTTTGTAACTCTTTCCGCCCTGTGGGCACTAAGAGGGCCTCTTTGACGGCCGGATGGCCGAGCGTAAAGGTGGCAGCCTACCGCTCTGGGGACCCGGGATCGAATCCGAACGGGTCGAATAATCCCCAGGAATTTTTCGGGGGGTGGTCCGTTCGGATATGTCGGGCCCCGTCCCTCACCCCCTACGCCCTGAGTAAGAAATCCTTGACCCCCACCCACCCCAGAATACCTTACGTAATTTATGGACCTTACCTTTTTTTTTGTAACTCTTTCCGCCCTGTGGGCACTAAGAGGGCCTCTTATAGCAATCCCATTATGGATTCGGCCAGGCCCACAATGGGGTGGCCGGGTGGTGAGGGACGGGGACCGACATATCCGGATGCACCCGAAAAATTCCTGGGGAGTTTTCGGCCCGTCCGGATTCGATCCCAGGTCCCCCAGGGCGGCAGGCTGCTAACCTTGTCCGCGCGACCATCCGGCCGCTATGGACCTTATCTTATGAGATGAGATGAGCTGAATAGTTTTTGGAAATAACGGATTAATTCTTAAACCAATAGATGGCGTTTTTACGCATGCGTATATTATTTAAGGTAAAAAAAAAATGCGTAAATAGTTTGTTTCCGTTTCCTTTACACGTGCTTGTTTCTTCGTCCACATTCTCCAAAAATTCTTATTAGTAAATTTCTTTTGCGACATTTTCATTTTCTATTATTATTATTACTCTTTTGTGAATTTCTTCTAGATTTTGGTTTCAAAGTGCTTATTTATATCCATACTCTATTGAAAAAAGTTCGTAATTAGGAATCAACTTGGCCTAGACTTAAATTGTTTAATTATTCTGTTTTGTTGTTTTTTTTAAAAAAAATAAAGATGCGTAGAATGTAAAAAATCTGCTAGGACAAGAGCCATTGGAGCAAAAACAAACCGAAAAAAGCAAAGTCAAGTAGTAATGAGGTTGATTTTGCACTAGAATTTGAAAAGCAAGCGCACGCACCGTAACAAACACACTAATTAAAGCCATAGTAAAATTGGCAAGCAAAACCCTAGGAAACGATAGCATCCATGTACTTGCTTCAACAGGTGCTGCAACCATCAACGTGAATGCGTCTAAAGCCCTGGTCACACTATGCGATTTCCAGCCGTGCAGGCGACCGCAACTGCAACAAGCGCGAGTCGCGCGCGTCTTCTCGTGGTCACACATTGTTCGTTGACATTGCAACTCGAAACACCTGACCCTATAATAAACCAATAAAATTACAGCAGCTTGTTTTTGTCTACTTTCGTAAGTTTACCGACATTTTTACGTTCTACTTCAGAGTATTTACGGAATTTTAGCTACTTTTCTTATTAAAATAGCAAGCAGTTCTCTTTTCTAGAATGAATAAAGAAAAAAGGCGCTAATTTTGTTAGAGTTGGTGAGAATATACGAAGAGAAAAATAAGAAAAAACGTTCATGCTGGGTTAAAACTTGACGAAATGAAAATCAACGGGCTAAACAATCGTGCTTTCACCAGTTGATGAATGAATTAAGGCTTTCGGATGCCGTAGGTTATAGGGGATATATCCGTATGAATACCAATACTTATATATAATTTAGGCGAAACGTTTCGTAGTTTGGCATATCAATTTAGAGTGGCCCATAATTCGATATCAGTCATTATCCCAGAAGTTTTGGATGCTATTTATCAATCTTATAAAAGTGAATATTTGAGGGTAAGTGTTGTTTAGAGGAAAGCTTGAATGATTTAATTCATTTATAATCGATATATTTTTTCTTTTATATAAGCATTTATTTTATTCAATTGTATATTATTAAAAGTAATCAAACTTTTTAAAATAAATCTAACAAATAACTTTTATAAATTCAGATTTGATTTATATCAAATATAGCATTTAAATGTACTGAAACTGAGTTAATATAAATGTTATAATCAAGATATGTTGACAAATATACAACACAAAGTATGACATGGCACAAAGAAGTTTTCTGATTCGATGCGCGTTTGCAATCGTCGCGAGTAGAACAAACTTTTTGTTTCTAGTTGCGGTTGCAGTCGTGTCGGTTTTCGAGGGGGATTACCAATTAACGGGAACAGCCGTCGCGGTTGCAGTCGCTCGCGCGGCTGGAAATCGCATAGTGTGACCAGGGCTTAAGGATTTCAATTCGTTCTTTTAAAGAAATAACTCTTAATTTAAGTAATTACTATTATTAGCATTTTTTAATGAAGTAATATAATATAATTTAATGAAATCATTTTTAATTAGTGTTATCATAATTGAGATGATTTCTATTATAATGCATTTTTATATTTTTATATTTTATATTGTTATCATCTCAACACATACTTATGTTGATATTTATAACAAATGATTTCGTAAAACTTGTTCTGGGCAAAAATGTGAAATCTTTTTTTTTCGTAAAATATAAAAAAGTTGTACTGTTTTCAAGTTGGTTATTCTAATAAATATCGATATCTTCCGAGAACTATAATGAGCTGAAATTTATTCATAACTTTCATATAATTGATACCTCTATGAAAGTACAGTAGAGAACCGAAAATCGAAATCAATTGGGGACTGGGGTTGTTCAGATTAGTGATTTGTTCCGATTACCGATTATGTGCGAATAAATATATTAATCTGTCCGATGTTCAAATTTTTCTCCGTTGCGTGTCGCTTCGTGTTGAATTTTCGTCGATTTTAAGCCTAACGAAAATTTTTATAATAATAATCGAGGCTATCGTATCGTTAAAAATTATTTCTGCATTTTGTACAAACAAAATAAATATATTGAAAAATATAAAAACATGAAAATTATACTTTAGAACAGGCATGTCAAACACGCGGCCCGCGGGCCGCATGCGGTCCGCCAACACGTGGGTTGCGGCCCGCCGAGACTTTTTAAAAATTTTTAAATATCAAGTTTTGACGCTTGAAGTTGGAAAGTGAACTTTTTCGAACTGTACGATTCCCGCCCTTTTTGTGTTTGTTCGTTCCGTATTTCGTCCAACCAATTCAAATTGGTCGACGCTACGAAAGACGGTTGGATAACGGCCGCGGCTTTGAATCTACGAACGATGATTGGCCGGCGAACATCGTACGAGAGCGGACGTCGTGGAAGACTGCTACGCGCTGATTGGTCCATCAGCGATTGCTACAATCCGTATAAAAGTAAAGGTTTTGGCGCAAAAGTCAAGTTTTTGCTGGAACTTCAAGGCGGATGTTTGTGTTTCGTCTACTTTTGCCGTGACGAGTGACGGGAGGAGTGTTCCGAGTAACTGTATCCGAAGTATACGTCGCAAGGTGTCTTTTCGACGGATCTGTTCAGGAATAGTGACTTTTGGAACTTTGACTGTTTGTGTGAATCTACTTTGTAAACGTTGTAATTTTTGTGATTTGTAAATCTCGTAAACCTTGTAAGTTCATGTAACGTCAAATAGTTGTCATAAACGTTTTGTTTAATTTGAAAAGAGGTATTTTAAATTTGACTAACTTCAAGAACAATGAGTAAGAAAAGGTCAATTGAAGAGGAACATCGTAATTTTCAAGAAAAATGGGAATTGCAATATTTTTGTGTCCAAAACAAGAATAAAATATTATGCTTGATACGTAAAAACACTATTTCAGTTCCTAAGGAATATAATCTTAAAAGGCACTATGACAGAAATCATAAAAGAAACTGACCAATACGTTGCAAAACTTCGTGAAGACAAATTGTCAAAATTGAAATCACTCCTTCAAAAACAACAAAGTGTATTCGTTTCGCGGATGCGATGTTAATTTAAAAATAAATGAACTTTTGGAAATCATTCCTACGCATAATACAACCACTGGAGCTGATATTTTTGATGCACTTATGGAAGTATAGTTTTGAAGAAGTATAAGTTACCATTTTTTCCAATGGTTGGTTTGTCTCGCAACTGATGGTGCACCTACCACGACCGGTATTACTAAAGGAGTTGTTGCAAGATTAAAAGAAACATGCAAACAGCGTGGTAATAATAATTTTGAACATTTTCATTGTATTATTCACCAGCAAGTACTGCGCTCCAAAGTTTTAAATATCGGACATGTTTTAAAAATAGTCACCAAAATTGTAAATTATATTCAAGCACGTGGATTTAATAATCGTCAATTTGCTTCATTTCTGGAAGATATTGAATGTGAATACACCGATCTACCATATTATACGGAAGTTCGTTGGCTTTCGAGTCATAAAGTGCTAAAACGATTCTTCACATTGCTGGACGAAATCATAATTTTCTTGGAAACAAAAAATTATCAATGTGCTGAATTAAAAGATGGACAATGGATAAAGGACCTGGCTTTCTCAGTTGATATTACAAGTCATCTTAATCAACTTAATCTTAAGCTTTGAGGCAAAAATCATGTTGTTACAACGCTATTTGATAATATTAACGCCTTCAAACAAAAATGATCACTTTCGCGAAAACAAATAGTAAAAGAAAACTTGTCTCACTTTGAAAGCTGTCAATATCTATTGCTTAAATCACCTAAATTAAAATTTACAGAATATGCTCACCAAATTAAATTGTTAGAAACGGAATTCGATCGAAGATTTTCTGATTTTAAAAGCTGTGAATTACAATTTAGTCTTTTTACTTCGCCTCTATCTATCGATATTGAAACTGTTGATGAAAACTTACAAATGGAATTAATTGAAATCCAATGTGATAATTTGCTGAAGCAAAAATACATGGATGTTGGAATTCCAGATTTTTATACATATTTATCTGTAGATCGGTTTCCTAAAATGTTATCGTTTGTTACCCGTATACCGGCTATGTTCGGAAGCACTTATTTATGCGAGCAACTATTTTCTTTAATGAAAAATAAAAATTCAGAAAGGTCGAGGTTAACCGATCAACATTTATCATCAGTTTTAAAAATTGCATCAGCTCAATTATTCAACCAAATTTTTATGACTCGCTTTGTGAAAAACGTTGTCAAATATCTTCTAAAAAGTAATATTAAACTGTGATTTTGTTTATTTTTTATTATAACTTTTATTTTTGTTTTTTATAAAAAATATAAAATATTTATAGTTTAAGTTTAAAAAATAATATGAAATATAAAATGTCTATGTACAGTACGTATAATATACAATACATTGAGTCTAATAAATACATAATATAATCATTCTAAAAACCCGTATTTTATTAATTTTTTGAACATTGAAAACATGCGGCCCCCGACTTATACAAAATAGATCATGTGGCCCGCAATATCATATGAGTTTGACATGCCTGCTTTAGAAGTAAATTAGTATCAAAAACGTTCGATTCAGCACGACACAGTCCGACTGAAAATCGTTTCGATTACCGGCGATTCCGATTACCGGGGTTCCGATTAACAAGTCTCTACTGTAATAGCTTTGTAGGAGTCCTAACTGACTAGGACTCCTAGACTGACTGACGCGACAAGCAATATCTTCGTGAATAACAGCATTACAAAAGTTTGCAGCATATAATGCTCTATGCTGTAAGGCTGCTCCCTTTCAATGTTACTCTTTAACATCAGCGTCGAGCCATTCCTTCGCTTTATTGAGAAGCATCCTGACATGAAAGGACACAGTTTGCCGCTTACAGAACAACATGAAATTAGATATCTAGCATATGCTGACGATATTAAGTTGATATTCTCTAACCTCAAAAGTATACAGCTAATCACCAGCATTCTCCAAGACTTTATGGAAACTTCTGGTACTAAAATTAACCAAAGTAAATCAGGAGATTGTGGATAGGAACCTGGAGTAGTCTCCCAAATAAGTACTGTAATTTCACCTGGACTAAAGAGTGTCAAGGAATGTGAATTTTACATTGTGTTCTTATCAACTGCCAGAGGGCGTCAGATTTTCCCGCGCCTTTTTGTACCGTGTTCTGCCATGTTAATTAGCACCGAAAGCTTGTGCTGTTCTGCTGTTCTTTGTATTTCTTCGATTAATTAAAACAGTTTTCAGTTAAAGCTTTGTATCATTATACATAATATCTTCATTTTTAACAGAGAGAACTTCAAAATCCTTGGAGTACAAGTTGGAAAAAACAAAATTCCAGTGGAACAGAATTCCAGAAAAGTACGAAAAGCCTCGTACAAATGGAGCAATTAAAACCCATCCCTACTGGGTAAAGCAAAAATTACCAGCCTGATGATGCTAAGCCCAATGTGGTACTTGCTCTACACCAGCGCCCGCTCAAGCATTTATATCGCCCCGGACAAAAAAAAAAAAAAAAAAAAACAGATTACCGCCCTTTAAACTTATTTAGAGAGAAATATGTAATAAAAAAATTAGCAATCTAGTACAAAACAGTAAAAATTAAAACATACCTGTATTGTTAATGTAAACTAGATGCATTTTTAATGATATTACAAAAATGTATTATTGTACTGTACAATCAAACAAAAAATTTATATCCTATAAAAACTAAACAAAGTAGTATTAGTATACTAAACTATACTAAAATCAAAAGAAACTTTTTTCTCACTTTTAGTTCTGCAAACTTTTTATTAACTCTCTTAAATTTACTTGATCGGCAGTTTCATGCGCAATCGCCAAAATGGCCAAACTATTAAGATGATTTTGCGTGGTAGTGGAACGTAAAAAGTTTTTAATTAATTTTTATTTAGAGAAACTCCTTTCCCCCACTAGCTACAGTTATTGGTATGATCGGCAGTATTCTTAAGATAACACTAAGGTTTGGGACAAAATTTAACATCGTTGCTTATGCTTTCCTTTTTGCCCAAAAGCCCTCTTTTTGGTTGTTTTCTTCAGAATTAAAGAATGCAAATATTTTCTTAGCTTTTAGGCAGAAATAATAAATACGAAATGTAAATTGCATAATAATTTTAGCCACAAAAAATCGACATATATAAATTTCGATTAATTAAGTATTTAACTTATAAATATTTTATCACATTCACAACCAAAATGTGGCCCTTTAGATTTGCCGCCCCGGACAAATGTCCGGGTTGTCCGCCCCTAGAGCGGGCACTGTCTACACAGTCGCTCTTAACATGCTCAGCAGTGGCGTAGCGAGGGGGCAAGGGGGTGTATCATGTACCGGGCGCCACTCGCAGAGGGGCGCTCAAATGATCTCCAAGATAAACTATATGTGTTTCTGGGGGGAGCGAACATAACTGGCGCCCGCCAATAAAGTGTCGGGCGCCAGTTATGTTCGCTACGCCACTGATGTTCAGTGACTTTCTTTAACAGGATAACAGCAACCTACATTTGGGCATCAAAGTTCGAACCAATCAGAAGATATACACTATATAATAAGCGTGGAAAACGAAGGAATTAGACTAAAGGCAGTATATTTAAAAGCATCTGTGTACAAAATAAATTCAATAAAAAACATCCAGCATGGGCAAGTTTAGCAAAAATATACAAACATCCGACATCCCAAACATAATGTCTTCAGTCGCAATAACACAGATCGAAGCCCCCAGCAATCCTGCAGGAAGTAATCCGATGTTAAGAGTGCTAAAAGGGTATCCATCTAATGAAGAGATACTGTCATCAGCACCAAACACGTTATATGACAAACTAGTAGATATTTACATACCAAAACCCCGAAACAAGTTAACAACAATCTACTCGAATAACAGCATAATCAAAACCATTTCGAAACTAAAAGCAAGCAACAATCTCAAAACGATCTTCTGGGGGATCCATTATAACTGCCTGCCTACAAATGCTTGGAAAAAACAAACAATTAATTTCCACAGATAACTGTCCCTTATGCCAAACCACGGAAACTCTAGAGCACGGCTTCCTACAATGCACCCATAGACAAAAGATATGGGAATTCTTGGAAAAAATCCGCAATGTCAAAAAACCGACAAACGTAAATGAACTTCAATGGCTTCGTAATAACGTACAAAACAAAGTAAACTATGTCATCCTCGACACAGCATTTGAAGTGATTTAGAAAATTCAAGCCCACCTACAGCGTTCCTGGAAACAGTAAACGAAAGTAACCGAATCAAGAAAGAAAATCCGCTGAAAAATGGAATAATTTGTGTTTTTCCCGTTATACAGGTCTCCAAGAATATAAACAAACAATTAACCCTAAAAACTGTAACCGACTAATTCTTTGAATGCAACTTACTCAACTATACAGTATATTAATTTAAATTTAATCTGTATACTAGTACTTTTTATATATTAACAGGACTTATTATACTGGAAAATATGGATGCACATATTTAGTCTTACAGATCAAAAATAATGTTTTTTATTTAGTTCACCTGAACACATACACTTTAAACTTGTGTTTCGGACTTGTTCGTCCCTCCTCAGCAGGCCTTTAAACGACACTTTCTACAATTAACAATAAAACATTTCTTGGTACAATTATAACTAAAATCAATTAAAACACAATCATTTCCCGACAATAAATTAAAAATGCTTACAAATTTTGTATTTTCGAACTTCTTTACATTTCCAATTAAAACTAGGATCCACAGCAACCATACAATTTGACGCATTCCTAATTTTTATACATTAAAATCAGTAAGTTTTTGATCTGTAAGACTAAATATCTGCATCCATATTTTCCAGTATAATAAGTCCTGTTAATATATAAAAAATACTAGTATACAAATTAAATTTAAATTAAGATAGAAAGGACACAAAGGCATAATAATTATACAGTATTTTTTTCTGTTTACTCTAACGAAACAAAAATTGTAACGCTGTTTCGAATTGTGCAGCCGTTTGCACTGCAAAAACAATATTTCTAACTTCCTAAACTGGAAGAATGTGTATAAAACTGTTCTCTACATAATTGAAAACAAATCCAGCAACGAGAGTTACGTAACTTACCCGGCTGTTATTGACAAGACTATGTCTTGTTCATAAAATCGTACGTCCTGCTGTCTTATCAGCTTAGAGGTATGAAAGAGTACATGTCAGAAGTTGAAATTTGGCATAGAGTATTAGGTGCCCAAATCATGCGCGTATAAAAAAAAACAAGATTTGTAGGTAGTCAGGAGACCGAGAACCGAAACACAATAAAATACAAAATGGCGACACTCTCTACAAACGGGCTGTAGAGCGAGATTTGTGCATGCGTTGCTCGTTGGTAAGTTGGAAATACGAATATTGTGAAATCGAATTTTGACAAACACGTGCGTTGGGAAGTTCGAAAAGCGAATGTTGCTAAAACGAATCTTTGAAAAAATTATTTACCTGTCCCGTGTTATTCCACACATATTTCTGGTCGCCACGTGCTAACCTTGACCTATTGACCGGAGATATCTCATTTCATCATCGGAACTTTTTGAAACTAGATGGCGCGTCGTTATAATTTTATATTAAAACTAGTTTCCGAAATAGAATTATTTTTTCTTTTTACATTTATTAATGTATATATATTTCGTTTGTGCAAAATAGAAAAAAAATAATTGCGAACGATACAATAGCTACCATTATTTTTTTCAAAAACGGGAAATTTTCGCATTGACAAAAATTCAACCTGGGGCGTCATGCAACGGAGAGAAATTTCAACATTGTATAGGTTAATTTCAATGAAAATGCATGGTGGAAGACCTCGTGGTCGTGGCTGTGGCCGGCGAAGTTTGAATGATCGCGCTCAAAACTGGCAATACAAAGATGATTGGAGAATGAGAATGAGACCCGCCGTAAACGTCGAAATGATCCCGCTTAGTAGTGAGTCTCGGAGACATAGTCTTGTCCCAAATGCGGCTTTGCCGTTTTACTTGTGAATTTTTATTTAAAAAACATTTTTATATTATTACGCAAATAAAACTGCGCCATCTGTTATGAGATTTTGTTATAAAAACTTATATTTTTAATTACTATAGAATGGCAAAAGGCATAATGTTGAGGATAGGGATGAGTTATATATAAAAAAGTGTGAAACCGGATGCACACATGCGGCGCGGCAAGTAAAAGCGGCAGAATGACGTCACTTTTTCTCGCCGGAGAAGTCGATTTTGTGCAGCTTTTCTCGTGCCGCAAAAGTTAGTTGAATTCTATCTTTAGCGGCGGTCGCCGCCCAGACGCGTTTCTATCAGCCAATAAAACAGTTCGTCTGGTAGTCACGTGAGAAAAACAACCACGTAGTGTTTTAATGGCAGAAAGTTCGACGCGATTACACGAGATAACAAATATCAGAATAAAGAGGAAAGGATAATAAATTTAACATAAATAATCATATATAATTTAATTCAGAGAACAAAACCGAATCTTACTCGAAATAGGCTTATTCCTCGATTAAGATCTCTCGATAAAGAATACTATTTTGTACACAAGTTCTTTCTCGATCTAAGAAAATATCTCTAATCCAAAATCTTCGTTCGAATCTTCGACAAAATCTTCTAGCTAAATAAAGCAAGCGCAGTACAAAACAAAATTTGTAAACACGTGGATAGCGTCAGTGTCGGTATCGTTCGCCATCTTGAATACTGAACGCATGCGCCGAAATGTAAGCGGATTGTCGCTTGTGTGGTCGTGCTGCCGCGCGGCAAAGACGCGTTCGCGACACCGCTTTTCGCTGCCGCGCCGCATGTGTGCATCGTCCTTAAGTGTTAATAACGAATAAAATCATTAAGTCCTACCTTCTCGAAATAGGACATTTGAAACTCCTTTATCTCCCCAGTCTGAAACTTAACCACCAAAATTTAATAGCATCAATGGCCCTGATATAGAAGCTGCCATGCCAAATTTCGTTTGATAATCTACTCCGTCCTGAGATATTAGCGAGGTTGAGGCCGAAGTTTTAAACGCAAAAACGTGTACGTCGGACTTCGAGGCTTTCCTGTAAGCCTAGAAGTTTGACAATGGTGTTTGGATAGTCAGTGGAATCATGCTCGACATTCCAAACACCATTGTCAAAGTTCTAGGCTTACAGGAAAGCGGCGCTGAACGTCCGACGTACACGTTTTCACGTTTAAAACTTCGGCCTCAACCTCACTATTAAGCGAAATAGATGCCAACACACAAACGCACGAATTTGTTTGCCGTTTCTTTGACTTTTTTAGATTCAGCAAAAACTCAGAGGATAAAATTTGACACGATTCCAATACTTTCCCTTGTTATGTATACATAACAGCCAAGAAATTAAAAAATGGAGATAGCCGAGTAGATAAGACACTAGGTGCTGAAGTTACACGATGTAGATTCGAACCTTTGCAACTGTAGTTTTTTGTTTTATGTGTAACAAAATTATTTTATTATTTTACCGTATCATTAGCATTACAGTAGAGCGTCGATAAGTGGAATGGCCGGAAAGTGGAACGATTTTCAGTCGGACTGTGTCGTGCTGAATCGAATGTTTTTGATACTAAATTTACTTCTAAAGTATAATTTTCATGTTTTTTATATTCTTTAATATATTTATTTTGTTTGTACAAAATGCAGAAATAATTTTTAACGATACGATAGCCTCGATGATTATTATAAAAATTTTCGTTAGGCTTAAAATCGACGAAAATTCAACACGAAGCGACACGCAACGGAGAAAAATTCAACAGGAAGCGATACGCAACGGAGAAAAATTTGAACATCGGACAGGTTAATGTATTTTTTCGTACAAAGTCGGAAACTGGAACAAATCATTAACTGGAAGGACCGCAGTCCCCAATTGGTTCCACTTATCGACGCTCTACTATATTTTTATTCCTCACGTTTAAAGCTTATAAAACAACAGATTAAAAAAGTGGCGTCATTTCCCTTTTAACGAAAACGAAGCAAGTCTGTAGATTTAACTCTTGCATGTGGTTAAAGAAAATTTTTTTTTCTTCATATTTATTTTCATATATGGTATTGTTATATTTGAAGTGAACGCATGAGGAAGTTGTTCATAACATTAACAATTAAAAAACGCTGCGACTACGCTACCCTATTTTCATATCAGATTTCTTTTTTGTCCATGAGCAGTAACGTCTGGAGCTTATTCGCTTGTGGTGACCAGGGGCACCTGTCCATTGAGGCACGTACGGGGCACTTTTTCGTCGGGAGGCATTTTTCTTTAATTAATCCCAACTCTAAGATTTCATTTTTTTAAATCGGTTACTCATTTTTATCACAAAAAGCTTTTTACTGATGACAAAACTAACATTAAAATATTTGTTATCAACCGAAAATTTGTTCTTGCGGGTCTTGTTTGGTCGAGTACCGAGGTACCACTGTATTTGATTAATGCGATTTTGATATACGCGGTAGCATCGAGGGATTAATTAACTGCGTTAATTAAAGGATAACTGTATATGTATCCCTTGATTAACGTAATTGAGTAACGTAATGATTAATTGTATTAATTAACTGCATTAATCAATAACTGCAGCAACATTTCCTATCCAAACAACAAACTGACCACAGGAATATCTTTCAGTACACATTATCCTCCATCCAGTCCCATGCACAGTAGTCCAGCAAAGTTAGGTCTAGAGAAATATATACAGGTATATACTTATATCTATATATATTTATTTCAGAAATATATATATCCTTGATTAACGCAGTTAATTAATACAATATATTATATGTATATATAATACAGGTATCTTGTAAAATGTACTGTACGATACCCTCTTTTATAGTCTGCGGGCGTCGCTGGTGGAGACATAGTATGTAACCAAGAGCAAAAATATCTGAAATATGAAAAAATAAAAAATTTTTAACGACATTACAAGAGTTAAATCTACAGAGACTTCTTTTTCGCTAAACAGAAAATGGCGTTACGATTTTTTAATCTCGTTCTATAAGCTTTGAGGAATAATAGCAGCAATAATAATGTTAATGATACGGTAAAATAATAAAGCAATCTGTAAGTTCCACGTGTCTTTAGAATGGTTATCGCCGTTCTGAAGACACGTTTAACTTCCTGACATAAGCTAAACACTCAATTTTCAGAGGCCCGGTTTTTTGGAAACTCTTGAGAAGTATTGTTTGGGCAAGGGGCTATTTGTGTTTAGGGCTACATGCTCACCAAGTTTCGTTCGAATCGGAGACACTAACGTCTGGCCCGTCCTTGTTAGATATTATCTTACGTTTTTCATTGAGACACAGCGGGGCGTTTTGCAATGGGTATACTTGTATTATAAAATATGAGAAGATATAAGAAGGTATATAGTGTATAAAACAGTCTCGAGGAAGATCATTAAAGCATCAGCAGAGCAGCTTGAATTCAAATTCTATCAGTTTACTCCGCGCTTCCACTTAACTCGCATTGGCCATCGTATATCGAAGAAAAGCGTCTGTATTATATAATACACTACACTTCAAACTTACTACTATTCAACTACTACATTTCATATTAATATATTCGGTATTTTTAATCGGAAGTGCATCAGCCTATATACTCATATACATACACGAATTGAACTTACCATTAAATAAAGATAGAAAAGAGAGGAAAAAGCTATTTTTTTACTATTTGATCCACTTTCCCATTACTTTCTGACAGTTTAAGAACACTCGAATACCAATGCGTAGTAAGATACAAAAGATACTGCGAAATTTATCCGTAAATTTTTTTAACCTATATGAAAAGCCACAGAAAATTACCGGATCGCTATATTTATGACGTCATTAATTTGCAAATTCTTTTTTATATATAACTGTGTGAGCATTAATACAGAATTATTTCAAATTACCATATATACATACAGTATATATGTATGGTAATAAGGTTTCTACCGTGTACACCACACATTAACATAAAAGCCGTCGCCTGTGTGAGAATTCCTTATAACTCCTGCAATTTTTGTCCAATCCAGATGAAATTTTGGTTATATTCGTTTTATGTTCCGACAGAAAGTATAGGCTACTTATTTTGCGGAAATATTAGCTATAGAATAAACGTTTTATCGATTTCATATCGGTGATTCGCACTTACGTTCAAGGGCGTCGCCAGAGGGGGGCAGAGGGGCAGTTGCCCCTCCCTAGACATGCGAAAAAAATTATTTAAATGCTGTCATTTATTGCCCGATTTATAATTCTCCGCGCGAAAAACCCAAGAAGATTATGTTTTAATTAAAATAATCTTCTTAAGCTTCTTAAAATTTATGAATCGTTTTTATTTTACCTACATACAATTCATATCCTCTATCAATTTATATCATCTTGCCCCCCCTGGCCCATTGGCTGGCGACGCCCTTGCTTACGTTACAGTGACGTCGTGACCACGTGACGTTCATGCTCGATAAGGAAATTTCCCTTAAGTTGCATTTTCAAATATTTTGGCAAATTGCGTACTTTAAACTTGCTTCATTAAATTTTAAACTTTAAAAATGATAGCCGGATGAGCTACAGTGGACGCCCTCCTCCCTTTGTAATGGTTAAGACAAGTCGGACATTATAAAATTTAATGTTTTGCGAAATTTACAGTTTATGCATTTTATTATATTTATTTCAAAATTTCTTGTATCGTTTCTACTTATGGTATCTATCATTCATAGACTGATGAAGGTTTTAAGGGGGTCGAGTTTTGTTGGACATCCGAAGAGGGGAGGGGTAATGGAAACTTGGAGAAACTGGGACAAGAAGGGTAGTAGTAGTAGTTAAAAATTTCAAGAAAAATGCAGACATAATTTATGGACAACCCCTTATCATCGAAATAAATGTACAGATCAGAGGTCCTAGATCGTGTTGCTTTGTAAAGCTGCTTTAATTACATCTGGATAAGTAAACCGATGACAATCCATTTCAAATGAAAAGGGCTATGCCATTGGTTTAAATATCCACTTTACCAGACAAGCACCCATAATGATTTTTCTCAGGGCAACACTAAATGTCTATGTTTCCCAATCACTGGAAAAAAAGCAATTTTCAAACTGCTGCATATAAGGGTGAGCTTTTTAACAGTTACTGTAGCTTTTTGGAAAAGTATTATTATATATCACAATGCATTTTAATGAATTATTTTTAATTTGAAAATTTATCAGTTAAATAAAAAATTCAAGGAAAAATGTAAAGTTCTATGAAAGAAACACTCAAAAAAAAAAAACCCCAAAACATGTTACATATAAAAGTTTTTAAAAAAAACATCTTTATATTGTGTTTTCTCACATCTTAAGAACTAACAGCCATACAGCTAAGTTGACCTTTTTCTTGAGACACTTCTGCCTCTATATCTAAACTCTGCCTTTGTTGGTTCCTGAAGTGTAAAAAAAAAAGAGAAAAGAGAAAAAATGTTTTAGGACAATCTAACATATTTCAGTCTTTTTGGAAGTGTTTCTTTTGTAAACTTTTAAAAGTTATCAATAAAAAAACAAAGCTATGTCAAACCCATGATAAAAAGACTTTGATACATTCATGCCCCTATTGGCTCAGGACCTTGGTACCACTGGACTACTTTGCACCATTTTAATTCATGACTAATTGCTTATGTCTTGTATTAAGAAAATGTTATTATTGATACAGTACATTAAAAATATAAAATGAATAATATCGTTCAGAACAGTAATTGTTTTGTTAAGAAATTTTCTAATTTAAACTCTATTAAATTATAAAGTATGATACAGATAGAAAAAGAAAATTTATAAATAAATTTTTATTTAGCTTTGTACTAATTCCAGTTTTAAACCTCTTCCTATCCTATAAACACCTACAACTTATATGACAGGTCCATAACAGGTTTAGTTGGGCCCACAATACTGGCCACAAGGTGATTGTGAAGCCTGATCATTCTAATAATAATAATAATAATGTGAATCTGATCTAGATGTCACTGATTGACTAAATTAATGCTAGACACTGGCACATTGTTAAGGTATATGGGTGACCACAACTATGCACATTCATTATCAATCAATAGGGTTGACTAGAATATATGAAAATTGGACTAGAATATGAATTTTAAATTATTAGAGCATGGAAAAGATCCCCAATGCAGAGTACTAACAACCTTAACAGGCAGCCATTTGGTTGATTCAGGATTTGAACCAGAATTCTCCAAGTGATCTTAGTCATCTCAGAAATAATTATCTAGCCAATTCAGAGAATTGAGAATAGGAGATCAAGAAGAAAAAAAAAATGGCATTTGTCTTAAGCAAATCCTGATCAGATAACCTTGTTATAAGACATTGTTCTACATCTGTGAGGTTTGGTTTCAAAAACAATATGGCTCTCAACTCATTCAGGATGGATGCCATTTCAGATGTCCTGTACTGTACAATAGCTGATCTTGTTAGGGTCTGACTAGCTGCCATTTGTCTTATAGTTAATAATGTACTTGGTAGCATGTACCAAGCATGGCATATAGAGCATAACCCACTGACATGTCATTATTCACACAGTATTGCTAGTGTTTCAAAAACTGTTATAAAATAAATAATTTTAAAACAATTTTGAAACTGATTTCTATATATAATTTAAAATAAAGAAGAAATACAATTAAGACTTTCTCTATATGAGATGACAAAGAAAAGAATCACAAAATGAAATTATTTGTATATTTTATGAAGTTTCAGATATTTTTATAAATCAAACAAACAATTATTTTTCACTTGAATGAATTTCTTCATTAAAAATTCTAAGTTGTAACATAAACAAAAAGAATCGAAACATGACAATCAAGTTATGTTCACTCTTATAATTCATTCATTTGCTAATGAAATTCCACAAAATAAATTTTTAGTTGTATTAATACAATCAAATGCCATTTATGCAGATCAAACATGACTGCACCCAATCTGGATTAATGAAAATGCAGATAAATTCCATACTGAAAACAAATTCACATGCCTTACTGACTTGAAAACAATAGGAACACAAAAACAGTATTTTCATCCTTGCAAATGTGAGATTATTACATATGCACAGTACCTGTTAAAGGTTGTAAACAATGTTTCAATGATATCACAAAAAATAACAATTTTTCCACAAAATGTGTAAAAATTTAAAAAGTAATGACTTCAAACCAATCCATATACTGTATGCTGGAAATCTGGATTGAATGGGTTTGACTGTGCTTAAACATTAAAATTAGTTTGTTAGAATTTAAAAAAGAAAACACACTTAATTTTACATTAACAGATGGCTATTCATCCATTAAAAATTTATTACTACACCATATAATTTAAAGTATAAAATACATTCAATATTTTTTTTTGTTAAGCACCAGTGTATTTGTTCAATGATTTGAAGAAATATTTCCAAATCATTACTTTGCATTTTATTATGAAAAAACTGCTAATATCTTATGTTTGAATGTTAAGTTTGTTTTTATTTTATAAAACATCAAAATTTTAGTAAATATAAATGCTCTAACTGATGCAAATGACAATCATTGAATGTAAAGATATGTATTTAAGTGAGTAATTTGTCTAAATCCAATTCATAATGCTTTTCTCAGGAAAAAAAAACTTTGAAAACAAGCTCTTTCTGATTATACTCATCAGGAGTCAACAAGAGTGAGAAATCTCTCTTATTGAGTCCTGATTATGGATATATAACCCAAATGCACTGAAGTGAATTTTAAAGAATTTCACTGCAGATAACTATTTTGAATTTTTATTTATTATATAAAGACCCACATTGAAAATTCATAGGAACCTCACTGTAGTCTTAAAACATTATGTAAATTGGAAAAAAAAAAATTACAAGTTAAAACATTAGTTTGATAAATTTAGAATATACAAATCCCAAAATGAATATTGTTTACTGATGTAACCTGCTTCTTCAATAAAAACAGAATAAATAACATTTTATTAAAAAGATATTCCTAGAATTTAAAATGTAATAAAATGAACAAGATGAGTCTTTAATAAGCATGTAAATTTATGGACAGCTGAATGAAGCAAACAAAGGCAACAGCCTGCCACTCTGGGGAACCCAAGATCAAATCTGGGCAGGCAAAGAATTCTAGGAATTTTTCATGGATATCTCCTCCAGATATGTCAAGGCTTCATCTCTCATTACCTGGCTGCCTCCATTGAGAGATTGGCCAAATGGGCCTGGAAAAAGTTCTCTTAGTGGCTACAAGGCAGAGCCAATTAAGTTTTAAAAAATCCAGCAATGAGTTGCTTAACCTTCCCAGCAACATTTGGTGGCACCATCTGTTACGATATTTTATTATTAAAACCTTTTATTTTTAACTATTATAAAATGGCAAAAAGCTTAATTTCTAGGATAGGGATGGATTTTTATAAAAAATTGTAAATGATAACAACAAGTAAAATCATCATTAAGTCTGACCCCACTGGATATATACATGATCCCCTTTATCTCACCACCCCTTGCAAAATTTCAGAAATTTTTAACAAAAAGCATAGCTTTTTGTTAAAAATTTGAAGCTTAATAACTCCTATGGAGTTATTAAGTTTCAAATAGGGTGAACAAATTCATGTTCCCCCCACACACACACATCCATAGACACAAACAGAAATTACCCCTGAATTTTTTGCATTTCTTGATGTTTTAAGGTCAAGAGTCCAAATGAATCTAGGGGGTTCATTTTTTGACCAATTGCCATACTTCCCTTTGTTATATATAACAACCGGGAAAGTAAAAACCAAATTTGTAAATTTAATGATAAAACTCTGCTAATTTTAAAATTAAGCAGTTTTTATTTTGAAGAAGAACCATTACATCATTTTTTTGTGATTATAGTAGGATTTATTATATAAAGACCCACATTGAAAATTCATAGGAACCTCACTGTAGTCTTAAAACATTATGTAAATTGGAAAAAACAAAATTACAAGTTAAAGCATTAGTTTCATAAATTTAGAATATACAAATCCCAAAATGAATATTGTTTACTGATGTAACCTTCTGCTTCTTCAATAACTAACTTGCAAATTACTCTGATGTACTGTACAGTACAGTACATTACACAATTAAAAACAGAATAAATAACATTTTATTAAAAAGATATTCCTAGAATTTAAAATGTAATAAAAATTGATGCAACCATTCTTTATATTTATTGCAACAAAATCTGTTGAACTATACAAGAGACAATATATATTTTCAATAAGAATATATCTATAGGGACAATAACAGACATCATCCAAATACATATGTTGTGCAATATGGCAAGGAAGGTAATCTATATTCACTCTAGGGATTTTTTTGTTTTTTTTTAATGAGGTACAAGGCAGTGCAAAATGTATTGAAAATAATACACTTAGTTGTTATATGTTTATAGTTAGTTTATACACCAATATATTTTGAGTGTATCTGTACATCTCTAATTTCTGATTAGAACATATAGTACTGTATCTTAAACTAAGTCACAATTTTGCCGATATTTACATATATTTTCTCGCATATTAATGATATCATAACAAAAATCAAGATTTGTCTTGAGTTTTTTGAAGTTATACGTCTTTTTTCCCTCTTAATAAGAAGTACGGTACATTATGTTACAAAATAGTACAATGAATCATGATTTCTTCCAAACATAGAACATTTCAAGAGGTTTGTTCAATTTCCAATACTTTCCATTTATCTGATCCAGAGTAAGACTTCCGTTCAGAGGTATGTATTGATCCAGGGAGGTTGTAATATAAATGGTGAAGAGAGAATTTGTTTCTGGAACCTCATTTCCGATGTCATCTGTCTGATGGTCAAATGCAAGTCTCATGGCTAAATATTTTGCTAGGTGATCAACTAAAAATTAAATAAAACATCAAGTTTAATAAAAATGTCAGCAATTGTAAGATTTAACTTATGTGGTAGAATCAAAAATAAACTGAAATTTTGATATAACCTTTATACATTAATAGTCTATGTATTTACAGAAGACCACCTTCAAAATTACTTCTGCAGTTACACATTTCTGCCAGCATCCACACCAATTATCAAAGCAATCTTGGAAGATATTTCTTATTATGTCTTTAAGGGCTTTCATTGCTGCAGTTTCCAGATTCAGCTTCCATCAGTCTTTTTTGGTTAATGAATATCTGACCAAGATGGTCATAACAATGCTTCCTCAACTTCTTTATCTCTTGATCTTGTGCTCCAAACATTTATCTATTCCCTAAAGCAAAAGAGAAGTTGAAGAGTTGCAGATTTCAATCAGCAGCAGAGGTGGAAGCCACAGCAACAAGAAAATCATCATCAAAAAAACAAAAAAAAAAAAAAAAAAGCTTCCAGGACTGCTTTAATAAACAGTGTGGACAAAGGTAGATGTACCATACGTAACCACAGTAGAAACTTATTTTGAAAGTGGTGTGGTGCAAGCATTTCTATGTATTGTGTAATGACATCTGTGTCAAAAGTTTAAGCATAGAGTCAAAAATAAACCAAACACATTGATTACAAAGTCCTGCATACATTTTGAAACAACATAAAAGAAAAGATAATTCAACTAAGATAACACAATTTCCAGCAACAGAAAAACCTAAATAGTTTTTAATATTAATTAAGAAACAGATGGTGTTTCAATCTATCCAAAACCAAAATGTTAACATTACAGGAAAAAAGAACAGTGCATGCTGTGACAGACAAAATCAAGTTATTGTCCAAGTTGTTCATTCATATGACAAATCAAGATGAAGTAAATTTACACAGGTCATGCTTTTTGATACTGAGGAGAAAAATCAATACCTAACTACAGTGTTTCTTTGATGAAGCAACCTTTCATCTAACCAGCAAAGTCAACTGGTTAGATCAGAGATGGGCAACCTTTTTCTATGTAAGGGCCGCATTTTAAAACTTTTGAACTGATGCAAGCCACATACAAAAGAAAAGAGGAGAAAAAATGCCAGTAAATCACAATTATTTATTCGTATATTATTATAAATTAGCATATGTATACTTAGAATTAGCTTCTGGAACTGATGTAAATGTAATATATCAGAAATATTTGGTTAAATATTTAAAACTAGCAGTGATTAATTAGTTTCAATGTGTCTGTTAGCCGGTTTCTTGTTTTAATTTTTACTAAATTCATTGCAGAAAAAATTTCACATACATAAGTTGTAGAAATAACATTTGAATTTTTGCTACATACTCCCTGAAGCTGGGAAATTGATATATTTATTCATATTTTATGCAACATGGGCCACAAAAAATATTAATGCAGGCTCTGGGTTAGATGAACCGTTTAAATGATCAACTATTTTCTTCATTCTATTTCTCCAAGCATTTGGTTATTGTCTTTATTAGTGCTCATTGATCAAATAATCTAATTTCACTTGTTTCTATTCATGTTCCTTAAATTCATTGAAACTATTCTGAATTTCATGCCACCCAGACATCTTCCTCAGCAGTATCATTCAAATTTATGATCCTTATCAACATAGAATAAATATTTTCAAACAAATCACAAATTCAGAATATAATATACAGATATGTTTAATATATTAATACAAACTGAAGAGCTAAACTTCTTTGATTTTCAAAACACCAGACAAAAAGTGAACATTTTACTAAAATGGTAGGATGGCTAGGTCAGAGGAGGAAAGTACTGTCCTGTTTGTACAATACATATGGTCAGTCTAGTTTGGACATTTGTGTCAAAGTTAAATGAAGTTTTTCTAGATGAAGTGGTAGACATAAGCCTATTTCATGGCTTCCTCAATCACCAGACATTACATCTTTTGATTTTTTATGTTAAAGACTCCATCTACACAACACCAAATCCAATGCAGTTGTTCTGAAGAACAAAATTGCTGAAGCTATCCAAATTGGTACTAAAAACAATGTATAGCTTGAGAGTGAATATTGGTTGGATGTGTTGCAAACTACTAATGTTTTTTTATTTAGATTTCCATCAATATACAAGTTTGTTCTTCTACTGCCACAAACTGTACTAAGTTAGTCAATTATTTTTTCAGTTACATTGTTTCAAAATGTATGCAGGACTTTGTGTCTAGGGATTGCAATTGCTGGATCCCTCATCCAGCAATCCAGCTGGATCTGCACATTCTTTGACCTGTTGGATCTGCAAATGCTCAATTAACTTTCTAAATAATGGCGCAAGTCTACATTGTCGGCGTTGCCGCTTTGCTAACTACTAGACTGCTACTAAATACTTACTCACTACTTGACTAACACTAATAATTAAATTAC
This sequence comes from Centruroides vittatus, assembly GCF_030686945.1. Taxonomy (NCBI): domain Eukaryota; kingdom Metazoa; phylum Arthropoda; class Arachnida; order Scorpiones; family Buthidae; genus Centruroides; species Centruroides vittatus. Next base: position 374,672 of record NW_027120828.1, read on the forward strand.
TTATAAATAAACTATACAGCAATCAATCCAGCAAAATTTAATAAAATAATAACGTATTCAATTGCTTTTAATGATCTTCCTCGGTTACAAAAAAATACAACATTAACTACAGAACATAAAATGTGTTCGGAATAAATATATAAAGAATAGTTCTTAATTACATCCCATTTTTAAACAAGATACAAAGATATACTGCCAGATATAATAATTTTCACATTGTATACCGACGTAATCCCACTGTTTTCAAACTTTTAAGAAACGATAAAAAGAAAGAGGATCAGAATTCAACAACAGGTATATATTCAGTGCCTTTACACAACCAACATTTCAATTCCAAGGTTGTTTATGTGGGTGCAACAATGTGCAGTTTAAAACAAAAGTTCAAAGAGCACAAATATACAATCAGTAAGAACCTTGACAACACTGTGCTGGAATCATATGCAAGACAGGATGTTAACATCCAATGGGATCAAGTGGCAATTATAAAAACGACAACGAATTGTCAAAGGGTATCTCAAGATGGCAATCTCTCGAGGAGAATAGGCAATCTCTCAAGATGTTTCTTGAGAGATTGGAAATCATCCATCAGAATAAATAGCGAAAAGGAAAGGGCTCACATCATGTGCGCCTTTCCTTTCCACTATTTATTTTGTTTATTTATCTGTATTTTGTCTGCTTGGGCATTTTCCGTTAATTTTTATATAATTTTTATGTTCGTCTGAACACATTTTATGTTCTATATTTAATGTTCTATTTTTTTTGTAACTGAGGAAGATCGTTAAAAACGATTTAAAACATTATTATTTTATTAAATTTTGCTGGATTGATAAAGGTGTAGTTTATTTAACTTATTCTACTTCCAGTACATAGTTTTTATATACTTATAAATAACTACAGACTAATATGTAGAGCCTATATAAGAACACTGATAAGACTGATAGCCACTTAGCCACTGATTATCCATCCTTACATTATTATGCCTATAATATAATATATTAATATAGATTAATTAGTAGAATTACCTTTGCTATTATTTAACTCAAAGATTACATTATAATTATAATCTAACTAAACATTTAAAGTTAATTATCTCTATCTCAAGTGTTAAACCACCAAAGTTAAGTTTACTACTTAAATGTGTAAGAAGTTTTACTGATTTATAGTGACCAATCTAAATAATAAAAGCTTCTTAATTATTTCAAAAAAAAAAAAAAAAAATGTTTCATTTCTTTAAAAAACCATAAATTTCTGGACAGACAGATAACTTCATTGCACAAAAAATACATCAGTGCTGGATCCAACTGGAATGATTTTGGTTCAGCAAAAATCCAGCTGGATTGCAATCCTTATTTGTGACCATGTTGTATTTATTTCTTAGAAGATTATTCAATAGAATATTTGATACTTCAGTTACCCAAACATGGTAAAAATAAATCTAATCTTATTCTAATATCTATCCATTCTAAATGAACAAAACTCTTTAAGATCAATATTTTATAGATGTTTAAACAAAAATATCTTTTAAATGTTTAAAATGAAGAGGAATATTCAATACCCAAAATGAATAATCAAGGCTTAAAACAATAAAAGTTCAGTTACTTAAGTCAAATAATAAAATTTGATAATAAAAATGTTTTTGTTGTATTTAGTACCAGCATCAGATTGGATTTTGAAAAAAACAATACAACTTCTTTCAAACATTCTTTTCACACTCCAGCCTGATGCTGGTACCAGCATTCTGAAAATATTTATCAGTTTTTCTCATCTAACTTCTTAGAGATGAACTTTTATTAGTTGTTATAATAATTACATGAGTTAAAAAAAATAGTTAAAGAAAGTAGGTTTTATATTCAGTACAATTCATCAAAATATTGAATATCCTATTAAATAATCTTCATAAATACAAAATTAAATGTTTTATCAAATATTAAATGTTTTATCAAATATTATCTTATATTTATACATAATTCATATTGCAGATTTCTAGATTTGATAATATGAGTATTTACTAAAAATTATTAAAAGGCAAACTAAATATTCAATAGTTATAAATAATAAGAGCAAAATTAGCAAGAGTTTACTGTATTTAAACAAGTTAAAATGAAATTAAGAAAAAACTTAAAACTTGAATTCATTTAAGAGAGTCACAGATACAGATATTTATATGTATTACTAGACTGATCATAATTTTTTCATACCAAATGGAATGGGAAGTGGCAGGTGATTAAAATAGGGCATCTCTTATTAAAATTTCGTCAAAAAATAAAGGTGAGCATTATTAACAATTTGTTAGTAGATTATTAGTGATATTGATTTGATGGCATAAAAAAAGAATATGCAAATTTCTTTAAAAGATTTTAATGAAAAAGTAACACCTTTATTACAATATGATATCAAATTTAATAGTCAGGGTGATGTAGAAGGTTTCTTAACATCAAACCAAGCATATTTTTCAAATGAACTTAATTTGTTTACATTATTTTGTTTAAGTTCTGGTCACTTGAAATTTTATTGTAAAACTTATAAAGCAAAACTGTGGCATACAATGCAATAATTAGATTTTTTCATAGTTTCAATATTTAATTTCAACTTCTTTTTCAGCCGTAGGGAATTCACAAGTGAAAATATTCTTTCTAAAGAAGATATAGTTCCCAAGAGGGGAAAAAACTAATTTTATCAATAATAATTAAAATCTTGGAATTCAAGATCCTTTTCATGCATTTCATTAAATATTTTGACTTACCTATCAACAATGCTGATTTTTTTTCTTCAGTCAATTTCTTCAAATGTTTTATTATTAATCTTTATTAGAGAGGTTGCGGTCGACGTTTTCATCACAAAAACGTGAATTCAGTGCCACCATCCTGTAAGCCTAGAAGTTTGACAATGGCATTTGAAACGTCAGTGGAATCATGCTTGATGTTCCAAATGCTATTGTCAAACTTCTAGGCTTACAGGAAGGCAGTACTGAACGTCCGATGTTCACGTTTTCACGATGAGAACTTCAGCTGTAACCTCTCTATTAGCACCCAACTGCTAAATTTCATCCAATACCATTTGTGCAATATGTGTTCCTTAAATTCATTGCAACTATTCTGTAAACTATATTTCAAGCCATTTCTTCCTCAGTATCCATTCAAATTGATGGCCCTTATTGATGCAGAATAAGCATTTTCTAGCATATCATGAGTTTTGAATACAATATACAAGTGTGTTTAATAAAATAGGATAAAAGTGAAAAATTTACTAACACCATAGTGACCAGAATAAAATACAGAAGATGTTATATATAGTCAGCCTATGTATTACCAAGTACATATGGTGATGTAAGATAATTTAAAGAAATATCATTTTTTTTGTTTGTTTTTCTTTTTATTTCTTTCTGTAATTTTTTGGTTTTAAGAAACTTTTTTAATAATTTTTTCAAAGTTGTAGTTTTTTTACTATGACAAAAGTAGGCTAAACATAACAGTTAACCTAATTAGATGAAGTTTTATAAATATGAACACTCAGCCCACCAGTGGCCAAGCGGTCTTCATTCCCTGAACACTGGGAGTTCGGTCGTGGGGTTGCGCCTTGCTAGCCACGAGGAGTTGTCTGGATTTTCTCCATGTCTGTAACACCTAAATAGGGGCCAGTTTCCCTTAAAAAGACCTCCCATAAGGCATCCCCCTAAGCAGATCACCAAGTGTTGCATTGCCATAACTAAACAAACAAACAAATATGAACATACAAACCTGATAGTTATATATTAAAGCCAAATGATTGCCAAAATATTCCTATTACTATTAGTAGTAATAGTATTATAGTATTAATAATAGTAGTAATATAGTCAGATATAATTCAGCTTTAATAGATGAAGTTTTTTCTTATCTTTGCATAAGTTATTCTTTACAATCTACTTAATGCAAATATTTAATGCAAAAATACATTTTTAACAAAAAATATGCCGTAGCACAAATAGTCCAGATAGACAGCCACAAGTGCAAACATTTCTGCAAGAGATATTTAAAGTGGTGATCACAATAGAAGCTTTAATTTTGTGATGACCAATGATTTTTTCATTGCTACAAAATGAAAAAATTATTACTTGCCACCCAATTTCTCACTTTTCTAACTGCATTTGTCTAAAATTAAATATATTTTTAAAAAGCCAATGCTTAATTTCTGCTTGATATTTATCAAATATACAATGAAGAATCTACTTGAAAGTTTCTAACCTAATCTACATACAGGGCTTGTGCAAGACTTAAAATATGCTGTCATTTTGACTTGTGAATCATAGGAATATGAGTCAAGTAGGAAGAATTGCAAGTCAAATTTTTAAAAATTTATTTTCTAATAGTCATTGATTTCATAATTAAATACATCAGTTTGGTTCAGACTGCTTTCTTACAATAATATGAATTTTAATTTAATATAGTAGATGAATATGCTACAAGATAAAAAAAAATTACATTTTTCTTCTGTCTTTCATACATTCAAATGCTTCAATAGCTTTGCATTTGGAAACTGAAAAACTGATGGGCTATTTAAGGTGATTGTCATCAAGGTTTTTCAATCATTATTTTTCAAGCAGCTCTGTTGAGAGCACTTTATCCTAAATGCTCTCACATGGAACACTGTTCAATGATAAAACTAGACCACAAGTGTGATATGCTTGCTACAATACATTTATTAATTGTGGTTTAATATTCATTTGAGCTTTTAATTTATTTTCATTTTTACAAAATTTTATAATTTACAAGAATTAATAATAAAATATTTTCAATTATTTTCCATTCTTGCTAGTTATTTTGCTGTATCAATTTACCAAATTATACTATTCCTAGAGGTTTTGTTATAGATTTTTGTTTATGTGTTAACTACTTTTAATAACTTAATAAACTAAAATAAAACTTAATAAAAAAAAGACAATATTAAAAACTAAATGTAATGCATAGTAGTACACTTAATATTAATAAGCTTTTAATTTTCTGAATTTAATGATACTACTGATAGTTTTTTTTTCTGATAAATAGTTTACCGGAGTAGGCCAAAAAATCATCCAATTGATAAAAAAATCATAACCTTTATCATTTAAACCACTAGGGCCACTCAAACATGTGCATTTAAGAGAGAGGAGAAGGTTGTGAAAAAGTATATCATTTTATACAATAGAGAAGGTGGACGTTGAGGCATTGTCTATATCAGCAGTTCCCAACTTATTTTTATTGTGGAACCCTTTCCACCTTAGTAAAAAATGTTGGAACCCTGACATTTTTTAATGATTATAGATAAAACAGCAAATAGAAACAATAAAAACAATTTATTGTTTTTATTGTTTCTATTCTCAAAACAATAAAAACAATTTATTATTTTTATTGTTTAATGTTATTAACTCTGTATTGAAATTGCAAAAAAAAAAAAAGCAAGCTATTAATTATTGTGACATCGTCATAATGACAGGCTGCAATTTTTAATCATATTCTTAATTTATTCAGTTTTTTAATTTAAAATGTATGTTCTCCATCTCAAATTAGTATGTTGTCCCTGTACAACATACTTTTCCTGATAACAACAGAGTCATGCTAGTCACCTACGTAACCTCCATTCAGGGGGATTTTTGAATTGAATTCACTTGACTTCCAATCCAATGCAACTAAACTATACACAAACTTCCACTGCAAGTTTATGTACAGTTAATCAGGGCCTCCTGCCCCTAAGCCTTCCATATCTGGTCTTGGCTTTCATATATCTGACATTGTTCTTGAAATTAAGGACAGTGGGAATTTATAGGACAGCGACAGTGGGAATTTATAGGTCTACAGTTTTTTCAAATTGCAGTCCAAATACTTAAACTATCACAAAACAATTACAGTGCAAAACTCTTTGACTGATATATCTGCTTGTACACTGTACTGTTGCACTACAACATACTACAGATGATGGGACACAAAAATTAATCTCTTGGCAACTTTGACATTAACTAAAAACTCAGGTTTTTGAATGGATATTCATATATATATATATGTGGGACCTATATATATATATATATATATATATGTGGGAGGCGGGGCGCCATCGGACGGCGAGGGACGAAGGCGAGAGCGGGACGGGGCGAGACTTGGGTGTAGCCAGACGACGTTTGAGAGGAAAGGCGGGAAGAAGACGGAAGACGAGTCCAGACGGGACTTCATTTTTCTTTTCCACTAAGACGAGACGATTCAAATTTAATGTTCAATGTTTATGTCGTTAATTGTAATGTCTAGTGTCACAATTAAATGTTAGTTTAGTAAGCAATTAAGTGTCTTTACTGGACTAAACACAAGCGAAGTTACAAAAGTAGGAGACAAGACGAAAAGAAAGTCCTACAAAAGTGGGGGCTCGTCCGGGATAGGAATAGGCTTGGATGTGGATTAGGCTCAACTCGAGAAGATTCGACGAACTGTGCTTTGGTTTTGTGCGTACGCTGGACATTTACGGACATTTCTGTTTTGTGAAAATTTCGACGGTGGACAGTCCGAATACATCGACCTCCGGAAGAACTTCGACTTACATTTCGGCAAACCGTGAGTAATTCTAAAATTCTATTTTTAAGATGGCGACGCTCGTAGAAATTATCGGCGAAACGCTAAAGTCGGCCTCGACAAATTCGATAAAATTGTTGCATCAACTTGTATTCGAAAAGATTGGAGATAGAAATAACAGAAAAAGATTGAGAACCTTTGGTGGATTCAATTTTCCATCCAAAGAGGACGAAAACCTAAAAAAGAAAGTGCAATATATTAATGAGAACTTTCGATTAAACGATCTGGTTGTTTTGTGCAACTTGTTAAATGTTAAATATGACGGTACTAAAGACGAAATCGTCGAAAGGCTTGTTCTTTCTCTTTCTGACTTAAGATCATTGCAATCAAATCGGATCTTGGCAGACGTTGATACCGAAGACGAAGATGTATTAGAAGTTCAGTCTGTCGATGATTCACCTGGCAATAATTGTCCGCGCGTTTCGGATATGAGCAAACTTTCCATTAACTTTCATGACGTGAAAAACGTAATCAAACCTTTCGATGGTAGTGAGTATTGTTCTATCGATAAATGGCTGGTTGCATTCGAAGACTTTGCTAAAATGATGACTTGGTCCGATTTACATAAATTTATATTTGCAAAACAATCCTTAACAGGGTTAGCGAAATTATTTGTCGAAAGTCAAAGTGGTATTAATTCCTGGGATAAATTGAAATCGGAATTAAAAGCGGAATTTGGTAGTAAATATAACTCAGCGCGATTGCACGGTATGTTGGCTAAACGCCAAATGCTCTCCAATGAATCTGTGCAAGAATATTTCTTTAAAATGCAAGAACTCGCTAGTCATGGAAAAATTGAACCTGACGGGTTGATCGAATATGTTATTTCCGGTATACGTGACATACCCAGCAACAAAGCGATGTTATACGGAACAGATAATTTAACAGAATTTCGTGAAAAGTTGAGAGTGTATGAGAAGATCCGGTCTGCGTATTCTCGTTCGGTTCAGTCTAAACCGAATCTACCTACAGAGCATCGAAAACCCCAGCCTTATCGGAGTAAGCATGACGGTAAAACTGTCAAATGTTTTAATTGTAACGAAATTGGTCACATTTCGAGTAATTGCTCGTATAAATCTGAAGGTACTAGATGTTTTAAGTGCCAAAGATTCGGCCATAAAGCTAACGCTTGTCCTCAAAAAGAAGTAAACAAAATGGGACTAAGCCATTTCTCTGGATGTAACAACAAGATTGAAACGGATGCTGAAATCCTAGGTGCAAAAACAAAAGGACTCGTCGACACCGGGTCGGAAGTAACGATGATATCAAGGCATTTTTATGAAAAAGTAGGAACTCCGAAATTAAACTCAGATAATGCATCTTTAATTGGATTAGATGGGAATAGTGTTTCTCCGTTAGGTTTCTTCGAAAGCGAAATAAAGATTGACGAATACTCTCTTCCTGCAAATATTTACGTGGTAGAAGGTGATCTATGTAATTCTATGATAATAGGAACAGATATTCTGAATAAACTGAACTTCTCTATAACAAACTACGGATTCAAAGTCATGGGAAAGCGAAGTCAAAATACTATTCGTGTTAACTATACTCGAATTTTTGTTCCCGATGGAAAGTCTGCAGCTGAATCAACACTCGTTAGATCAGATGACGCCCCTAGAAAGGAGCAGATGTCCCTTTCGCATTCCGCTGAGAAGGGAGAGGGAAACGGTTTTCAAAACATTAAATCACTTGGCGAGCGACCACCCCTTGTGGTCAGTGACACAAACGACTTCGGCGCAAATAAACAAGAAAAGTTGACTTCCAAATCTGATACATTCTCGATGCCTTACGATAGAAGCAAGAAAATACAATCAAGTGCAGATATGGGCAGATTGAACCGTTTTAACCATGTTTCGTTCACCGACGACAGGGAGTATGATTTAACTGATCCCTCAGAAGCTGAGAGCGAAAAAACATGCTTTTTGAGTCAATTGGCAGATGCGACCGATTGTCAGATAGACTTAAGTCACATTCTGGACACAGAACAACGACAGGATTTGATGAAACTAATTACAACCTATGAGCCAAATAAGGTTAAGGATACCGGGTTGAAGATGCAAATTATTTTAACTGACGAAATCCCCATTAGTCATCGCCCACGTAGAATGTCATTCGAAGAACAAAAAATAGTAGAAGACCAAATCCAAGAATGGCTAGACGGTGGCATAATCAAACCTAGTTGTTCGGATTACGCTGCGCCAGTAGTTTTATGCAAGAAGAAAAATGGCAAAATTAGACTGTGCGTCGACTTTAGAAAGTTGAATCGGAAAACGGTCAGAGATCACTTCCCCTTGCCTTTGATTGAGGATGTGATAGATCGTTTGGAACAATCAAAAGTGTTCACGTCGCTCGATTTAAAAAATGGATTTTTCCATGTTGACATTGATGAGAAATGTAGAAAGTATACCTCTTTCGTTACACACGAGGGCCAGTACGAATTTTTAAAGGTTCCTTTTGGCTTGTGTAATAGCCCAAGCGTATTTCAACGTTATATTTACCATGTGTTTAGACCGTTGTTACAAGATAGAACTGTAGTAATTTATATGGATGATATCCTAATACCGTCATCAAACGCACAGGAAGGTTTAGAAAAGTTGAAGCGTGTACTGGAAGTAGCTTCAGAATATGGGTTGGAACTTAATTTCGAGAAATGTCAATTCTTAAAGAACGAAGTAGAATTTCTCGGCTATGTCATCAAAGACGGAACAATTAGACCTTCTCCGACTAAAACAGCAGCCGTTCAAAAGTTTCCACAACCCAAAACCGTAAAACATGTTCAAAGCTTTCTAGGACTCACGGGTTATTTTAGGAAATTCATTCCCCACTATTCGAAGATAGCAAAACCCTTAAGTGATTTACTTAGAGATGGAGTAAAATTCAGATTTGGTTCAGAGCAACTAGAAGCGTTCCAAAAATTGAAGGACATGCTATCACAAAGTCCAGTTCTCCATATTTTCAAGCGTGGTGCTCCATTAGAATTGCATACAGATGCAAGTTGCCTCGGGTTCGGAGCAGTTTTGCTACAGCAAGCTGACAACGGAAAGTATTACCCGATTAATTATATGAGTAGGAAAACATCACCTCAGCAAGAAAAATATAACAGTTACGAGTTAGAAGTACTCGCGATAATCGAGGGCTTGAAAAAATTTCGAAACTATTTGTTGGGTTCCAAATTTAAAATAATTACGGACTGTGCTGCGTTCCAACGAACACTCGGAAAGAAGGAGCTTACCCCAAAATTAGCAAGATGGTCTTTATTACTTGACGAATTTGACTATGAAGTTGTCCATAGGAAAGGCAGTCAGATGAAACATGTAGATGCACTAAGCCGCAATACAGTTTTACTAGTTACGCGCTCTTCCGACGAAATAACGACAAGGATTGTGTCTGCGCAGGATACTGACGAGGATATAAAAGCTCTTAAAGATTCAGTGGGAAAAGGAGAGACAAATGACTACGTGCTGAAAAATAACGTTCTATACAAATACGAAAACGGACTAGAACTGTACGTTGTACCCAAGTCGATGCAAACTGACTTAATCAAACACGTACATCGGAAAGGTCATTTCGCAGCGGCGAAGACGGAGGATCTTCTAAAATGCAATTTTTATATCCCAAACGCTAGAAAACACATAGAAAACGTCATACTGAACTGCGTTGACTGCATACTATATAATAGGAAAAGGGGGAAAGGTGAAGGCTTATTAAATCCTATACCAAAGGGAGACAGTCCTTTGAGCACATACCATGTAGATTTTCTCGGACCACTACCCTCAACGAACAAAAACTACCAGCACATATTCACGGTAGTAGATAGTTTTACTAAGTTTGTGTGGTTTTACCCCGTTAAGTCAACAACTACACGAGATGCTTTGGATAAGTTGAGGATCCAACAAGCGGTATTTGGAAACCCGTCTCGTATTGTCACGGATCGTGGAACTGCTTTTACCTCCAAAGAATTTAGCGATTATTGCACCAACGAGATGATTGAGCACATTACGATCGCCACAGGTATCCCTAGAGGAAATGGACAGATAGAGCGTATGCATAGCATCTTGATCCCCGTTTTGGCGAAACTCGCGCAAGAAGACGCTACAAAGTGGTACAAATATGTTTCAGACGTCCAAAGAATCATCAATAGTACACCAACGCGTAGTACCAGATATACACCTTTCGAAATTTTGATCGGTACCAAAATGAAAAATAAAGAAGACCTAAGAATAAAAGAGATCTTGGAGGAAGAATTTTTAAATTTTACGATGCAAGATAGAGACAAGATCCGAGAAGATGCCAAACAAAACATCCTGAAACTACAGGAGGAAAATCGTAAATCTTACAATAAGAAGAGAAAACCAGCTCCCAAATATCAGGTTAACGACCTTGTTGCCATTCAAAGAACTCAGTATGGGACAGGACTCAAACTAAGGCCTAAGTTTTTTGGGCCTTACAAGGTTACCTCGACGATGCCTAGGGATAGATATGCGGTTGAGAAAATTGGTCATCATGAAGGGCCTAATGCGACTGTTACTGCAGCTGACCACATGAAGCCATGGCCCATTGACCTTGACTGACATCAAGAACTTTTTCTTATGTTTTTGTGTGTGTGTGTGTGTGTGTTGTTTTTTTCTTTTTCTTAATTTTCCAGTCGTCTCTCCGAGGACGGAGAAAATTGCAGGATGGCCGAGTTGTGGGAGGCGGGGCGCCATCGGACGGCGAGGGACGAAGGCGAGAGCGGGACGGGGCGAGACTTGGGTGTAGCCAGACGACGTTTGAGAGGAAAGGCGGGAAGAAGACGGAAGACGAGTCCAGACGGGACTTCATTTTTCTTTTCCACTAAGACGAGACGATTCAAATTTAATGTTCAATGTTTATGTCGTTAATTGTAATGTCTAGTGTCACAATTAAATGTTAGTTTAGTAAGCAATTAAGTGTCTTTACTGGACTAAACACAAGCGAAGTTACAAAAGTAGGAGACAAGACGAAAAGAAAGTCCTACATATATATACAAATATCCTCCATATAACATCATAGACAGGTGTCACTCATCTGACGTGAGTGTCCGTCACTAGTATCGTAGTATGCACAGTACCATCAGGCATCTGACTGGCCACTCCATCATTAGATTCAATAGGCTTATGCTATAAATATGGACGAATTAAAGTATATTTAACGATTGTATTATTATTTATATGTTGGATAGTTTTAAGGTTATTTTTTAGAATGGTTTTTCTATCTAGCTTTAGGTTAAATTTTACCATTTTACAGTTCTCATTATCTTGTCAAATATTATATCATGATTTTGGTTTGTTACATTACCAATAAATCTATCCTCCCTATTTATAAAGCTACAAATAACTCTAGCACTTGTATAGGATGTCACCAGAGGACTCAATCCAAGATTATAACAATTACACCTTACATCTCAAATCTGCATTGGCACATTCATACATCTAGACTCAAAAAATTTTATTGCAGGTTCCATGGAACACAAGTTGGAAACCCCCTAGTCTACATGGACTTTAGTACTATTAGTGGCATAGGAATTTGTTTTTACATAGGCTGTTTTTTTTCAAAATCTCCAAGCTCCAATGGTCCATAAAAAAAGACAAATGTAAATAACAAAATGAATTTATTGCCAAAAGTTAGAGGTACAAACATGGTTACTTTTCAACATAATCACTGAAGATTGAGTCATTTGTCATATCAGTATATGAGCTTTTCCATCCCTTTGTCATAGAATGTTGCCACCAAGGACTTGAGATGGGCCCTAATGTTGTTTTGAAGATAGTCATTAGTCTCAAACCTCTGCCCTCTTAGCAACTTTTTCTGTTCAGGAAAGAAGTGGAAGTCAATCGACGCTATATGTTGGGTGTTTAAAGGTGGACTTCCACCTTTCAGACTTTCACCCAGCTTGGAACTTTTTAATGTGTGAAGACTTTCACCTCTTTCCTGAACTGAAAACATGGCTAGCAGGCAGAGGTTTGAGACTAATGACAATCTTCAAAATGTTGTTAAGACCATTTCAATTCACTGGTGGAAACATTCTATGACAAGGGGATGGAAAAGCTCATCCACAGATATGACAAATTCCTCAATCTTCACGGTGATTACATCAAAAAGTAACCATGTATATTACCAAAATTTAGGTACAAATTCATTTTGTTATTTACACTTGTCTTTGTTTTATGGACCATCGGAGCTTGAACCGTCTTCATATAAGCCTATTTACTAGTGATGTGAATAAACTATCAGAAAATATTTGCAAAACTTTTTTAACTAAGTCATTTCTTCGGGTATACTATAGATTGCACCCTATGGAATTTTGGGACTTTGAGTATATATTTTAACTCTGGACCAAGATGAGTTCAATGGTATCCTACTTTTGGACCAGAGACAAAAACTAAGAAAGTCATCATACTTTTTTAATGATATCATGCAGACAACACTGTAGTTGCTAGTACCGCCATCTTGTGGTAAAGTCTGCAAACCATTAAAAAAAGCACTGTGAAAGGCAAGACTGTTTGTGCTTCCGACGGACCTCCCAGAGGTTAGTGATTCATCCTTTACTGTTCATAACCTAGGTGATGTTTCTCATGTATTTCGAAGCCGTGCTGTTGCACGGCCAAAGCAGCGACAATGAGCACTGCAGGTGCCGACTGCTGAGGAGACACTGCCTCTCACAGCTGAAATGGCAAGCAAAGCAAGCTGAGAGACTGCAGTTCCCCATAGGCTTAAACTTATACTTACGCTCCAGGCAAATCCTGTTCAAAGCACTGATGTATCCAATCTCGTAATTCACTAGGTCCAGTTATCGATGGATTTCGAGATAGACGATTTTAAACACGCAATAGGCTTAGCAGAGAGAATGACATGACTCCCAATCATCGTGCAATTGCCGAAAAAGTATGATAACTTTCTTACTTTTTGTCTCCAGTCCAAAAGTAGGGTATTGGTGAACTCGTCTCAGTCCCCTCAGTTCAGATATATACTCAAAGTCCCAAAATTCCATAGGGTACAATCTATAGTATCCCATTTCTTCAATATCAGGGGCTCTAAGAAATATTGTACATCGTTAAAGGGGGAGGAGATTTGCCAAAAGTATGTAATTGTACACAACAGGGAGAGAGGAGTTCAAAAGTGACTCAAAAAATTATACACATAATTACAGTCTCACTCAAAAAATAATTCAATTTCCAATTTTTCACATAATATAGCAATGTGTTTAGCCACATTACTAATTATAATGAAAGACTGGTCACGCATTTGTTACAATAATTATTCATAAATTGGGAAGAGCCTATACTTATGATGTTGTGAAATATTGACTCACAAATGAAATTTTTCCAAGTCAGAATTGTAGACCTTCTAATATAGAAAAAATAAAAAAGTTATATAAACATTTTCTTACTGATAGTTTATTTGCACAATTACTAAGACTCATAAGAACAAATCTGTATACCACTAATATAACTAAAAATATGGGGGGCGTTACTGTCGTTCGGTGCTGTTGGTGAACTTTTCTATGCACTTAGCTTCACTGGAAGACCGACATTCGTCAATCGCATACTTACCACTTTTTGAGTTTCAAAGTTAAATTTTAAATTGATAAGAATAATTTACTAATAATAAGTATGATGCAACGGTCTCCGGCAAAAAGGGGAAGGCCACCACTCAATCGTACTAAAATAGAAGGAAAAAAGGATTCATCTTCGTCTTCTACTGTTCGACTCATTACTGACTACAATGCTTATACCGAAAAAGACTCTTCTGTACTCCCTTCTGCGTCTACTGGATTGAACCTCGGCACTGAACCTCAAAGTGCAGTTATTCCAGGTGAGCCAGTTGAACCTCTTCCTTCTCTTTCCCCTAACATGACGAATACATCCGACATTTCAATTACAACATTATGGAGTAAAATCTCCGATTTGATAACTTCCTCCAACGAAAAAATACTAAACCAAATGTCTACTATCAAAGAAGAATTAGATATAATTCGTAAAAGTGTACAGGAAACTAAAGACCAAAATAGAAAGATGAATTCACAAATTATTAATCTCGAACAACAAATTGAAATATTGAAGATAGAAAACGAAAGCATGCAATTTAGAATGGACTCATTGGTTAACGAACAGTATCGTAATAACGTAATATTATACAGATATCCTAGCAAAGAACCACCCAATAAAGTAGAAGTTTTTAATTCAATCAAGTCAATACTAAACATACAAGAATTTTCAATGGAGGATCTTCTCGCCGTGAACTCAATCTCCAAATCGGAATATCCGCACATTAAATTAACCTTTAAAAATATACAGATCCGAAATATCTTTTTTACGAACTTTATAAAAATGAAGCAAAAAAACTTATCGAATGAATGGAAAGACACTCAAATTGCCCAAGATCTTAATAAGGGATCCAGATTACGGCAGAAAAAGCTGTTGCCATTTCACTATGAGCTAAAGAAGGAGGGACATCTCTCCAGACTACGAGGAGATAGTCTGTTATTCGGTCATCACTCTTTGACCTATAGCTCCTCTTGGAGGGACTGGTGGTTTCTGATTCCTTTACTCCGTTCACTTTACCCACATCACAATCAAAATGACAAACTATCTATCAAAATAACCCTCATCAAGAATTAAGAAAGACATCTGGTCATCCGACAAGATCTTCAACTTCTTTATATGTTAAAACAAAAGCTTCGAATAATAACAGTTGTGGTCTAAGAAATTCCCACTTCGTTATTGTCAATTGGAACTCTCAAGGGCTTACAAAGAAAATCATCACCAGAGAATTTGTCTACCTATTAAAAAATACAGACATTCTAGCCATTACGGAGACTTGGTTGACTTCTCCACCTGATTCCCAGATTCAAGATAAAGAAAACTATTACATTGTTACGCAAATGGCTCAAAAATCTACGGGTCCGGGACGTCCTTCAGGCGGACTTAGTTTAATAATTAAAAAAAGGCTAGGCGATATTATACTCATTCAGCAAAACAATAATTACATTATTGTTCATCTACTAATTTCCAATTCAATCATCGATAATCTGAAAAATAAAGTATTGATAATTATGGTAATATATATCCCTCCCGAACAGTTACTGATCTTAGAAGAAGTATTTCGTCAATACGAAAAGTTGAAAAACATATCTCCGTATGTAATCATAGTGGGAGATTTTAATGCCCGTATCGCACAAACCATGGACTTATACTATAAAGGTCCGAATTTAAAAATACAAAATATCCGTAAATCTAAAGATGATAAATATAATAAATTGGGAAATCATCTCCTCAAGCTAATGAAACAAACACAATTATTCATTCTCAACAGAAGAATTGAAAAGGATTTCCCCTCAGAATATACTTGTGTTACTACTTCCGGTACGTCAACTATTGATCTAATAATCTGCTCAGAACTGCTTGTGGACTTATGTTCCGAACTCCAAGTTCTAAACTCTGATTCATCGGACCATTTTCCAGTCAGATCTATATTCGAGCTAAAAGCCAACTTCAACAGTAGGCAAGTAAATACATACTACCAGACAACTGTTTATAATTACGAATGTTTTCAAGCTCAAATTAGCAGTAAAATGAATACTTTAATATCTAAAGGATTGCTAGACGGTGAAGAGTATTATTCTAAATTCGAAGGCATTCTAAAAGAATTTATTCAAGTTCGGAAGATCAAAAATCCGAAAATTCGTGGTCCAAAAAACCCATGGTACGACATTGATTGTATCAAGTTAAAAAATAAAAAAACTAAAGCATTACACCAGTTTAGAAGACTATCTACAACCGATTCCTTTAAACAATACCGGCAATTTAAAATTACTTATTTCAACCTATTAAAAACCAAAAAACTAAATTACTTCAAAAAGTTACAACAAAAAATAATAGAAAATAAAAATAATGACATATTCTGGTCAACGATACAGAAATTTAGACGGCCGAATATAGAACAATCAGTTCATATTGAATTTTCTGACTGGATCACTTTTTATAATAGATTTACAGAAAAAAGTACTTCTCCAATGATCGAATTGACAAATTCAGTAAACGAAATATTCGATTTACAGGTTACTGCCGAGGAGATTGAAGTGTCGATCCGGAAGCTAAAACCGAAATCATCCCCCGGACCGGATCAAATCACAAATAAATTCATTAAATTACTTCCGCCATCTGGCAAGCAGGTCCTTCTTGACCTATTTAATCATTTTTATAACCACTCAAAATACCCAAAGTCTTGGAGTACAGCAAAAATTCTAATGATTTATAAAAAAGGAACCCGAACAGATCCCAAAAATTACCGCCCTATTGCTTTATTATCCGTTTTAAGAAAATGTTTCACTTCAATATTAGCCTCTCGATTTCAAAGCTGGTCTATAAAACTAGGTTTAAATTCACAATATCAGTATGCTTTTACTAAATCAAAAGGAACCGAGTCAGCTATTTTTCTATTATTGTTAATAATTCAAAATTATCTCCAGCGTAAGCGCAGAAAGATTTTTACTGCCTTTATTGACATTTCCAAAGCATATGACTCTGTGCATATTTCCATCCTGATTGATAGGCTAAGAAGGTTAGGGGCCGGTACCAAATTCTGTAATGTAATTAAGTGTTTATTTTCATCTTATACTATTAATATAGTTCATAATAATCAAACTTATCCGGATATAAAAATTCACCGGGGATTACTCCAAGGCGAACCTTTGTCACCTTATTTATTTAACTTATATATCAATGAAATAGACCATCTATTTTCCAATGACAATGAAGGAATTTACATTAATGGCCGCACTTATCATTACATTCTATATGCTGACGATCTTGTGTTACTAGCTCCAACTCGATCTACTTTGCAACGTAAAATCAATTTAGTCAATGATTACTTAAATACCATCTGTTTAACTATTAATACTGAAAAATCTAAAATTCTCATAATTAGAAAAAATGTTAAAATATCAAACCAAGAAAAAAGTTTCTATTTAAATAATCAACCGATTGATGTGGTTAACCAAATCAAATACTTAGGAGTTACTTTCAACTGGGACGGTGGATTCCACCCACATCTGGACCAACTTAATATCAAAATTAACCAACTCATTAATAATGTTATATATTTAGCTTCAAGATTAAGGATTTCGAATTTAAAAATTCACTTGAAGATGTTCCATTCATTTGTAGTTCCAGCACTCTATTATGCTAGTCCTATTTGGGCTTTGGATTTTTACTCAGATCTGGAGAAATATCATATTATATTTTTACGCAAACTCCTTCATATTGAGCGGACGGTTCCTGGATATGCAATTAGATCAGAAATAAACCGATATCAACTTTTTCCTCTATTTCTTAATCGGTTACTAAAATTTTACATCCGGATACTAAACACTGAAGATGATAATATAAAATTTCTATTTCTCGAAATGGCAAATCAAAGTAAAATTTCAGTCAATAATTATCGTACATGGTATCAAAAATTCAACGAGATAATTCAGTCTTATGGTATTTCATCCTTGTTGATTAACTCAAACGAAATTAACTGTAAATATGCTTACTCCTTAATGATGAACAATGCTTTGTCACAATCTATTGCTAAAGATCAAGTCACTATATTAAATTCAACTTATCACCATTGGTATCTGAATATGTTACATATTCCATCTCAATCGTGTATTGCTATGGTAAATTCTAACCTAAATGTAAAACGTATGCTACTTCAGATGCGGCTTAATTATAGTTCAATATTGATAGACAACGTATACATTGACTTCGCTAAAGAATGTTATTGGTGTAAATCTCGGCCTTTTTCTCTATATCATTTACTAACAGCGTGCATAGCTATTGAAGATGCTCAACGTAAATTTCAAATAAAAGAAATTTTTGCATCTACTCACGAACGAAATTTTAGATCTTGTCTTGACAATTTATCGATTATTAGTATGTATAAGATCTACAATTTTTTCTCCTATATAAATAAAATATTGTAAAATCAAACATAGCATCATAGGAAGTATTGTATGACTTAAATTGTTTACGTATAAAAAGATGTTCAAACTGAAACTAACGTGATAACGTTCAAAGATTCTTTGTATATCCAAGATTTATGTAACTAATCTTCAGCAAAATTAAAATTAAATTGTAATATTAACTACTAGATCCCCCTGTAACAAGGTAACCTTACTACAATAAAGTGATTGATAATAATAATAATATAACTAAAAATATCTAAATAGACAATGCCTCAACCTCTCTCTTAAACTGTTAATATAATTAATGGATGGCTGTAAAGAATACTTTTAAATCAGAAGAAAAGCAATTTGATAAGATAAATTTAAAAGTCAGAAATTTTAACTTTCATATAGTCTAATTTTATCATAATATTTTAAATCTACAATGCTAAATGATTCAAAAGAAACTCTGAGTTAAAAATTATAAAATATTCATTAATTTTTAATATTAATAAATATTAATATAATATATTAATAAATTATAATAATATGTATATTATTATAATTTATTAATTATGTATGAAATATTAATAAATTATTCTGTAATATATTATTTTGTCAATCATTTTATTACAAGATGGCCATTGACCTTTATTTATACTTTTCACATTACAGATTTAATTTTGTAATAATGCAGTTAACGATTACTTTTTTACATTAGAAGGAAAACAATAAAAATGTTAACATATTCTAATAAATATTAATACTTTAAATACTTCTATAATAACCTGTTTACTAAGAGAAAAATTTTTTAGAGATATTTAATTTTTCTAAACTTCATTTTAAATCATATTTGATCCTAACAGAAAATATACAGGGTAGTCCATTTTGATCAATCTACTGGAATAACTTGAAAAATATGCATCTTACAAAAAATTCATGGAACCAGAATTGTTAGAATTCAAGGGGGCCCATAAGACTTCAGTTTCATCATAGATGGTACTAATCAGTGAAAATGGGGTCAACTCCATTTTATTAAATGGAAATCCCCCATTCTTTTATTGCATGTTATGATTCTACATCAAAAACATTCTTATCTAAAACAGTTTTTTGAAATATGCATTTATCAGAAATTATCAATGTTTGAAGTTTTACATAGCTGCGAGACCATCCACAGGTGAATCTGTGGATATCTGTGAAGTTCATTGAAAAAGAAAGAAAAATGTTCAAAAAACCTTTAGGAAATTATTAATATTTGGTGGAACCATGATCAACATCATCTCAATCATGAGCTTGATGATTTAACATGCTATGGCAGTAGTTTTTGTATCAATTTATTACTTGAAGAAAGAAAATTATTCCATCAAATAATAATAGTTCCCTAGTGATCATTTCAGCATTTTTATTCCTTTTTTCAATGAACATTAATAGATTGCTAAATATAATAATAATAATAATAAATTGTTATAGCATAATTTTATTTAATTCAGTGTTTCTCAACCTTTTCTAATAGTGACATCTCAACTTAGAAAGTTTTTTCTTGTGGCATCCCACTTCTTTATTAATGTAGTTATTGCATCTTTTATAATTTTAGTAATACACAAAAGTATTATGGCACTACTCAGCATTATATTACACAGTACTCCTGAAGTGTTGTAGCAGGCACCTTGATTGAAAACAATCGATTTAATTTATAAATTAGAAATAATGTTAGCTTATTTCTTTATAAATACAGTCAGTCCTTGATATAACAGTCCTCAATATAGTGAATTATATATATGCCAAAGCACACCAAATAGAAATAATCATAAATACACAAAAATGGACTTTCTGTAAGCATGAGAAAAACTAAATTTTTTCAATGTTCATTTCTTTTAAAGAAAATAAATAAAAACTGTAATCATTAAAAATATTTTTAAAACAAAATCATACTGTAAGTGTAGAAAATACTGAGAATCATCCAATCAGTTTACCTGTATGTATGTATTTATATTTCATAAGTTAGCAGTCTTTGTCACTGTTGCTCTTCCATTTATTATTACTTTTTCCTTATTTACACTAACATACCATTGCTATTAAAACTGTTTTAACTTAGACATTTATTTGCTGTTATATTAGAATCATATAAATGAACATGCCTTTCTATTTAATGGATATTTGCACTAACACATTTCCTCTAATAAATCAAGGGTGGAATTTCCATATTACTCATACAACATTACTTAAATTATAAAATTGACTTTATAATTTATTATAATAGTTTATGTACTATCTTGTATACTTATTTGAAAATCCAGAATAAAAAACTAAATTTTTGATAATTTCAACTTTATAAGGATTCCCCAAACTATATGAATTTAAAAGGTAAGTATTAAAACCTGTCAAAATATGTGCTTTTTTTCTTAGATTTAATTCAAATAATGATAGATTAAAAAATGAAGTTGTTTTATTTACTATAGCAAAATTAATTAAACCCAAGCAAGTCCACATGATTTTTAAAAGGGTAAAGTTAAAAAATATTTTTCAATGTAGTTTGTTAATTTTTACAATAAAGGTAAAAAAATTAACAAACTACATTATATTACTATAGAGTACAGCAGACTAAGAACGAATTGAATAGGCATAAAATAAATAATTAGATACAATATACTGTTTTATTAACAATGACATTTTTCTGTTTGAATTACCAAATGAAAGGAGTTAAACCCCCAAAACGTCCCATGCACAAGGCTATACTTAAACCCAACTTATATACAACTCACCTACATGTTAAAAAAGATATTTTACAATTATTATTTATTCCATCCTCATAATGCAATCCAATATATCCTACTTTATTATAATTCTTAATGTATGTGCATTTTTGGCTTTAGCCCGTCTTTAGTACATGCTTTACATAACATATTTAGTAAAAAACATTTTATTTATTAAAGTTACAAAAACTTTTATATATAAAAAATGTTACTAAAGATGTTTGAATAATCTTTTAAACAAGATCATGTTTACTTATGTTCATATCAGTTACAAAAACTTTTACAAAGTACGTAAAAAAATTTTAGTTTTCTAAATTTACAAAGTCTTTCTGAATCAATCAATAAAAATTGTATTATTAAAAAATGACCAAATATAATAAATGGTCTTCTTTTAGAAATCATAAACTTTTTAATCTACTTAATATTTTTTACAAATATATCTCATCTTCAAAATATGTAATCTTAATCAAGTTTGTTTTTGAATGTCTATTCTGAAGTCAAGAATTTAACTTTATATTAAATAAGAAACTCCTAAAAACAGATTATATCAATACAGTACAAATTTTTATTGTAAATAAATAATTTAAAATTAACTTTTGAATTGTTAAAATATCTTTGCTATATTTATAAAGAAATTACAATAAGGTCTTATTTTACATGGAATTTATAAGAATTTGTGGTTTTTGTAGATAAAAAAAAATGGTTAGGTTAACCTTGGATGAACAGGGTGCACATTGACTATTTTTATTGTGAAATTCAATGTGGAGTAAAAATAATGATATAAAAATTAGATGCAATTTTCTATATCCCACTTTTGAGAAAAATTATCATAAAGATAAATCAATAAAAGAATGTAATGTAGACAAGAAGAAATAGAAAAAGTTGTAAACAAGTTACATAAAGTAAAAATAAACTAAAACTTTTGATACTGTAACAAAGCCACAAGAGTGGTGTCAAACACATTTTAACGTTTTTCAATTAATTGTAATGATTGCATAAATGAATAAGCAATCATCTGGAACTACTTGGAATAGAGCACAAATTTATCTCATTTTAATTAAACCATGTGAGCTGTTCAGGGGGGACAAAATGGTAAATGCCAAAATGGAAGTTTTAGAATGTAGCAAAAATAAAATTGTGACTGAACCATAAATCTGAATAATTTTATTCTAACATCAACTTTTCACTGAAAGTGTTTTACAATCAAATTTCATAATGATATAATTAGAAAAAGAGCCAAAAGATCACACCTAGATGATGGAGCTTACCATCATGAATCCTGAGCAGCTGATATAATGACAAGTTACTTTTCTTGTATAATTTTTAAAATTTTAAATTTCAATTTCATATCAATAATTAATATAAAAATAAAATAATTCATATTTGCACATTGTTGTAATTCTCTTAGTTTATCATTTTACTTGTATTATTTTTAATTCCAATTATAATGTTTCATCCAGAAATATTGTATTTTTTAAATTAGTAGATACAAAAGTTAATTTAAAATAGGATTTTATAGAACATAAATAAATAAATAAATAAAATTATATATATATATATATATATATATATAATTTTATTTATTTATTTATTTATAATTATATATTTATTTATACATATATAACATTCCCAAAGGTTGATTTATTAATCATTTAGTTTTTTATGTATAAAATATTGTAAAGTCCATAATAAATAAAATTAGTTAAAAAACACTTATGTTTGGAAGATTTTGAATTGTGTAGACAAATTGAAAAAAATTGTTAATTTAAAACTATATTTGGCAACCATTACAGATTTCTTTTTTGCATACTCCCTAGAAGTGCCTCAGATATCTCAGGAGTATACATGCTGCAGATTGGAAAATGTGATCTAAAAATGTTTCCTTAAGATCTGCTTGAGAAATCTTAGACAAATAATTATCTCTATTCTTGAAACATGTAGAATTGCTATAATGATTTGGAAAATTGCAAATATAAAATAAAGGAAAAAAATATTTTTTCTTATCTTTAAAATGAACATAATTTAGGAAAATAATGTTTTTGCATAAATCCAAAACATGTCAAACATACTCTCTCAATTTTTAAGAAAAAATTATAAACATTGTTTTATGGATACAAGGATCAATATAATTCATTTGCACATTGATGACTTTCTTTACAAAAGTTTGTTCTAAATTCTTTTTAGTAATTTTTTATATTTTTTTATACCTTTGTTCAAATCAATTTATAGTACTTAAATTGCAAGAATACTATTAAAGAATATAAAATCAACAAATTTAAAATTTAATGTTTTAGAACAAAAATCATTGAATTTTAGTGGCAAACAATATAATAAGTTTAAATATTTAGTTTACTAAAATTGCTTATTAAATTTTAATAAAATTTTAAATGTTAATATGACAATTGGTTTAATGTTTTTCTGTCATATCATCTTCATATAAAATTAAACTAAAGCAAATAAGAAAACAAAAAGCTTCCCAGTATTACAACTGGCATTCTTCCAGCAGTCTTCCTCAATTTGAATTTCAACTGTCAGTTCAAACAGTCAATTCAGTTTGCTGTTTCTTTGTCTTTGGCATGCTTACATATCTTTTATATTATATGTGCATGTGTATTTTAGATAAATGTTTAACATTTTTTTAAATTTTTTGTGAATATGTACATAAAATATAAAAAAATTTTCATATCACTAAATTTACATTTGAATCTTTCACAAATGAGAAATGTAAATGATTTACTAATCTGTAAGCATAAAAAGCTAACCCATTCAATCATTTGCTATCTCATCAATGGATGCCATTGCTAATATTAAAATATTAAGAGTAAGATTAATGATGACATTGAAGATCATCATTTAACTTTCAATGAATCAGTGAAGTAATCATATCTCTTAGCTCATATTTAATCAGATAATGCTTATTTTTTATCTTCATCCTTCATAATAGAAAAAAGTATAATGATAATAAATTTATCATCATAGTTATTTTTATTTCATTAAAATTTAATGAAATTATTTAATTTGTTTCCTTATTTTTTAATTAAATCTTAAGACATCCTTATAAAAAACAATCCTCTAATTTATAGCCTAAGCTACTCTAACTCAGAACAGCTTAAAATATTGAAATCTGTGAATTTAATATTTTAATTTTTAATAAGATTTATCAAAATCTGATTACTAAAACTTAAAGGTCATTTATTATTTAAAATTACACAATTCATTTAATGAATTCTTGTTTCTTCTCATAATTTAATAAAATCCATCTATTGAATGACTAGATCTAGCAAATTAAATGCAGTGAATAAAGTATATAAATAATTTATTTCAAAGTAATTCTAGAATGTTTTAGGCCAGTGACAAGCAACATTTTCTGGATGCAGGCCACAAATTTGTAGACATATAGCAGACTATGCATTTTTTTCTTATGATGTTGCAGGCTTTAAGCGTGCTTAGTTAACCAACACTCCATATCCTCCACTACACTAGATACTAAAATAATATATGCTAATGATATGCAAACTAGTAATATATAGTTTATTCTTTACACTGTCCAGTTTGAATGTTCTTTGTCACAAATATCAGCTTTATTAGAGTTTCATAATGATATAAAAAAATAGGTAGCCTAAATAAAATATTACCAAAGCCACGAGGGCCACAAATTAGAACCTTGCCGATCACAGGTTGTTCACGACTGTTTTAGACAAAAATAAATTTTATTAAGAACATCTTTATATCTGTACGAACCATTCAGTTTTAAACAGTGAAAACAACATTTTATTCTAATTTAAAGAAATATGTACACAATCGACAGATCTTCCAATATCTATCTTTTTCAATATCTCTTAAAAAATGTAAACATTGGCCAGAAAAAAAAATAGACATATTAAATTTGTTATCGTCTTTTCGACGACAATTTTAAATTAATTGTCATTATCAATTAAAAATCATCATTGACCCTAAATTCCAAAACTTACATACCTGATGCATTCGAAGTCGTTTTGATATAACGGACTTGATTAACATCCGAACTAATGTGACTCATTTCTACGGGATGGGGCTTAAAAACTAACTCTACTTCGTTTCTGGTTACTTCCATAGAAAATATATCTAAATCTCCCTCCTGAGCATTCTCGGTCGCCTCTTCTTCACAGTCCTCATTAACCGGATCCTGCTCCAGACCCGAACTGGCCGACTCGTTTTCCGAATGGGTCTTAATTCTCTTTCTCGGCTGGGGAGGCGTAGTCGAGTCGTTCGAGTTACCTGAACCGAGAAGCGGAGGGGGAACCGTCGTGGACACGGGCAAGTTTTCTTCCGAAGGATGCTTCTTGGGTCTCTGAGCCCTGTTTAGTGCCTGCATTCTCATTCCTTCTTCAATAGAGTGTGCCAGTGCTTGACTGTGTTGTTTGTTTAATTTCGCCAAGACTCTTTCCTGCTGAGCTTCGTATTCGTCTCGGCTGGGATATATTTTTGATATTAACATGTCGAAATTGGGATCGGGTCTGAGAGAACGTTTCGAGACTAGTTTCTTCCTGCACGTAGGACATTCTTTATTCCCGCTCCTTAATGCCGTTATGATACATTCTTGACAGAAACGATGTAAACACTCTTTAGTCGTCATTGTATTTTTTAACATATCGAGACATATCGGACACATCAACTCACTGTGAAGACTCCTGGGCGAGACGGCAATTTCCGTATTATCCGTTATAACTTCCTGAGGAGTTCTGTGCAGTTCGTAAAGAGTTAATTCCCATGTTTTGTTATTCGTTTGCGAATCACAAACGGCCATTTCCCAAATAATATTGGGAAGAATATTAATAACAATATGACAATTTTGTTTTCTATACGAATATATGATTAATACAAAGCGCCACCTGTAGAAGAAAGATAGGGTTTTTTTTAATTTTATTTATAAAATTTTTTCTTTTTCCCGACAAAATTAAATATTTGTCATTGAAGAAAAATAAGAAGTGAAGCTTAATAAATCGTTTATTAATACGTTAATTAAAGTTATTAATTATAATAAATAAATGAATCATTACGTTATTACTTGTTTTCTAATTCAATATTTGTATACTGTAATTTGCATTAATCTACGATCGTGCAGTAAATTAATGATTTAATTATATATTAATATGATCAATGAGGATTTAAAAAATAAAATGGATGAAAAAGTTAATTAAAATTTCGTAATCGGTTATGTATTTATATTTTATTTATTAGATTATGTAAGAATTTTTTTGTTTAAATTATATGGTGTATGTTTATTTTGTATATAAATAAATAATTTATTACTCGTATATTATTAATTTTTTGAGTAATTTTATTATTTATATATTATATTTATTCATATAATATGGTTATAGAAATCGTGACGTCTTATTCTTTTACTACGGCCGACATTTTATCTTTTTTAAAAATACAAAAAAAGTATGAATATAAAATCCTAGATTTTTACATACAAATGTAAATTGTATTCTTTCACTCAGCGTCAAGCATATTTTACATAAGCGCATCATAGAGATGATCGAGGCGGCAGAGGCCATTCTGTGAAACCTGATTCGTGTTCGAGCCGGATTAGCAAAAAAAATTTCATAGCTAGGTTAATCCGGATGTTTAGACGCCGTTTCTTACCATCTAATCGCCTTGATGTGGGCAATGATGAGCTTGCTAAAAAAGGTCTTCACAGGGTGAAATTTTAAAAAAGTGTGCTTACTGAATATCGCGTCTTAAAGTTTTATTACTCATTTAAAATACAAAAGTATTCATTTCGAATTGTAATCCTCGCTAATAATTACTTGAATTTTTTATAACCGCAATCTTTAATTTATTCTCTAGCAGTGTCTTCGTAGTTTGCTAGTCATAAAACCTTAGACAAACACATGAAAGAACAAATCAACCAAAAGTAATATTTTCATTAATTTAAATTGAAAAAAAAAACTTTATTATTTTTTTGTAATAAATTTAATCATTCAAAAATTATTCGTTTCTTAACAGTTTGAATTTCAAATTGTATCCTGAAACAGAGAAAAATATTGATTAAATCTCTTTCTATATTTAAATATTCTTGAGAACAAAAGTTTACCTTGATTTAATATTATTGAATATGGATTAAACGTTTATAAATTTAGTAATTTATAGATTATAATTAATTAATTAAGCATCCTTGCTTTTTTCCACAACTTCATTCATCTGCTTGAAGACGTTGATGGTCGCCTCATTGCACGAATGAATACCTATCAACACAACTATACAAACACATTTCTGTTATTGATGAGATTTAAATTCTTTATATGTGTAAAATATTTAAAATAAATTAAAAATTACTTTTGTTGTTTTGACATTTGATTAAAATGCAACCAAGATTTCGTTTCCTTGCCAGAATAGCATTATCTATATTTGTTAGATAAATGAAACGAAGAGCTTTTAGTGTGATTCCAGTTGAGAATAGCATTTCTGGAGAGTCAAATCCTTTTTTGATGCTTTTTATTTCCTCGGGACTTACCTAAAATATTAGTTATAGATTAATTGAAAGACGTTTTTAGTTTGTCCGACTTTTTTTAAGTAAATGGCTGGTGCTAAAAATATCAAATTAAAGCTCTAATCCTGTGGATACCGCTGCTGAAGAGATTTGAAAAAGATGCGATTGTTCAGACGTGGCAGAGTGGCAAAAGTACAATGTTCAGTCTACGGGGAAAACATGTCGGCCGCTTGGGCGCCATAAAACGGTTTAAAAAATTAAACCGTTTCTGCCTTTTTTTTTATTTTTGCTAATTTTTAGCTTTTTGCGTTATTTTTTTAACGTTAATAAATTCATTACATAAAATTACGTGTGCCTGGCGTTGATCGTGCTTTTGATGGGGTAGAAATTTTGCATGAATATTCTTTGAAACCCTAAAAAAATACTATGAGGTCCCACTCCCAAACACCCATAAAGCTCTCTCCCTGTTAACTTTCGCCCAAAAATTTGTTTCTGTCTTGAAGTTTTATTATTGTAAACACTCAGATCAGTAAATGTACATTTCAGATACTAAGACTATTTAATAATATAAAATATAATACGACTTTACAAAGTAAACTTTGTCTTTTGTCCTTCTTTTCGCCGTTCGTACCATCCGCAGTCCTCAAAGCTTCACAATCCTCCGGAGACGACCTTTCTTTAGAGGCTACTGCCTCCGTGATAAAATGCAAAGTAGGTAAAAGCGTCCTCTGGTATTTTGCCACAATAAAAATATTACATTTTAAGTAAAAATTAAAAGAAAACATGGCCGGCGTTATTACATTTAATAATATAAAATATAATACGACTTTACAAAGTAAACTTTGTCTTTTATCCTTCTTTTCGCCGTTCGTACCATCCGCAGTCCTCAAAGCTTCACAATCCTCCGGAGACGACCTTTCTTTAGAGGCTACTGCCTCCGTGATAAAATGCAAAGTAGGTAAAGAGACTATTGACTAAGACTATTGTTTTTAATCACTCAATCCAACCTCACTAATATTCCACCCCTTGAAAAGCGTGAGTAACGCCGGTACACGCAGCTATTATATTATTAAAACAAATTTTAAAAGCTTTAGATACATAACGAATATTATGCTTTTCTCGAAAACCGAATTTACACATAAGCTAAACAATGTATAGTTTAAGGTCTACGATATGAAGAAAAAGTTTAGGGCCTCACGCATTTATATTTATTATTGCATGATGGAGTAGAAAGAGCGTCTATTGTAGCTTAAGACCACAATAACTTTAATCTCAGCTCTGCTAAACGTAATATGCGAAACCAAATACTAAGATCCTAAACTTTGTTTCATAGCAAGTACTGTATGATATGGATTTTGCGTTATAAAATTATAAACAATGAGTCTCAGAACTCCATACTTGTCTAGGATTCTCACTCAAACTAAAATCATTATTGTTAAATGTTTTAAATATTACTTATTCACAATAGAAAATTAAACTTACCGATGGACTGTGAGAAGGCTCCTGAGCTAAACATTTACCATCGCTCAATTTATGAAAAGCTGCAAAGATACATTTTCCCTCGCCAGTAGGTATGTCGACGAGTTTCGTTACGTGTTGATTCCAGGACATTTTACTCTTTGAATTTCATCTTAATCATTATCTTAAATCTATCAACTATTAAAAAAGATGTTTTAAAATTTATTTATCTTATCACTCACTTAAGGAGCTGTATCAGAATTTTTAGATATTAGATGGTCTTCTTAATAATTAAATACTTTCTTGTATTTTTAACAAACTTCTAATGTTGCGTGAAACTATTGTTGAATATAAATTAAAGAGAATTACAATTGTTATAAGTCATTATTTTATTCTGTTTTTCTTTAACATTCATTTCTATAAAGTTACGAAAACAAGCAATGCAAATAAAAAACATTTAAACGAAGAGTGTAGTCGTAAATTAAATCAAGAATGTAGTCGTATGGAGGCGCCACTGTCTACGGAGTTTTGCATGGGTAAAACGCAACTTTGTGGAGCAATATCAGCAAAACGACTTATATGCGCCAAAAATAAACTATGTATTCTTAATCAGCGTAAAAAACAGCCGTACAAAAAGTAATTTTCTCAATTGTTTAGCCGGAGTGCATAGGCAAAAAATCAACTAGACGTTCACAAAGTACAAGGGGTTTGCCCCGCTTTAAAAAAGTACCGGGGCGCCGCCCTGGTATGCCTTGACACGACTACAGCGCTGATTTAAATATAAAAATATTTAAGAATATATAAAAAAAACCACAAATATTGTAAATATTGTGTCCTCTTACAATATTTCTATAAACATTTAAATACAGTCCTGTCCCTATTGTTACTGGGCTTTTCTGAGCAAGTACTTCGGGACAGGTTACTATATCTTTTCGCACATAATCGGTTATCCGAACAACCCCAGTCTCCAATTGATTCGGATAAACGACTCTCTACTGTATTGAACTTTTAAGGATTTGTATTTGCCTTTTGTTCTCGTTGTATTGTAATGAGTAAGCATAACATTGCTTGAGAAAACGAATCATACGGGACACACAATTAAGATGGATTTGCAGGCTTTTATTGACTCCTAAAGATATACATTTTGGACATGTCCCTCATCGGTATTCTTTTTTAAATTTTACACCGAACTTGTTACAATTTAAATCTCCTTTTATAGTGTACAGATATTTTATTATACATTGGAATCCAGTTGTCACAATTATTTCTATAACGTACAGTACATGTAACTTCAGCAACTAAGATTTAAATCGTAACCAGATTGATGTATAATTTAAAAAAAGGGGACCGATGAGGGACATGTTATCCGTATGGTTCCTACTCGAATTTTTCTTTTAAATTTCATGACTTTCCCTGACTTCCCCTCACCAACTATGTACAAATTCCCTGACCCTCATGCAGTGGCGTAGCATAGTGGGGGCGGCCCGCCCCGGAAAGCACTTTAAGGGGACGATAAATTTCACAATAAATAATAATAATAATACCTAAATAAGGAGGCGGCGAAATTTTCCTCCCGGGCTGACACCCACGCTACGCCACTGCCCTCATGTCCCTTACAGTACGTCACATTGACAAAATAAAACAGCCTTTGATTCACTATACACATACAAAAATATTTCTAAAGTATCGTCACCAGGGGGTGGCTTTTCTCATCTACATTTTACCAGCGCCTATTTCATCGTAGATAAAAGCCGAAACGACCCCAAGAAGGTATGATGGAAGAATAGAAGACGTCCGTATATCACCAGTAACTGCTTTTTAAAAATGTTTATATTTTTAATTACTTTATATTTGTGTTTTTTAAAGGAATGTTTGGCGGCCAGTAGCCTCAAAGGAAAGGTCAGTCGCCAAAAATGTAATGTCCAGAACACAATAAATGGTGGTTCCTTATTTTGGGAAGGACTTTGTCTTCAAATAATTAATCATAATTATCGCCATCGGACGAAGATTTACAAAAATATATACACATACACTTTTTTTTTCTGTAACTCTTTCCGCCCTGTGGGTACTAAGAGGGCCTCTTATAGCAAGCCCATTATGGGTTCGTCCATGCCCACAATGGGACGGCCGGGTGGTGAGGGACGGGGACCGACATAGAGTATACTATAAATTACTCCCTATGGAATTTCGTGTGTTTGGGTGTATATCTGAACTCAGTGGACCGAGACGAGTTCAACGATACTCTACTTTTGGACCGGAGACGAAAAATAATAAAGTTATCATACTTTTTTCCGGCGATCGTGCGATGATAGGGAGTCGCGTCGCTCTCCGCTAAGTCGGCCTCGCTATCGCGATCGGGAGTCGCGTGCTTGCCGTTAAAATTGCCTTTAGTAGACGTTTCCCCCTTTTTTTACTTTGTTCAAGAACTACCGTGAATCGATTACTAGTTTAGCACATGGCGGCGTATGGTGGCTCCCATACGAAAGGTCAGTCGGGCCGCCATGTTCACTGCCATAAGTAACATTAACCGAAATGGCGATCGCGCGATGATCGGAAGTCGCGTCGCTCTCTCCGCTCTCGTATCGCGTGTTTAACGCTCCGGGAGATGACCGTAGTCCGATGTCACGGTTTGCAGACTTTACCGCAAGATGGCAATACTAGCAACTACGGTGCCGTCTGCATGAGAGCATTAAAAAAGTATGGTAACTTAAAAAGTGTGATAACTTTTTTTTATTTTTCGTCCCCGGTCCAAAATTAGGGCACCGTTGAACTCGCCTCGGTCCCCTGAGTTCAAATATATAATCAAAGTCCTGAAATTCCATAGGGAGTAATCTATAGTACACCCACCGACATATCCGGACGGACTACCCCCCGAAAAATTCCTGGGAATTTTTTGACCCGTCCGGATTCGATCCTGGGTCCCCAGAGCGGCAGGCTACTAACCTTGACTGCTCGGCCATCCGGCCGCTTACGCACATACACTATTGCTTCTCCAACTTTTTAATTATTTATTTTTTTCTAACAGTTATATTTTTTTATAATTGCCAAATTATTAAAAATAAAATGTTTTATTAAATTGAAATAGTTTATCCTGTTAATCCACAACCATAAATCTACAAAGCTTTGAAAAAAGAAAAAAGCAATTTTTTATTTATTACTTATTGCAAAATATGTATAATCCACGTACAAAAGTATATACAGGGTATTTATTAAATTATCTGTTAATAAATTTCCCGAACTTTATAAAATATTAATAAACTAAAAAATCATTGTTTTGTTACGCAATAAAAATTATTAAAATGAAAAATGATAAATACCATTTAAATTACAATTATTTATCATTTTTTGCATTTTGTAACTTTTTGGAGAAATTTTGGGTCCTAAAAATATTCTGCACCCATTAGTTGTAATGTAAGGAATCGATTCCGACCCGTTATATTTTGTTTGGGAATTATTATTAATTCATTTTTTGTCAGTCGTAGAGAAACCGTGTTGTGCTAGATTGCTTATTCGAATCGTTAAACACAAGATCGTGTTATTAACTCAATCACTTGGCTTTTGACTCCACCTTTTTTAATAAAGGTGGAGTCAAAAGCCAAGTGATTGAGTTAATAACACGATCTTGTGTTTAACAATTCGAATTCATTTTTTCTTATTTAATTTGAGCATTTTATTTTCTTTAAGGATAGACTACCCCATTTCACCCGGCCAAAATTCAAAATTCACCGTACTACAAAAACTGCAGGATGCAATTTATTACGTCATCGAACCTGAAAGCGACATCTCGGGAAGACAACCTCAGGAAGTTAGAAAAAAATGATCTCCCGCCCCAAATTGTCACCCAAAAGGAACCACGAAATTAATAAACGATTAAATGTAAGGACGATGATATGACTTAACAAACAAAGATTACTAAAATTACCAAATGTTAGTCGTTTAAATACGTAAATAGGGTCGAGTGGGCGTAATCATGTAATGTCGTCACAATCGCATTATAACACGAGATGAAACTAAGGATCGAGCGAAGAGGTCTCACTCAGCTGTGAGTATAACTTTGTTTCGTGATCTACCGTAGCGTCTGGAATACCAGTGCCTTGGTGCTACAGCGACCTACTGGCTTAAGGATTTTCCCTTCTGTCAGCGTTTCTCTGTTTCTTACTGGAATAACTGAGGTGTGTGGTTTTGCTTTTTTGCGCCTTAGGCTCCCGTTAACATTTGCAGTTGAGTATTTGTTACTTCAGAGTGTTTGCTCACCCCAGTAGAATACACTCTGGAATCGGACGAAGTAACGCCTCTGCCAGACGCGGCGTTGCGCTCTCGTCTTGACAACCTGAGGGGTGATCTCCTCGATTACCAAATTGAAAAAACTCAAATCATGTCAATCTGGTTTCCCCGCAACACCTATTGACTATATTTCTGCAAGGCCGGACCCCTCTATCACGTCTCCTGCCAGTAAAATTACACGTGGCACTCTAACCGCACTTTCAAAAGCCGGTACTTCTGTCCGATATTCGCGAGGAGATCCCTCATTCTTAAAACTAGAGTTAGTCTAATAGCCAAACTCGAGAGGCTTCCTGTTTGCGGGCAGCTTGACCAGGACAGCAGCCAAACTGCCTATCTTTTATGCAGAGTTGACGACTTCATAACTATACAGGAGCAGTATGCTACTCTCACGGAGTCAAACCTACCAGTCATAGAAGTCCGTCACTTTACGCGGAAAGACTGAAATTCGTCGTTCCGAGTACAACAGTGGAGGATACTATAGATTACCACCTGTGGAATTTCGGGACTTTGAGTATATAATACTTCGGGAATTTGAGTACCTGAACCGTGGGGACCGAGACGAGTTCAACGATACCTTATTTTTGGACCGGAGACGAAAAATAAGAAAGTTATCATAGTTTTTAAGTTATCATACTTTTTTAATGTTTTCATGCAGACGGCACCGTAGTTGCTAGTGCTGCAATCTCGCGGTAAAGTCTGCAAACAAATTTTAAAAAAGCACTCTGAAAGGCAAGAAATTGCACAGTCGAATGCTACTTTCTTTTTTTCTTTTCTTCAAGAACTACCGTGAATCAATAACTAGTGACGTTAAACAATTGGCGGCCTGCCAACGGTTCCCTGCCGGGGGGAGTCCGTCGGAAACACGAACAGTCGAACGCCAGTTCCTTTTTTTCCTTTTGTTCAAGCATCGCGACTCCCGATCGCGATAGCGCGGTCGGCTCGTAGTACTAGCCAACCGCGAGCGATAGCGAGACTGAAAAGCCGTAGCCCCCGAGGTCGACGAGCGCGAAGGTGTGCAAAAAGGACTTAACTCTAACTGTAGACGATAGGTGTGCTCGTGGATCATCATCTGCCTTTGTTGAAGGTATATATAACCGACTTGCCGGACTGCCTGTTAAACACGCGATAGGCTTAGTAAACAGAGCAACGTGACGCCCGATCATCGCGCGATCGCCGAAATAAGTATGATAACTCTCTTATTTTTTTGCCTCTGGCCCAAAAGTAGGGTACCGTTGAACTCGTCTCGGTCCTCTGAGTTCAAATATATACTCAAAGTCCCGAAATTCCATAGGTGGTAATCTATAGTACACCCCAACAGGGTATTTCTCGGTCACAAGCAGGGCCGGATTAACCCACTTTGGGGCCTAAGACATTTTTTCCTACCGGGCCCCCTCCCTCTCCCACAAGAAATAATGCACACAACAAATATAAAACAAAACTAAATACAGTAATACCTCTACATACGAACGCTTCAGCATACGACATGAAATTCGAACATATTTTTGCTCCACGATACGAACAAAAGCTCACCATACGACGTTATATTAGTTCGCAGCGCCACCGTCATGATCACGTGTTCTTTCTGATTGTGACTGTGACCGATTTTATTGAAAAGAAACATCCCGAAAAGGTTTACACTGGCCGCATTGCTGCTCAGTTTAATGACATTTGCCTAAGTCATTTTAGAAACATTTTAAAAAGTAGGCAAAGCCAAACCTCTTTGGATAGATATTTTACCAAGCGACCTCTATCCAGTGAAAGTGCTGGTGGAAGTGAAGGAAAGAAAGCAAAAAGCAGTGAATAAAAAATTTTAAAAAAATTTATAAAACAGAGAAGATTAAAAAAAAATAGTGTTAAGTTATTTTTAGTTATTGATACATTATGTTATGTAAGTTAAGTTTTAGTATGATTTCCCTACTCCCTCTTTTCCACCACCAGTTTACGCCTCCATCGTCGTCTATCCTCAAAGGTCTATCTCAAGTGCAAATAAAGCTACATTTTTTAAATCAATTGTTATTCTATTATGGTTATTTATACATTTACAACTACAAAACGCATTTTTCAGTGTTTTCCTTACTAAAGTTATTTTTTTCAATGTACTACTTAGCTTTAATTTGAGTGTTTTTTCGTGTTGGAACGGATTATTTGGTTTTACATGTAATCATATGAGGAAAAATGATTCACCTTACGACATTTTCATGACAGTTTAGGAACGGATTAATTTCGTATTCTGAGGTACTACTGTAATGTGAAAAACTAAAACAAATCTTAAATTTTTATTAATAAAAAATATTTAATATACAACAAAAAATTTTAGTTTTTCTAGAAAAGTTTGTTTATAAATTTAAAAAAATTGAAATTTATTTTATTAAATGTCTAACAAAAGTTGTTATACAATAATGATATTACCTTAAAACATCAATTATTTAATTTAACCTTTTTGTTAATATTTAAATAATATAATATTTTACCCATGAGAGGTAAATTGAATAATGAAAAAAATAATTTAAATAAAAGCCAAGATAGTTTTTAAAAAGTAAGTACAGTCAAACCTGTTTTTATGCGCTCTTTTTATGTGCGATTTTTATTTGTGCGATTTTTTTAATGCGAATTTTTAATTTGTGCGGTATAGTTGGCGACTAGTCTCGTGCGATTCGTCATGTCTTACGTTGACTTATTATAGCTAAATAAACTTATTATAGCATAAATGCACTTATTATAGTAATATTATTGCATGAATATGCGAAAAATGAAATAATTTACTTTTTAAGTCAACAAAACATCACCTGGACAAAAATATGTAAAACAGACGATAGACCAGACGATGCAGTCAAGTGCTGACATCTGTTGTCAATAAATTCTATTTCGTACGGTTTTGAGTTATTTTCTATGTGAGACTTTTTTTATGCGGTCCCTGTTGACCGCATAAAAAAATATTTTTTAATTGTGTTGCGAAAACTATTATTTACAGCCATTCGTGAAGTTTCGTGAGATTTTTTTTATGCGTTTTTTTAATGCGGTCCCTATCCCCCGCATAAAAACAGGTTTGATACCTCGGTTTTCGTCGATAATCCGTCCGAAAACAATCGGCGAAATTCTAAACCGATGAAAACCGAGGCAATTATTTCCATACGAATCAATGTAAATCCAATTAATTTGTTCTAACACTCCAAAATACATACCAAAAACACATTTTATAGAAAATTAATATAGCGTTAAATACTAAAAGAAATAAGAAATTAATATAAAAACTAATTAGCATTAAGATAAAAGCAATGGAATTGTTCGGCTAGATACGCGGGGTCTTATCTTGTAAAAGCTGGACACGAGCTTCTAGCCTATATCGCCCCGTGGTAAAGTGTGACGTAATTGTCATGTAACAGTAGTTGTATGCGTTTATGATGGTCGTATCGAGGGAATAATGCCTTCCGGGAATTCCGTTTAATGGTTACTGGCCCCTATTCAGGCGTTACAGACGTGGAGATAACCCGGAAAACTTCACGTGGCCAGCCCGCCCTGGCAAAGCGCGAACCCACGACTGAACTCCCAGTGTTCAGGAAACGGAACCGTTGGCCAATGGCGGGCCATCGCGGGGTAATATTCACACAACGAGAAATAACGCCACACTGCGCCGGAAAACGCGTGGATCGCCCTTTGTTTTCGCAAAATTAGCAGCGAGGTCACTCGAGCACGCCGACGAAATCCGAGGCAATCGACGAAAACAAAGACAAATTTTTCGCGAAAAAATCGACTATAACCGAAGTCAACAAAAACAGAGGTATTTAAATAAACTTTATTTAAAAATTCTGTTTTCTAGTCTTTAATTCAGCAAAATTATCAATTATTTCATCATAATTAATATTATCCAAAGCATTTTGTTCGATGTATAAAACAGCTAAAGAATTTAATTTTGATTCATTCAGTGAGTTTCGTAAATAATTTTTTACACGTTTTAATACTGAGAATGACTTTTCACCAGATGCATCTGATATAGGCAAAGTTAAATATATTCGTGATAATATCTCTGTATTCGGAAATGTTGATACTATTTTTGTGCTCTTTATAAATTGCAGCATATCAGATGGCAACGTTAAATTTTGACTTTCGCAAATTAATTTAAATTGCAACAATTCCTCGTCCAATTCTTCAGTATCAATGTCGCCACTGTACCATTTTTTTTAGCAATGCGGTATCAATTGATACGTCTTCGTCGGCAGCTATGTTTGTACGAAGAGTTTTAAAAATTTTCATCAATATCTTCGTAACTTTTGCTTCTAACTTTTAATTGAAGAGATATTTTATCACAAATTACGTAGAAACAATTTCGCTTAAACATTTCTTGGCTCTGACAAAAACTTACATTTCCCTCATCATTATAAGCATCATCAAAGAAACGTTTTTTTTTTATTTGGAACCATTTTTTTAAATCACAATACACTTTTATTTCTGACGTGCTTAATGCCTCAGCTTCTATTTCCAGAAATGAACTTCTTAAACTATTAACGTAATGATATAAATTGTCAAAAATATTTACTGCAAAATGCTTGCATTTATTCTGGAAAGAATTTTATCCCAAATAACTGTTAACAAAATGAATTCTAAAGTATTCATTTTGTTTGCCATTTTTCGTGATTCTCCTTTAACAGAACATTTCTGAGATTCGTCTAAAGATATTTCAAGAAGAGCACTTTTTATTTGGTCGAACCCAGCGCGAATTGCTTTAACTGCATCAGCTCTACAAGACCATCTCGTAGTACATAACTTTTTTACTGTAAAATGTTTATTATTTGCGGCAAAAGTTTTTTTCTAAAATGTTCCACCTGTACGTAGAAGCCGAAAAAAGGTATAAATGATTTCCAGTAAATTAAAATATGTTATTGCTTGCAAGCATGATTCACTAGCACTATTTATTACCAGATTTAATGAATGCGAAGCACAAGGAACGTAATGGGCTGTTTCACTATGTCTTTTAATGCGGTTTTGGAGCCAATTGTATTTGCTGGACATATTTGCTGCATTATCGTAACTTTGTCCTTTACAATTGCTAATATCAAGTCCTAATTTTGCAATATTATGTAAAAGTTCATTTTCTGATGATTCCCCCGAGTGAGAATAAATGGAAATAAATCCAAAAAATCTCTCGATTGGGGGTTCCATCTTCTGATAAATAGCGCAATATAAAAGTTAATTAGTGTAAATGTGTTATATCAGGAGTAGAGTCGATTATTATAGAAAAATATTTGGCAGCTTTAACTTCTGACATTTTCTTGTTCAATATTTCAATAAATTCATCACAAATAGTCGAAGAAAGATAACTCACGTTGCCTTTTCCAGCTGATCCATATTGTTTTATATGCGATGCTAAAAAGTCGTCAAATTCTGCCAAATATTCAAGAGTTCCAATGTAATTCCCGCTTTGACATTCAGAAAAGAGTTCATTAGAGCCACGAAATGCAAGAGAATTTCTAGCGAAGAATTTAATTGTTGCTACTACCCGCAGCAGTACTTTTCTCCAGTATTTTGTTTTCTAAATACTCTTTTTCAACTATAGTATCTACACGTCCCTCAACTGAATTTTTTCCTATCAAAATTTCAATAGAATGCCTATGGTCAGTAGAACGTTCATGTTTTTTTACTCTTACATTTACATTTTTCCAGTCCGAGAAGCCTTCTATAAAAGCAGTTCTTCTGATCGCAAATATCTTGCAAACATTGCTTTACTTCATGCTTTACTACTTGGGCTATACACTAACCATTCTCGCTCAATTTTTTCACCGTTTGCTTTGTTACGAGTAAAAATATTTTTCTTTAATGTCCGAGTTACAGTTTTTCCACCTTCTGCCACTACTTTTTTAGCGGTGTGCACAAGAGAAATATTTGACGATGGTTTATTTTTAAGCAAATAATGTTGCGTGTCTATTGTTAAATTTAAAGGCCATAATGAAATGTCCAAATTGTCAAAAATTAAAATAGCATTAACGATGTTGGATCTACCTTCTACATTTTGTATTTCTACTTCATTAATTGCATTTTCGTTTTTCTTCTCAACCTCTGGTATGTTTTTGTCTTCTATGTTTTTCATTTCAACTACTTCAATTATATTTTCATTGTTTTCTGTCTTCTCTATTTGTACTTCTTGATTTTCACTGTTTCCAGAATATTCACCGACCTCCTTTTCTTCAGGCTCAACTTCCACATTGATATCGTCTACATTTGTATGAATAACATATTTTAGCAGAGCGTTTCTGTTTATTTACTTCTTCCAACTTCTTCATGCACTTTCTTTTCTCAGAACCCGAAGCGTGATGATAATTCATTTTCTCTAATATATTAAAATTTATAATTTAACAAGCTCAAATAATCAAAATTATAAAATTACAGTAGGACCCCCTACAACACGGGTTCATATGAGACGGATTCGTATAACACGCTAAAAGCGGCTCGTACCAGTATAACACGGTAAAAGAATGAGTCAGATTGTCATGGCCGACTCGTGTCTCAACAGGATTGGTCGAATCTGGACAAATAGTGGACATTGCACAAACCATTGAGTTTAAACAAGCAGCGGACCTACTAAAAAACATTTATTATTCAACAGCTATAAAAAGTATATTTCTATTAATGACGTCTCCAAAGTTCAGCGAATTTTTCGCAGAAAGAATAACTTATCGGGAAACACGCGTCCGCCGTTCAATGAGCCGCTCCGCGACGAAAACAAGCTTAAGCATGGGCGTGTTCGAACGATGCGCACTCGGTAAGTATTCCTACAATTTTTTGTTTATAGCATAGTTTATATGGGTTATTCCTAAAAAATTATACATGTTTTGGAAATGTTCGAGTCAAATTAGTCTAGAATCGATTAATTTTAAGGAAGAAAACCTTTCAAACAGCCGTACCGGCTAAAGTGCACGAGTGCCCGGCTCATGTATTTGTAAAATCTAAGTGACTTGTACAACACGGAGTTCATATAACACGGAACGTATCTACCGTGTTATACGGTTGTCTACTCTATTATAATAATGGTAAATGACCTACCTCTGAACCTCAACATGCCTTACAGTAGAAAAGTAAAGAATTCAAAATTCACACTTGCAACGAACTTCACACTGTTAAACACTAGAGGCGCCCCTAGCTACTATTTAAATTAACGATATAAATATTATTGTCCCAGGATGACACTGTTGCTACTACATTTACAGACATTGCTAAGAACATCCACAAGGGCACCCCAGCGATGATTTTCAGCTTTTATTCAGTATAATTGAGTATATTTTATTTATAAATGCCCACTAGGGGCGTCCCGAACGGCTAGTTTAACATTTCACAGGATGTTAAGAATACATATAGTTAATATTATTCTTATCGCTATAAAAAAATTCTAAATTATCGGAAGAATTACTTTCAATAAGAAGAAACATAAGAACATATTTTCTTTAGATTTTAGAATTTATAATAACGATATAAAAAGCAATATGTTTTTATTTGTTTATTATGTACAGTTGTCCAACAGAAAAGTAAACTATCTTATTTACAAATCTTTTCAAAATACAGTAGACAGTTTGACCGGGCCCTTCAAAAAACCGGGCCCTAGACATTTGCCTCATTTGTCTATTCGATGATCCGGCCCTGGATATAAGTGACAAACCGACTTTGTCATCTGAATCATCTGGATCATGCCCATCTATAACAAACAAAAAACGAAAAAGAAAGACGGATAACTTAAATTTACAGAAAGAAATGCTGGAGATAGAAAAGCAGAAAATTGAATGGTTGAGAAAAGCAGACGAGGAAGATGATGATAATTTGAACTTTTTTAAATCTTTAATACCTTATATGAAGCTATTACCACCAATTAAAAAACTCACTGTCAGATCAAAAATTCAAAATTTTGTACCTAATTTTTATATAATAATAAATAAAATTGTTACATGGGCAAGAGAAAGTTTTTAAATAAAGTAAGATATTATCTCCTGCAAGTACTTTAAAGAGTTTAAATTATATAGCATGTAAAAAGCCCTCTTTCGGTTGTTCCGACATGGCAAAATAAGCTTTAAAAAATAAAAATCATTAAAACGAAAATAAATTAATAAATATGCATTGAATTAAAAATAATCAGGTATTTTTACTAAATCGGCTGATCGTCCGCGATACGCAACAATATCGGCAACAATAGATTTTTCTCATTGTTTTACTTTCTTTGTTGTAAGTGGGCGATTTTCGAATGAGAAAGAAAGTTTTGCGATTTTTTGCTTCATTTCTTGAGAATAATTGCTTCGGATATAAACGTGAGTAATATTTTGGCAGATTACACAATATACTGTACAAATATTTTGATAAAAATAGAATTACCGATCTAGAAATTTATCATTGAGTAATCATAAGGTTTTTCAAGTTGAGTAAGAGCACAGAACTAGAATAAGAATATTTATTTAAAGATAAATTTCAATATTTTAAACTGATTTGTAATATTCCAAAACCGTTTAAAATATAAACTTTTATTTTGCATTATAATTTTTTTATTTATTATCAAGGCGATTGGCTTTATTCAAAATTTCCTGTAGTTGTCGTCTGTGTATATTCTCATGTTGAGTCTTACTGTCAAATCTGCATTAACTATTCTTATGGATCAACTTTCAATAGTTTCCTTTATTTGAATGTTATTTTTGAGCTTTTATTAATGAAACCAAGTTTAAAAAGTAATGTGTTTGGTAACGATCCACCGTGTAACAGAGCTTTAGTTACACCGCTGCCACTCGAACGCCATCTGGCGGCGTCCCAAACTAATAGTATTTTTTATGTTTCGTTGTGTTTTACAGCATGTAGGAATTATGCACGAACCTCACATGTACATAAATATTTGAAAATAATTTTTAAATAAAATTAATATAAACATAATAGTATAATAGAAACGAAAAAAAATTAAATAAAAAAGGGATTCCACGCAGGGAATCGAACCAACAACGTTCAGGCCTGAAA
Source organism: Centruroides vittatus (assembly GCF_030686945.1). Taxonomy (NCBI): domain Eukaryota; kingdom Metazoa; phylum Arthropoda; class Arachnida; order Scorpiones; family Buthidae; genus Centruroides; species Centruroides vittatus. Next base: position 417,140 of record NW_027120828.1, read on the forward strand.
CCTGAAGTTGGACGACCCGCTCCTACGAGCCACTGGCCAGACGAGAAAAAAAAAGTGACAGTTTGAGCTATTTAAGTGATTGTCCGATTTTCAAGTTTTAGTTTTCGGCGTCGCATTTTATACTTGGCACCTGCCAGTCATCAAGGATGCAAAATAACTTAATCGAGTTTGATCCAAATCAATGACCTCGACGTCAAACCTTTTTACATATCATTTATAAAAAATTTTTTAAAATATTACTTCTGTTTTTTAAGCAGTTGCTTCAATCGATTACGAAGCGATACACGTGAATATGTAGCTTGAGAACTGCTATACTACCGCTTCATAAACTCAGACGGTAACGATTGTAACGTGTGTTGCTACTTCCGATATTTTGTAGCATAAACTTTTTATACATCGTTTTGTTTCAAAGTTATTTTTTTCGCTATTTTGATATTTCTTTATAAATTTACATAGCGAAACATTACGTAACGTAAGAAACAAAATGTTTTTAACCGTAACGTACGACGAATTAAAATTTGTTATGATTTCATTGGCCGCCGCTATCTTGAAATTACAAGTTAGCTAGAAATTAAAAATTATTTTTTTCGCTATTTTTATATTTCTTGTAGAAATTTCTGTAGCGTAACGTGAAAATACGAAATATTTTTTATCGTAACAATTTTTATAAAACAAATTTTGATCAAAATTTGTTTTATTTGCAATGGCCACCGCCATGTTAAAATTGAAAATTCGCTAGCAAATAAAACTTATCGTTTACGCTATTTTCATATTTTTTGTAGAAATTTCTGTCGCGTAACATAAAAAACGAAATATTTTTTATCGTAACGTTCGAGAAATTAGAAATTTGTTATATTTCAATGGTCGCCGCTTCTTGAAATTAAAAGTTTTCAAAGCCTAAAACTCATTTCTTTCGCTATTTTCATATTACTTGTAGAAATTTCTGCAGCGTAACGTGAAAAACGAAACATTTATTATCGTAACGTTCGAAAGATTAGAATTTGTTATATTTCCAAATGGCCGCGGCCATCTTGAAATAGAAAGTCCGCTAGAAATAAAAAATTTCTTTTACGCTATTTCGATGTTTGTTGAATTAAAAATAATCAGGTATTTTTACTAAATCGGCTTGATCGTCACGCGAAACGCAACAATATCGGAAACAATACGTTTTTTTATTTATTTTTTTTGTTGTAAGTGGGCAATTTTCGAATGGGAAAGCAAGTTTCGCGATTTTTTCTCTATGTGTTGGAAATAATTGCTTCGGATATAAATGTGAGTAATATTTTTGCTAATTACACCATATGCTGTACAAATATTTTAATATAAATATAGCTACAGGTTTAGAAATTTATTATCGAGTAATCATAAGGTTTTTTAAGTTAAGTAAGAGCACAGAACTAAAGTAAAAATATTTATTTAGAGATAAATTTCAATATTTAAACTGATTTGAAATATTCTACGCCCGTTTAATATATGCGTAACGTAAAACATAGCGTAACGTAATAAAGGAAATATTTTTAATCGTAACGTTTGACAGATTGAAATTTGTTCTATTTCCACTGGACGCCGCCATCTTGAATTTGAAAGTTCGCTAGCAATTAAAAGTTATTTTTCTCGTTATTTTCATATATCTTGTAAAAATTTAAATAGCGAAACACTGAGTAACGTAAGAAACGAAATTCTGATCCAATAGTTGGCATTGCACAAACCCTTGAACTTAAACGAGCGCTAAACCTACTAAAAACATTTATTATTTAACGGCCATAAAAATTATATTTTTATTAGTGATGTTTCCAAAGTTAAGTTATTTTTCTGCGAAAAATTCGCTCATCAGGAAACACGCGCCCTTTGTTCGATGAGCCGCTCCGCGACGAAAATAAGCTTAAGCAATGGCGTCGACGAACGGTGCACATACGGTAAGTAATCCCACAATTTTTTGTTTACTGCATAGTTTATATGGATTATTTTTTAAAAAAAACTATACGTGAATTGGAAATGTTGAGTCAAATTAGTCTAGAATCGATTAATTTTATGCAAGAAAATCTTACACACAGCCGTTACTTCTAAACTGCACACGTGCCGGGCTCTGATTGGCTCATGTATCTAAGTGACACGTAAAACTCGGATTTATATAACACGGAACGTATCTACCGAGTTATAGAAGAGTCTACTGTAATTTTAATGGCCACCGACAGCTTAGAATAGAAAGTTTGCAAGAAATCAAATATATTTTATTTTTATATCGATGTTTCTTGTAATAATTTAATTAGCAAAACATTGCGTAACGTAAAAAACAAAATATTTTCAATCGTAACGTTCGACAAATTATAATTTTTTATATTTTTAATTGCCGCCGCCATGTTGAAATTGAAAGTTCTCTAACGAATAAAAGTTATTTTTTCTCTTTATTTCGATATTTCTTGAATAAATATACATAGCGTAACATTACGTGACGTAACATACGAAACGTTTTTACCGTAACGTTCGACAGATTATAATTCGTGATATTTTCAATGGCCGCCGCAATCTTGAAATATAATGTTCCCTAGAAATAAAAACTTATTTTTTATTTTATATCGATTATTTTTGTAAAAATTTAATTAGCGAAACATTGCGTAACGTAAGAAAAGAAATAATTTTAATCGTAACGTTCAACATATTAGAATTTATATTTCTAATGGTTGTTGCTATCTTGAAATAGTGAGTTTTTTCGAATTTTTTTATATTATAAAATAAAAGTATAAATAAAGTTGAAATAGATATATCTATTGTTTGCCTAATGCTTAATATATTTTTATAAATCTATTTATTAACCAATTAAAAGACATTGATAAAATTATTAATTAACTTGTGTATATATATAAATTGTATAAAATTTATCTTGCTTTATTCATTTTTAATTAATTCAATATGACATTTCGAAAATACAGTAGAGCATCGATTATCCGACCCGATTAACCGTCACATCGGTTAACCGACCGCGTTCTAGTCGGCAAATTCAAATGTCTGTTAGTGATGTGGCGCTACAATATTTGACTGTCTTGGCTACTTTAATATTATTTTTGTTAAATTTTTGCGTGTTTTAGCTGGCAACACTGGCTCGACCATGAAAGGGAGGCCAGTATTTAAACCAGGCTTGATTTTCTATTTTTGCTTTATTTTTGTATTTATTTTGTGCAAAATAAATAAATAATTTTTAACGATACAATAGCGACGATCACAAGGGCGTCGCCAGAGGGGGGCAGAGGGGCAGTTGCCCCTCCCTAGACATGCGAAAAAAATTATTTAAATGCTAAGTCATTTATTGCCCGATTTATAATTCCCGCGCGAAAAACCCAAGAAGATTATGTTTTAATTAAAATAATCTTCTTAAGCTTCTTAAAATTTATGAATCGTTTTTATTTTACCTACATACAATTCATATCCTCTATCAATTTATATCATCTTGCCCCCCTGGCCCATTGGCTGGCGACGCCCTTGGACGATCATTCGTGGCCGGATGGCCGAGCGGTCAAGGTTAGCAGCTTGCCGCCCTGGGGAACCTGGGATCGAATTCGGACGGGACAAAAAGTCCCCAGGAATTTTTCGGGGGTGGTCCGTCCGGATAAGTCGGTCCCCGTCCCTCACCACCCGGCCGCCCCATTGTGGTCCTGGCCGAACCCATAACGTGCTTGCTATAAGAGGCCCTCTTATTGCCCACAGGGAGGAAAGAGTTACAAAAAAAAAGCGACGATTATTATTTAAAAAAAAAAAATTTGTTAGGCCTAACATTGATGAAAATGCAACGCGAAATAGGTTAATAGCGATATACTAATTACATGGGATATACTAATAACGTATTTTTTCATACTTTTCGGTTATCCGTTTTTTCAGTTATCCGACCAACCCCGTCCCCAATTGAGTCGAATAATCGATGCTCTACTGTAAAACCCTTTTAAAATTTAGTAAATAAAAAGAATTTTCATTGAATGTATATCTGGTTAGTGATATCATTACCTTCAAATGAAACAATTGCAACACTATATTTTCAATAACAGTCTTTTTTATAACATTTTTTAAAAAACTCTACTAGAAAAATGGTCGTGAAACTGCCAATTGAAAGAAAATCAGCAGTTCTTGTGTCACATTTAGGGAATTCGATCCCGGTCGTTATTTCTAATCCCGGGATTTCGGGATTATACTTAGTCAATCTCGGAATCCCGGGATTATTTATTCGGAATCATTTATTAGCGTTTGCGCCAACAAACGCTACTAAAATCCGCTGGCAAAACAAGATGGCTAACACATTGACAGGTAAAAAAGCACTGACCATTAGGCGGGAAGATCTCACCCCGCATTCTTAAGTTTACAGTTACATAACATATCTGACACGTGTGACAGAGCTGTGGACTGTACATCAATGCTAGATAACACAAACACACCTGACACGTGTTACAATTTTGTTTAATCGACTACAGAGTGTATTCGATCCTTAGAAGCCCTAAATTTTAATATAGATGAGTTTTCGAGCATATTATTTATGTTCATTATTCAATTTAAATTGGATGCAACAACTAGAGGCTGGTGGGAGCGCTCACTTAAGGATGATGATATTCCTCCATTGAATGACTTATTAGAATTTTTGAAGGGTCAGGTTAGAACTCTACAGCCAACCAAAAGTGCTCTCGACTGCGCCAGAAAATCGATTGGCGCCCGCGAAAATTCAAAAATGCAAAAATGAAGTATATTACCAAGTAACCCAGTGAGAACTGCTTGCCTATCATTTTAGTTCAAAATACAAGAAGTTTTATATTGAAATGATAGGCAAGCAATTCTGTTAAAAGCACTGGCACTGAACGTTTCGCTTCATGCAGTCTATTTTGCAACTTTTTAAAAATAATGTCAATCCCGAAAATGTCGAGATCAGGAGAACTTAATCCCAAAAATTTTGGGACTAAAAACCGGTCGGGATCCCGGGATCAAATCCTCTGGTCACATTACAGTACCTTCGATTTGATAACTTTTTCTGAGCTCAAGTGATACTCGAAATCACGAAAACGAGACCAAAGACAAAGAGGTTAAGAGAAATTTAGTACTTTACTGTAACAAAAAGCCTCTCTTCAAGTGATATAGGTTTCTGGAAATCCGTAGTAGTCTTCACAATGTAGAGACGAATACTTTGTAGGACGTAATCGAAAGTTGCAGGTAGCATTCTGCAATATTCAAAAAACTTCGCTGGATCGTCTTTTATTTCACGATACAAATGGTGAAATTCACCGAACTCGCGACGTTTCTTATAAATATCATGTGCTTTTGCCTACAAGACATTTCGGTAACACAAGAAGAAAGTGTAGAAGAGTATCAAAGAAAACTTTTCCATATCAATCATTCGACGAAATCGTCTCGCCGCCATCTTGTAAACAACACGCGCCTACGCTGGACAGAGGTCGCTCGCCAGTTGGAAGCGCGTAGAAAGATTCTTTCCGCCAGCGGTCGCTGTACGCTGCCACGTAACACGTAGCCTGACAGAGTGTTCTACCACCTAAAGCGGAAAGGGCTGGTCGATATTGAGATTAAAACGGAGGGATTGTGTCTAGGACACCGAAAATACGAATGACTTTTTCTTGCGAGTTTACCTTAAGCAACGAGTGCTTGGGCAGCGTTTAGCATAGCTGTTCTTTCTTCATTCATCTTGTTCATTTGAGCTTCGGAGCAGGTAGGATTAATTTAAGTAGAGTAAAACCCCAGGGTGGAGGTAGATTTGCTCCCGGGGGAGGCGTCGGCACCGTCGGAGACGGTGGCCCGCCACGACGTGGAACGCTTTCGGGTATTTTCGCAACTCGAGGAACTGGACAAATTCCAGCTGATGAGCCCAGGTTTCCCGTCGGACCACTTGTATACGGTCTTTTTGGAGGAGAGCGGTCCACTCCACGGCCTTTGTCCGGCAGAATTATACCAGACACTCAAACCGCACTTTCCCCAACTGGCGACTTTAACCGACGTTCAGTACGCCAGGGGCGGTTTCCTAATCCTAAAGTCTCGGGACCCCAAGACTATTGAGATAGCCCTCTAACTAACTGACTTCGCGGGTACCCCGGTCAGGGGCTGTCTCGCTCCGGACAATGCCCAAACTGCGTACCTCCTGCGAGGGGTAGACCCTTCCATCTCAGTACAGGAAGTGCTAGAGGCTTTAATGGAGGCTGGCCACCCAGTTATCGAGGTCCGCCATTTCACGAGGGTCCACGACGACCTACGCTACCCGAGTCCTGCCGTGTATTTTTCAATAGCAAGAGCCACCCCCATCAACTCAGTAAAACTGTATTATCAACATTTCTCGTGCGAGCGCTACGTACCGCGGCCGAGACAATGTACACGGTGCCTCGCTTTCGGATACTCAGAAAAGACCTGCCGAGAACGGCGACGATGTCATCGCTGCGGGGAGGACCACGACCCGGCCCTACGCACCAAGACCGCCCACGACTGTATCCGCTTGGGGGAACTCACAGTGTAACCTCCCCACAATGCCCGCTGTACCAGCGCGAAGCCAACATTCTCAAACTATGTGCTCAGAAACGATGCTCCTACACGGAAGCCAAGAAGTAACAATGGGAGGACCACAAAACGTATGCTCAAGCGGTGGCTACTACTAAGTTTCCGCCACCACAAGTGAAGCCCAGAAGTTCCCACAGCACAGAGCGGAAACCAGAGGACAGACATGACTCTGAGAGGAGACAGCAGACAGAAATAATGACCCAATTAACTACCCTCGAAACAGCGGTGGTGGCCCTAAGGGAGGAGTTGCGTGCAATACGACAGGTGATTAGCCCGGAGGACTGGATTCACTCATTGCAAACTGAACAACAGGATCGAGCCCAGGAGCAGCCACAGATAGCGCCGATGCCGACAGCCGGAAAATGCCTATCCAGGAAAGCGGAGACACAGGTAGCCCTGCCACAAGTAAAAAAGACGAAAGGACACACCCAGCGGCAGTGCACGGTTACGATTTATTCCAACACAGACGAACCCCCATCAAGGGAAGAGGATCAGAGCACCCCAGGACCATCGCACGGACAGTCCCAGGAGGAACCCCCTCCCTTAACACCAGCGGAACTAGTCAAGACCACTGACGCACAGCCTCCGTTCAACACCAACATGTCTAGTCGGTCACAGGGCCAACATACCCTATGCATCATCCAATGGAACGCGAGGGGAGTACGGGCTAAGAGAAAGATGATTCTCACGGCGGACTGGTACAAAGATGCAGACATCCTCATTCTACAGGAGACGTGGCTGGGACCACATAACATGTTTAGGCTACAGGGATTTACAATCTTTTGATCAGACCGTCCTTCCGGCCAAAGAGGGGGCCTCCTCACAGCAATTTTCCAGCATTGGCCAGCCTGGCATTTGAGTCACGGGGTTATGGCGGGAGGACTGGAATACCAGGAGTCCATAGTTTTTGCCATGGGACAGCCCTTCTCCATAGTAAATGTCTATGCCCCACACGGACAGCTTACCGATGAGGATATCGCCGCGGTCACCCAACGCGACCACAGGCCACGACTAATAGGAGGCGATTGGAACGCGCACCACCCCCATTGGGACAGGGGTTACGTGCGGCCGGACAGCGCAGGCAGAACTCTCTTTACTTGGCTCATAACGGCAGACTATGGATGCCTCAGTACCGGGGAACCAACTCACTTCTACTACACTGGAGAATCGGCAATCGACATAACCTTTTGCTCGACCGATCTTCTGTGATCGACGACATGGGGAACGTACAGAGACCGATCTGACCAGCGACCACGTCCCAATAGAGATGACCGTAACTATGCCGGGCACACCTCTCCGTCACACAACCTCCCGTATCCGGCGGCAAACGGACTGGACCTGGTATACCAACTGCCTAACCAACAACCTTGATCCTCCACCCCGCACATACAACGACCTGCTTGGAAGAGTCACGCAGACGATTACGGAAGTGACGGAGTGCTACCTCACCCCATTTCAGGGGCACCCGCCATGGTGGACCCCATTTTGTGGGCACCTACGGGCGAATAAGCGGTGGGCGTTTAACACAGACCGAAAGTATGCGTTGCTCACGTGGTGGAATACATACAAGAAGTTGGGAGCGGAACTCCATCGGTGGGTTCGGCAGTCCCAGCATGAATGGTGGAACTGGACTTGTACTAGGCCACTCACAACAACAACAATCTATAGGATCTTCTGGCGCTTGCGCTTCCCGCCGGAGAACGCAGAGAACCACTAGATCCTGCTAAATCCCACAGTTCTCATCACACCAAGTCAACAAAAGTAGAAGAATTGGCTAAGTTTTTTGGTTGCCCCCGTCTGCAAGGGTGTTTCGCGTCCCTCCTGGAGCTCCAATGACCACAAGCTAGACGCGACGAGCACCCCTTTACGATGCAGGAACTGATACAGGCAATCTGTCGGTTGCGGTCCACGACACCAGGGCCCGGACCAAATAGCAGCACAAGCCTTGAGTGGTCTTCTGCCAGAAGGCCTAAGAGCTCTACTTGACAGATTTAACGACATATGGACGACAGGGTCCCCCCAATTGGAAAATGGAGACAATAGTCCCTATTGCAAAGCCTGGATGACCACCAACAATGGCAAGCTCATACCGGCCGATATCTCTCACCTCGCAGGTAGCAAGAACATTCAAGAGAAAGGTCCAACATCGCATTCAACTACAGCTGGTCTGGGAGAACCTATTCCACCACCACCACTTCAGGTTCCTCCCTTACACAGCGTGGATGAAGCCCTGGTGGTTTTGCACCACAACGTCGCAGTGGCTAGAGCCTAACATAAATGGACTTAGTAGCACTGGACTTAGAAGGGGCGTACGATTTGGTCTGCCAAGAAGGACTATTGACGAAACTGCCGACTTTGGGGATCGGCGACCACACCCTTCGATGGCTCTCCTCGTTTCTCTTGAGGCGCGTATTTCAAGTTTGCTGGAGAGGGACGTTTTCTACCCTCCACGATTTCAACCAGGGTGTCCCGCAAGAGAGTGTCCTTGTATCCCTGCTTTTTAAGTGCTGCATGGCGGACCTGTGGGAAGCTCTCCCGTCCTCGGTCACGACTTCAGTGTATGCTGACGACTTGTACATCATAGCGACGAGTACTTCCCAGGCTTGCGCGACTAAGTACGCGCAAAACGCATTAGACTCCCTAGACCACTGGGCGAGTCACTGGAGTCTGACCTTCTCCGCAAAGAAAAGTGCGGTCATCAATTTCTCCCCTAAGAAGAGACGGCCGGGTATCACTCTAACTCTGAGCTCGGGGAATATCCTCCAACGGGACACGTTACAGATCCTAGGGATCCACTTTCACGTGGTCAGCCCACGCAGCTTACTTGAGGTCCAAACTTATGCACGCTGGCTTTTACATCCAATATTTTACTTCTCGCCGAAACAGAGCTCGCAGGGCGAGCATACTAAAGCTTATCAAGGTGGTATTAAGCCCAATGGCAGAGTTCAGGGCTCCCTTACTAGCAGGGGCACCTATCACCACACTTAAACGCATAGAAGTCACTCTTCACACGGCACTAAGAACTGCTTTGGGTGTGCCAAAAACTACCCCCTATTGTCTTTGTTTGCGGAAACTGGCTACGTCCCGCTGCGCATCAGGCTCTGGATACGGGCCTTCTTTCATGCGATGGTCCACATATCAAGAGGACAATTCAGTCCTCTCTACAACCTTTTTTCGTTCGGCGACCGTCCTTACGTTCTACAAGTGGCGTCAACACCAGGAGCCATATGTCCACCGGATCCTAGTGGATGCCCGCCGCAGGGACATCCCGCTACACCGCTTATACCGACAACAGCACGTGCCACCCAACTTAACCAGCACCCGAGGCCAGCTGAGTCTTGCTGACTACAAAAGCTTGTTGGGGCTCCCACCAGATGTAATGTGTAAGCACTTCCAGTGGACAGCTTCAACCAATTGGCCGGGGTAGAGCAGATGCTTCGAAAACTAGGACTCAGACAACCATCGGAGTAGTCATTCCGAGCCGTCAACTCAGAGGTGTGGTTCCTACATGAGACCAGTAGCGTTTTCGGGCAGAGGCCCAGGGGCTACTGAAGGCTTTCAACATCAGTGCCCAATCAAACCAACCAACGGCAGTTTTCTCCGATAGCCTTTTGGTCTTACACCCCGTAGAGAACGTGACATTCTCCTTGCCAGATCTCATCATAGACCTGGCTGCAAGCATAGTCATGCAGAGGGCGGACTGTGTGGCAGGCTGGACCCCTGGCCACACAGGAATCTCTATTAATGAAGTGGCCGACAAAGCAGCACGAAGCGAGACGCCAAACGGTTTGGTATTGCGAACCCTGCTGCCGCGCGACCTTGCCCGCGCAGTCTGGCGCGATACAGTCCGACTTTTGACGGACGCCTGGTCGGCAGAATTAAAAAACAAAAATTGGGAGCACCTCAAACCATTTAACTGCTGGTATTACCACCATGCCACGACTTGACATATGGAAACATTGCTGGCATGGCTGAGAACGGGAACGGCCCCGTTAAACGATTTTTTACACTTCCGTAGGCTGAACGAGACGCCAAACTGCCCCTACTGCTCGGAGCGGAAAACATCTTTGCACTATTGGCTGCGCTGCCCACACTACGCCGTTGCCCGGCAAGATCTGGGCTCGACCTTGAAGACGAACCTTGCCACAGCAGACACGCTACTCTTGATCTATAAACTGACTGAGCACACCAGGCCCCGCAGCCTAGTGCTGGGACTGGAAACGTACATAAAACGAACGGAATGCTTTAACTAACGAGACGTCAGTTCGGAGAAAGAGCCTGATAGAGCTAACATCTCCATATGAAATAGAAGGAAGAAGAAGCGGAAAGGACTATTACACCCAAACCAATATGGTTCCGGCCAGACTTGTCGACCAGCAGGGCCTCCACATGTCGCTCGTTTTGATGGACGTCGCGGGGGCTTTCGACAACGTCTGCTGGCCATCCATAGTGGGTGAACTGCGGAAAGCAAACCTGCCGACCACCCTTGTATCACTTACCAGGAGTTTCCTGAGTGACGGCCTATGCAGACGATCTGTCGCTAGTAATTGCAGGCTACAGTCGATGCGAAATGGAGATTCGCGGCAACGAAGCAATAGAACGGCTCCTTCGCCAGGGAGAACTGCACGAGCTGTCTTTCAGCCCTGAGAAATCAGAGGCGCTGACGGTGGCCCGGACTGGAGTGTTTGCTCGCTGACCAATATACCGGATCCGGGACAACCTCATCCTCAATGTTATCATCGACTAAACACTATGCTGGACGCCCCATCTGAGGAGTGTTCGTGAAAGGACAAACCTCATGATAGCGACACTATCGAGGGTAGCGAGACAGGACTACGGTCTTAACAGAGAAGCGATTCGAGCCATCTATAAGATGAATGCAGAACGCGTTATCTGCTATGCCTGTGATGTTTGGTGGAAGGACTCCGCCAACGTCAAACAGAGCAGTGTGCTGCTCACGATTCAGAGTCCCACTACCTTGCGGATCACGAAAGTGTACAGAACTGTGTTTACGGAGGCTGCTCTGGTCTTGGCTGGGCTGTTCCCGTTGCCTCTGGCAGTCAGCTAAGAGGCAGCCTTCTACAGGACAACAATGGAAGGTACAGAGGCAAAGCATTGTGATCAGATGTATTCGGTCAGACTTAGACGTCGGATAGATGTTCTAAAGATCCATCCAGCCTGTAAGATAGTGATTTCGGTCAGTGAACCGACAGGAATCAGTGTTGAAATATACACCAATGGCTCAAAAGATGGTAGCTTAATAGGCGCTGCGTTCTGCGTCTTTTCTGACAGGATACAAGCGTACTCGTCAGTCCGTCAGACTGAACAAGGAGACGTCCGTGTTCCAGGCGGAACTGGTGGCCCAGGAAGGGGCATCCCAGTGGCTCCTACAACATCCGGGTTCAGAGCCGGTTACGGTTTACTCAGATCACAGCCTACAATAAGAACAGCCTAGTCATTTGCTCTGAACACGTGTGTCGATTCTTGAAGCGGTTTGCACATAGTCATCACTAGGAGCGCTGATGCCCGGACTATTCGATCAAGTGATCAATGCTAATTCTGTTGCAAAGACGTGCTTATGAGAGATTTAAAAAATTAAAATTTCGAAAATACTTTATATCAAGATACTGGTGAATTTTTAAAAGGTTTGATTTAAAATGGTTCATTGCTCTATGCCATTTTGTACATCAAACAAATCGAAAAAAAGATGGAACAAGTTTTCACGAATATCCCGTGGAAGAGAATTTACGTCGAAAATGGATAAAAGCTGTCAGCAGAAAAGGTAAGATATATTTAATACTTCATAATTAACCCTACGTGAGTCGAATTGGTCTCACATATCCGGCGCGATCTTTAATTAAAATTTTTTAATATTGAATATTTTTTTAAAAAATCTGAAAAAATGAATATTTCTCTAACATAAATAAATAACGACTAACCCGTTACAAAGCTATACATTCACCAAAGCCGAATTATCGGGCTCTAGCCCGATAATTCGGCTTTGGTGGATGTAATATTTCTCTAACTTCATAACTCGATCAACATGATGTTAAAACTTTTTGCATAGCAACGCTTCCTTTTATTGAATTTCTCTGATATTTCAAAAACGGTAGAAAGACATTGCTAAAAATCACATGGGTGTATTTGAAAAGTGCTTAATTTCAGCTTTTTAAATACAAATAAAATTAAATACATATACTTCCCCCTTAATGAGGACAAGTACGGTTTTTGCACGACCCCTAACTGCAATGAGATTAGTCTAGATTGCAGTTGCATTTTAAACTTTTGTACAATTTATCTATTTATGCATACAAATTATTTATAGGTAGCTTATACAGTAAATCTATTAGTTATACTATCTATTTTTAAAATTTACAGATGAAAACAGTTCAAAACTTTGGAAGCCAAGTGACTGGTCAGTTGTCTGCAGTACGCACTTTCTGGAATCAGATTATAAACCAGGATTGAAAAAGAGAACTGTGAACGACACATATTCGAGAGAATCGTAGACCCCAAACTTCAAATAATAAACCTTTATCACGAAAAATAATAAAAGTGTCACCTCTATATACATGGGGTGGCAAAGCGGCCGGATGGCCGAGCGGTCAAGGTTAGCAGCCTACCGCCCTGGGGGACCCGGGATCAAATCCGGACGGGTCGAGAAATCCCGTTCGGGGGGGTGGTCCGTTCGGATATGTCGGTCCCCGTCCCTCACCACCCGGCACCCCATTGTGGGCCTGGCCGAACCCATAATGGGCTTGCTATAAGAGGCCCTCTTAGTGCCCACTGGGCAGAAAGAGTTACAAAAAAAAAAAAAAAAAATACATGGGGTGGCCAGAACTAGTACAGGCATGGTGAAAACTGGTGATTTTTGTAATATTTTTAAAAAATTTAAAAATTTTGTTTATAAAATGTTAAAATTAATAAAAATTAATGTAATAAAGTAAAAGAGAACATGTTTTTGCATTATTTTTACTGTTTCATTGCTTTAAAAAAATGTAAGAATATAAAAATATTTTTTAAAGTTGAAAATTGTCTTAATGTGGCCAGAATAGGTACAGTACATCTACCCTATTAATTATTATTGCATTAAACCGTCTAGATAATTATTGCTAACATGTCTATTGTTTTAGATTGTTCTGCAGAAATCCGGGCAAAATCTTAATTAAAAAAATCAATAATTTGCTATATCCTATTTGAATTACTGTTTTATTTTACGAACATATGACAGCATGTAGCTAGGATAACTTAATCAGTGTGTGTTGTTATGGTCCGTTGTGTGGCTCCATCTAGCGGGAGAAAATATTTTCGCTTGGACACAACTCCTCAATGGGATTTCCCCCATTTGACTAGGCTGTTCTTATTGTAGGCTGTGCTCAGATAGCCAGTCGTTGCTTCAGGCATTGAGTGACACAGGGACGAGTTAGTACTGTACAGTACATGAGATCAGAGGTAGGGTACTGAGGGCGAGGCACGAACGACACGTTACTTTGAGGTGGGTCCGAGTCCACATCGGGATCCCTGGAAGGGAATAATATTAGCGGTTTTAGGAATGTCGGGTTCATGTACAGTACAGGTATCTGCTGGTTGGCGCGTACCAGATCAATCGAGGAAATTTTCACAGTGCCTTATTAGTACAGTATATAGTAGCCTTATTAAGATGGTCGCCTCACAAGTGTCCCGACTATCAGACTGACTCCCCATCTGGCGCATCCACGCCCGGCGAATGTACAGCTCTCCGGGGTACGATCATCACTGTACTGGAGATACCTGCGGCGATCGCAGCAGGATTTAGACGAGTGGTTGAAAGAAAGGCAGCGTGAGCACATCTGCGGGCGGGGAGGAAGCGGTTACATTAGTACCGTTGAAAGAAAACGGTTACGTACTCAATCAAGTCAGTACTTGTGACCAGAGCCGGATCATCGAATAGACAAATGAGGCAAATGTCTAGGGCCCGGTTTTTTGAAGGGCCCGGTCAAACTGTCTACTGTATTTTGAAAAGATTTGTAAATAAGATAGTTTACTTTTCTGTTGGACAACTGTACATAATAAACAAATAAAAACATATTGCTTTTTATATCGTTATTATAAATTCTAAAATCTAAAGAAAATATGTTCTTATGTTTCTTCTTATTGAAAGTAATTCTTCCGATAATTTAGAATTTTTTTATAGCGATAAGAATAATATTAACTATATGTATTCTTAACATCCTGTGAAATGTTAAACTAGCCGTTCGGGACGCCCCTAGTGGGCATTTATAAATAAAATATACTCAATTATACTGAATAAAAGCTGAAAATCATCGCTGGGGTGCCCTTGTGGATGTTCTTAGCAATGTCTGTAAATGTAGTAGCAACAGTGTCATCCTGGGACAATAATATTTATATCGTTAATTTAAATAGTAGCTAGGGGCGCCTCTAGTGTTTAACAGTGTGAAGTTCGTTGCAAGTGTGAATTTTGAATTCTTTACTTTTCTACTGTAAGGCATGTTGAGGTTCAGAGGTAGGTCATTTACCATTATTATAATAGAGTAGACAACCGTATAACACGGTAGATACGTTCCGTGTTATATGAACTCCGTGTTGTACAAGTCACTTAGATTTTACAAATACATGAGCCGGGCACTCGTGCACTTTAGCCGGTACGGCTGTTTGAAAGGTTTTCTTCCTTAAAATTAATCGATTCTAGACTAATTTGACTCGAACATTTCCAAAACATGTATAATTTTTTAGGAATAACCCATATAAACTATGCTATAAACAAAAAATTGTAGGAATACTTACCGAGTGCGCATCGTTCGAACACGCCCATGCTTAAGCTTGTTTTCGTCGCGGAGCGGCTCATTGAACGGCGGACGCGTGTTTCCCGATAAGTTATTCTTTCTGCGAAAAATTCGCTGAACTTTGGAGACGTCATTAATAGAAATATACTTTTTATAGCTGTTGAATAATAAATGTTTTTTAGTAGGTCCGCTGCTTGTTTAAACTCAATGGTTTGTGCAATGTCCACTATTTGTCCAGATTCGACCAATCCTGTTGAGACACGAGTCGGCCATGACAATCTGACTCATTCTTTTACCGTGTTATACTGGTACGAGCCGCTTTTAGCGTGTTATACGAATCCGTCTCATATGAACCCGTGTTGTAGGGGGTCCTACTGTAATTTTATAATTTTGATTATTTGAGCTTGTTAAATTATAAATTTTAATATATTAGAGAAAATGAATTATCATCACGCTTCGGGTTCTGAGAAAAGAAAGTGCATGAAGAAGTTGGAAGAAGTAAATAAACAGAAACGCTCTGCTAAAATATGTTATTCATACAAATGTAGACGATATCAATGTGGAAGTTGAGCCTGAAGAAAAGGAGGTCGGTGAATATTCTGGAAACAGTGAAAATCAAGAAGTACAAATAGAGAAGACAGAAAACAATGAAAATATAATTGAAGTAGTTGAAATGAAAAACATAGAAGACAAAAACATACCAGAGGTTGAGAAGAAAAACGAAAATGCAATTAATGAAGTAGAAATACAAAATGTAGAAGGTAGATCCAACATCGTTAATGCTATTTTAATTTTTGACAATTTGGACATTTCATTATGGCCTTTAAATTTAACAATAGACACGCAACATTATTTGCTTAAAAATAAACCATCGTCAAATATTTCTCTTGTGCACACCGCTAAAAAAGTAGTGGCAGAAGGTGGAAAAACTGTAACTCGGACATTAAAGAAAAATATTTTTACTCGTAACAAAGCAAACGGTGAAAAAATTGAGCGAGAATGGTTAGTGTATAGCCCAAGTAGTAAAGCATGAAGTAAAGCAATGTTTGCAAGATATTTGCGATCAGAAGAACTGCTTTTATAGAAGGCTTCTCGGACTGGAAAAATGTAAATGTAAGAGTAAAAAAACATGAACGTTCTACTGACCATAGGCATTCTATTGAAATTTTGATAGGAAAAAATTCAGTTGAGGGACGTGTAGATACTATAGTTGAAAAAGAGTATTTAGAAAACAAAATACTGGAGAAAAGTACTGCTGCGGGTAGTAGCAACAATTAAATTCTTCGCTAGAAATTCTCTTGCATTTCGTGGCTCTAATGAACTCTTTTCTGAATGTCAAAGCGGGAATTACATTGGAACTCTTGAATATTTGACAGAATTTGACGACTTTTTAGCATCGCATATAAAACAATATGGATCAGCTGGAAAAGGCAACGTGAGTTATCTTTCTTCGACTATTTGTGATGAATTTATTGAAATATTGAACAAGAAAATGTCAGAAGTTAAAGCTGCCAAATATTTTTCTATAATAATCGACTCTACTCCTGATATAACACATTTACACTAATTAACTTTTATATTGCGCTATTTATCAGAAGATGGAACCCCCAATCGAGAGATTTTTTGGATTTATTTCCATTTATTCTCACTCGGGGGAATCATCAGAAAATGAACTTTTACATAATATTGCAAAATTAGGACTTGATATTAGCAATTGTAAAGGACAAAGTTACGATAATGCAGCAAATATGTCCAGCAAATACAATTGGCTCCAAAACCGCATTAAAAGACATAGTGAAACAGCCCATTACGTTCCTTGTGCTTCGCATTCATTAAATCTGGTAATAAATAGTGCTAGTGAATCATGCTTGCAAGCAATAACATATTTTAATTTACTGGAAATCATTTATACCTTTTTTCGGCTTCTACGTACAGGTGGAACATTTTAGAAAAAAACTTTTGCCGCAAATAATAAACATTTTACAGTAAAAAAGTTATGTACTACGAGATGGTCTTGTAGAGCTGATGCAGTTAAAGCAATTCGCGCTGGGTTCGACCAAATAAAAAGTGCTCTTCTTGAAATATCTTTAGACGAATCTCAGAAATGTTCTGTTAAAGGAGAATCACGAAAAATGGCAAACAAAATGAATACTTTAGAATTCATTTTGTTAACAGTTATTTGGGATAAAATTCTTTCCAGAATAAATGCAAGCATTTTGCAGTAAATATTTTTGACAATTTATATCATTACGTTAATAGTTTAAGAAGTTCATTTCTGGAAATAGAAGCTGAGGCATTAAGCACGTCAGAAATAAAAGTGTATTGTGATTTAAAAAAATGGTTCCAAATAAAAAAAAAACGTTTCTTTGATGATGCTTATAATGATGAGGGAAATGTAAGTTTTTGTCAGAGCCAAGAAATGTTTAAGCGAAATTGTTTCTACGTAATTTGTGATAAAATATCTCTTCAATTAAAAGTTAGAAGCAAAAGTTACGAAGATATTGATGAAAATTTTTAAAACTCTTCGTACAAACATAGCTGCCGACGAAGACGTATCAATTGATACCGCATTGCTAAAAAAATGGTACAGTGGCGACATTGATACTGAAGAATTGGACGAGGAATTGTTGCAATTTAAATTAATTTGCGAAAGTCAAAATTTAACGTTGCCATCTGATATGCTGCAATTTATAAAGAGCACAAAAATAGTATCAACATTTCCGAATACAGAGATATTATCACGAATATATTTAACTTTGCCTATATCAGATGCATCTGGTGAAAAGTCATTCTCAGTATTAAAACGTGTAAAAAATTATTTACGAAACTCACTGAATGAATCAAAATTAAATTCTTTAGCTGTTTTATACATCGAACAAAATGCTTTGGATAATATTAATTATGATGAAATAATTGATAATTTTGCTGAATTAAAGACTAGAAAACAGAATTTTTAAATAAAGTTTATTTAAATACCTCTGTTTTTGTTGACTTCGGTTATAGTCGATTTTTTCGCGAAAAATTTGTCTTTGTTTTCGTCGATTGCCTCGGATTTCGTCGGCGTGCTCGAGTGACCTCGCTGCTAATTTTGCGAAAACAAAGGGCGATCCACGCGTTTTCCGGCGCAGTGTGGCGTTATTTCTCGTTGTGTGAATATTACCCCGCGATGGCCCGCCATTGGCCAACGGTTCCGTTTCCTGAACACTGGGAGTTCAGTCGTGGGTTCGCGCTTTGCCAGGGCGGGCTGGCCACGTGAAGTTTTCCGGGTTATCTCCACGTCTGTAACGCCTGAATAGGGGCCAGTAACCATTAAACGGAATTCCCGGAAGGCATTATTCCCTCGATACGACCATCATAAACGCATACAACTACTGTTACATGACAATTACGTCACACTTTACCACGGGGCGATATAGGCTAGAAGCTCGTGTCCAGCTTTTACAAGATAAGACCCCGCGTATCTAGCCGAACAATTCCATTGCTTTTATCTTAATGCTAATTAGTTTTTATATTAATTTCTTATTTCTTTTAGTATTTAACGCTATATTAATTTTCTATAAAATGTGTTTTTGGTATGTATTTTGGAGTGTTAGAACAAATTAATTGGATTTACATTGATTCGTATGGAAATAATTGCCTCGGTTTTCATCGGTTTAGAATTTCGCCGATTGTTTTCGGACGGATTATCGACGAAAACCGAGGTATCAAACCTGTTTTTATGCGGGGGATAGGGACCGCATTAAAAAAACGCATAAAAAAAATCTCACGAAACTTCACGAATGGCTGTAAATAATAGTTTTCGCAACACAATTAAAAAATATTTTTTTATGCGGTCAACAGGGACCGCATAAAAAAGTCTCACATAGAAAATAACTCAAAACCGTACGAAATAGAATTTATTGACAACAGATGTCAGCACTTGACTGCATCGTCTGGTCTATCGTCTGTTTTACATATTTTTGTCCAGGTGATGTTTTGTTGACTTAAAAAGTAAATTATTTCATTTTTCGCATATTCATGCAATAATATTACTATAATAAGTGCATTTATGCTATAATAAGTTTATTTAGCTATAATAAGTCAACGTAAGACATGACGAATCGCACGAGACTAGTCGCCAACTATACCGCACAAATTAAAAATTCGCATTAAAAAAATCGCACAAATAAAAATCGCACATAAAAAGAGCGCATAAAAACAGGTTTGACTGTACTTACTTTTTAAAAACTATCTTGGCTTTTATTTAAATTATTTTTTTCATTATTCAATTTACCTCTCATGGGTAAAATATTATATTATTTAAATATTAACAAAAAGGTTAAATTAAATAATTGATGTTTTAAGGTAATATCATTATTGTATAACAACTTTTGTTAGACATTTAATAAAATAAATTTCAATTTTTTTTAAATTTATAAACAAACTTTTCTAGAAAAACTAAAATTTTTTGTTGTATATTAAATATTTTTTATTAATAAAAATTTAAGATTTGTTTTAGTTTTTCACATTACAGTAGTACCTCAGAATACGAAATTAATCCGTTCCTAAACTGTCATGAAAATGTCGTAAGGTGAATCATTTTTCCTCATATGATTACATGTAAAACCAAATAATCCGTTCCAACACGAAAAACACTCAAATTAAAGCTAAGTAGTACATTGAAAAAAATAACTTTAGTAAGGAAAACACTGAAAAATGCGTTTTGTAGTTGTAAATGTATAAATAACCATAATAGAATAACAATTGATTTAAAAAATGTAGCTTTATTTGCACTTGAGATAGACCTTTGAGGATAGACGACGATGGAGGCGTAAACTGGTGGTGGAAAAGAGGGAGTAGGGAAATCATACTAAAACTTAACTTACATAACATAATGTATCAATAACTAAAAATAACTTAACACTATTTTTTTTTTAATCTTCTCTGTTTTATAAATTTTTTTAAAATTTTTTATTCACTGCTTTTTGCTTTCTTTCCTTCACTTCCACCAGCACTTTCACTGGATAGAGGTCGCTTGGTAAAATATCTATCCAAAGAGGTTTGGCTTTGCCTACTTTTTAAAATGTTTCTAAAATGACTTAGGCAAATGTCATTAAACTGAGCAGCAATGCGGCCAGTGTGAACCTTTTCGGGATGTTTCTTTTCAATAAAATCGGTCACAGTCACAATCAGAAAGAACACGTGATCATGACGGTGGCGCTGCGAACTAATGTAACGTCGTATGGTGAGCTTTTGTTCGTATCGTGGAGCAAAAATATGTTCGAATTTCATGTCGTATGCTGAAGCGTTCGTATGTAGAGGTATTACTGTATTTAGTTTTGTTTTATATTTGTTGTGTGCATTATTTCTTGTGGGAGAGGGAGGGGGCCCGGTAGGAAAAAATGTCTTAGGCCCCAAAGTGGGTTAATCCGGCTCTGCTTATATCTATAATACATCTTGTCTGTCTCATCATTTTCTATATGCCAAATTGTAGGTTATTCAATATAATTTGTAATTTCATTATCAACATATGATCTAGAAACTACTGTTTCTGGATCACTTGTTGAGGGTGCCAGATCAACTAGCAGATTACTGCTAGTAGATCTAGGTTTCATGAAGTCTCTCAAAAATTCAAGCAAACTAAATAAAATGTATCCACTTTGTTTATTTTGCTGGAGCTGCATCTCCTGATCTCATGTTTTGAATTTTACTTAACTCCTTTCGGAAATTGTCACGAAGGCTTTTCCACTTTGATTTTGTCACCTCCTCTGAAATTGAAAGGGAACATAAAATTATTATTAAATTATAAAAACCTTACTATAGTAATAATTACCTCACTTCAAACAGTAAATGTGTGTAGTAATTAGAAAACATATTACATTAACTGCACAGAAAATTAATGAAATTGATGCTTAAAAGCTGATTGATGTGATTACATGCAGTGTAAGACTTATTGTTAAACTTTGTTTACTTACTGAATATTTATATCTCTCTGTGTACGTGTATGTAAATAAATTGAAGATACTAAATAAAAATACAGTAAGACCCCGCTTAATGCGTGCATTCCAAGATGTCAACGCGCTAAGCGAAACAGCGTTAAACGAGGTCATTTTATCATAGAGAAAATAGGGATAGGTGAACACGCGACCAAAAATAAACAGATTTAATTTTAAGTTATATTATTATGCGTATTAATATAAAATATGTTAAATAACACATAAACACATGCACACAGAAATGTTAAGTTTATTTTTTGTGATGAAGGTCGACTTTTCTGAAAATCGTTTTTTTTTTTTTTTTTTTTTGCAATAAAGTCGGGAAGTTTCATTTGTTGCTTTTTTTCTTTCTGTAAGCAAATGTCGGTAGCGGAAGATCGCATCCAAAACTCCCCATTTTGCTTTGCACTCCTTTCAAAATCTGGATTATTCGCTACAATTTGATCAACAATTTCGGTTACCGTTACCAAACTTTTACTAAAGAAATCTTGTAGAGAAATTTTTTGGATTCTTCGTTTTCAGAATCTCTATTTTCTAGTTCTACATGAATTCCTTGTTCTGCCAGTTCTTGAAGGCCGTTAGTAAGACTCTCATCAGAAACCTGCAAGAGCAAGAAGAATAGTTGAATGTGCTTTTGGCATCTGCGACTGGAAAATGGAGAATTT
Organism: Centruroides vittatus; assembly: GCF_030686945.1. Classification (NCBI taxonomy): domain Eukaryota; kingdom Metazoa; phylum Arthropoda; class Arachnida; order Scorpiones; family Buthidae; genus Centruroides; species Centruroides vittatus. Next base: position 439,094 of record NW_027120828.1, read on the forward strand.
TAAATACATTTTTAAAAAACTAACGTATAAAATGCTATAAATATTGTAAAGGCTGTAACTCTGCTGCACAATGTGATAATAGATATTGAAGGTTGCAGGGAATCTCATGCCATAGAGACAGATTTTAGCTGTGGCCGTCAGCCATATTGTTTTCTTGTTTGTTTTTTTAGTTTATAAGTTACAAAAACATATACATTTATATATTCTTTCTTTCTTCTTCCTTCATTTCTACTTTATTTCTGTTCCTTTATCTCAACCGTTATTGCTGGAGGGGAAGGATTACCCCTTCTAAGAATTGAGGGTATTAGGACTTCCCCGAATTTGGGGAGAGCGAACAAAATAAAAGAAGGAACCCTGAGGGCTCAGCGTTAAAACGGGGGACACTTTTTGGGTTGGACCTCGAGAAAGACAGACGTCAGAAGCAGCGCTCCAGACTCGAAAGAGGGTGAAAGAGAGGAGACTGCAGTCAACGAGACAGAGAACCTGAGAAGACCAGGGAGAGAAATAGATACGAGGATTCAGACATAGAACCGCTCGTTTATTAGAGAAAGAGAAAGAATAACGATTGTGAGGACGAGAATCGGGGATACTATAGATTATCACCTATGGAATTTCGGGTCTTTGAGTATATATCTGAACTCGGGAAACAGAGACGAGTTCAACGATACCCTACTTTTGGACCGGAGACGAAAAATAATAAAGTTATCATACTTTTTTCCAGCGATCGCGCGATGATAGGGAGTCGCGTCGCTCTCTCCGCTCTCGTATCGCGTGTTTAACCCTACTGGAGATGACCGTAGTCCGACGTCATGGTTTGCAGACTTTACCGCAAGATGGCAGTACTAGCAACTATGGTGCCGTCTTCATGAGTGCATTAAAAAAGTATGGTAAGTGAAAAAGTATGATAACTTTTTTATTTTTCGTCTCCGGTCCAAAATAGGGTACCGTTGAACTCGTCTCGGTCCCCTGTATTTCAATATATAATCAAAGTCCTGAAATTCCATAGGGAGTAATCTATAGTACACCCCCGGGTACTTACTATTTTCTTTCCTATCGTTCCCTTGCTTTCCTAAGTCTATCCTTTTCTTTTCCTTATTATTTTAAGTTAGATGTAAGTTTAGTTTTAAATTAGTCATTAAGGTTATTCGTTTGTTCTTTGTTACGCGCGCGTGTGGAATCCACCTGTAAAAATAATAGGAGGCGACTCACTCCCCTGTAAAGATATAGAAGTGAAATTCTGTTGGGTTGGGATCCATGTATTAAAAGAACCGCGTTCGGAGGAAATAAAAAGGAAAATTCATAATGTGAATTATTATCTCTGCTTTGTTATTTGTAACCGTTACTCGCGGACCCATAAATATCTTCTTTCGAACAACCACATAGCAAAAGTAAATCAAAAATCTGACAAAAGCAAATAATGCAGCATCATTTTCAGCAAAAGTTATAAGAGATAAGTTTTGCCAATATTTTAACAGCCCAAATGGTTCTGTTCCATGGCAAGAGCAAGCTGTTAAGCGAGGCAAATTTTTACAATTTGTTTTGCTCATTATGCGAAATACTCGTTGTGAGAGGTGCTCGTTAAGCGAGGTTCCACTTTACTGTAAATAGATATAAATATTGGCTAGAAGCAGACTGTGTGAATATTGGCTAGAAACAAACAAACAAACAGATGTGGGTAAAACATTATTACATTTTTTTATAGGATTTATTATCGTTTACTTTTAGAAATGCTTTTATGTATTTTTTTCCGCTTTTATAAATAAAACGAAAAAATTGTAATAATCTTTTATATTTTTGCAAAATTAAGTTTTAATTTTATTTATGAAATTACAAATATTTAATGATTTTCATCGCTAGAGGGCTACGATAAAGTCTTCTTGTCTTTTAGGTCAAGGGGACGAGTTGTGAACCGGTAGAAGTGTTTAAAAAATGACTTCGTTTTTGGCAATTACGTCCAGAAAGGTAAAAGAATCGCGTAATAAGTGAATTCTAAATAACAAAGATTATCACCGTAATTAAAATTATCAAGTAAACTTTAAAGTAAAGTCAGGTGGACCAATTTAAAAAATTAAAGTTTTGCAGAGAAGCCAACTTTCTGTATTTAAACTTTAAAACAGTTTAATATACAGACTTTTTGTAAATGTTACTTTATATTACTGCAAAGTTCTTATATTTCTAACAGATAAAGATAACATTATTATTATTATTATTATTATTATTATTATTATTTATAAAGAAAGAAATTTATTAATTGAAATGCTTTAAACTTGGATTTTAAATAAACAATTCAGACTAGTGAAATATTAATTCATTAAATACATACAATGAAGCGCAATCCTATTTTATCTATAGTTATTGAGATGTTCTCAGTAGTATGTTTTTGCACATGTTAAAGTTCTATAAATATATATTTCTGTATCATAACTTTGAATGGATCTTTATATATAAAGAAGTGAAAATTCATTCTTAATTATTGTATTTATGTAATAATTAAATTACTTTATTATTGTCTTGTTAAATTATTTATCATGTCAACATGTAATAAGCTATTCATTTTTTCCTTTAATTGTATTTATTCAATTAAGCAACAGCATAATTTAAATGTCATATGTTTTGATCTAAGAAAAGTAGAAAACCAGTTTTTATTATATCATAATTATTTAATGTTGACATTGACAAATCAGAATAAAATCATTATTAAATGATATGAAGGATGTATAAATTATTTGATTAAAAGATTCTTGTTTGTTCAGTTTAATAAATAAAAATTAAGTGAGATTATACACATAATATATATAAAAATTTAAAATACAGATAAAATTCTCTTTTGATGAAATAATTAAATATTTAATACTTTATTTACTTTTTAATTTTATCTTTATCATTAGTTTATATTAACAGAACTACATGTTTACATTTTTGATGTAATGTTTGTTGTTTTTGAATTTTTTGTTAATGAAAATTTACATTAAATAATTACTATTAAGTTTGTTTTTATCTACAAGTCAATGTTTAAAAATCATATAGCAACAGATCAGACATGCTAATTATATTACATATACACATACTGATTACAGGTATACCTTGAGTTACGTCGTTCTTGATTACACTTCGTTTGTCAAAAAAGTATATGGAAAAATAAAAATCAAGTTTGTCATTTTATTTGACTTTACATTCGTCCACCACAAATATTTGAAGTCGTAATATCGTTAGAAAAGCATTAAAAGCACACAAAATCATATTAAAATATGTACATTTATAGTAAATGTTAATATAATCATTATAAATTTTAGAGAACGAAACATTGAAAACATCTGTGTTTCTGTGTCGTCATCTTATTTAGCGGTCTTTAAGTGTTCATTATTGGTGTTTTCCACTGTAGTTTCGACTTACGTCATAACTACACAAGTAAACTTGACTTACGTTGCCTCTCTTGGAACCAATTACTGACGTAAGGCAAGGTGTACCTGTATTCGGTATTTATTTATAGATATGCTAGATACAGTAAAAATTTAATTAATTAAGAAATTTTATTGAATAATAATAACTTTATCAAGAACTAGCTAAACAATATATGATAGAATTATGTTTATGGAATAAACATCTTTTGAATTATGAAAATTTTATATACAATGTAATGAATTTCGGCAATTTTTTGCCTTAAATTTGCCAAAAAAAATTGCCAGTTATTTCAAAAACAAATTACACTTAGATATTTCAAACTATGACATTGATTGCTCATTATCAGTGAATATAATGAGAACGAATGTTCAGTGTCAACTGCAACTAAAGTAGCTTATTCTCTATTAACGTTATCACTTAAATTCATATCAAAAGAAGCAAATTTGATAAGACCAGGATTGCTTGATTAAACTTTTTCCAATTTTTGAGAAAATATAGGATAATCAGAAACAATTTCTTTTGCATTTTCAATTAGTTCGGCTTGTTTAGTTACACTGAGTCCTTGTTCTTCCATTGAAATTATATTAACTTGAGAGATTATGGAGATCAAATAATTCTTTCTTGAGGTTAACTTTCTTCTCTTGCAATAGTTTCACCAAAACATTTCTAGCATTTGAATGAGATTTTTGTTTATAGTTCAAAATGTGTTCAAAATATATAGTGCTCAACAGTATCAAAATTATTGACATAGTACTTTGCAGCATTTAACCAAGACCCCCAGCAAGTAACAATTGGTACTGGAGAAAGATTACTAACTCCAATTGCATTCTTAAAATCATTTTGTCTTTCTCTTGACTTTACAAAAAATTTCTTCATTTCTGATTTAAGCAGATTTGTTAATCTGTACTCATTCTGAATCCTAAATGCAACGTTATGTAAGGCGTGAGTGAGACACGTGACATGATGTACATTTGGAAAAATCAATGAATTTTTCTTAATCTCACTTATTGCCTTCATCATGTATTTTACTCAATCTGTCACTATTAACTTCAGTTTTGAATATAGGTACTCCTCACTTTACAACCGAGTTTCCGTTCCGAAGACTACGTCATTAAGCGAACTGGTCGATAAGTGAGGAGCTTGCATTGGGAATATAGGATCGTTGTAAAATTATACAAATTATGCAACAAACTTCAAATTTATTCATAAAAAGACTTTTATAGAACGCTATTAGCCTATTATAGTACGCTTAGTGCGCATGTCACCATCTGCCACTGATCGACACTCAAGCTGAGAAAGGGGATTCCCTGAATTGCAAATCGAAACTTGATTGGTTGTAAGTGTGAGTGGTCATTAAGCAGATAGGTCGTAAAGTGAGGAGTACCTGTATTTTAAATCATTTGGCCATAATTTTCTAGACACATTGAGTATGCATTCTTATATTATAATGTTAACTGTTTGTTATAATGTTAAATGTCACATCAATTAATATTGATTTTGCTTTCTCGGCATTAAATTTTCCTACAAGCACATTGACCACTTTATGTTGCACTTTGTCACTAGTTTCATCAACAATGAAATAGACATCATGTCCATTAATTTCGTCCTTAATTTTTTCTGTTACTGAGTTGAAGATAGTTTTTTGATATGCCCACAGTGCTAAAAAAAATAAATAATGCAATGAGACTTCAAATAAAATCATATTTCAGCTAAATTATGAGCCCAATCGCAAACAGCAGTATCAATTTCAATAAAATAAACGTTTTGTTAAAAAAACTAATTACAATAAAAAAAATACATGGAACACAATCTCAGTTTTTCGTTATTTAATTTTTCAAGCGGAATATCTGCACTTGTGAATACTTCAACCATTTCTTTATCAAAATCGCTTCCATTTTCAAACAACAGTATTATGTTTCTTGTGTTTTGCACTGTTGCATTGTTCCAAAAGTTGTTTCTTAATTGTATCATATTCATAGTTGACATGTGTAGAGCACTTAACACAGTGAAATACAGTCAAACCTGTTTTTATGCGCTCTTTTTATGTGCGATTTTTATTTGTGCGATTTTTTTAATGCGAATTTTTAATTTGTGCGGTTTTTTTTGTGCGATTTTTTATTTGTGCGGTATAGTTGGCGACTAGTCTCGTGCGATTCGTCATGTCTCACGTTGACTTATTATAGCTAAATAAACTTATTATAGCATAAATGCACTTATTATAGTAATATTATTGCATGAATATGCGAAAAATGAAATAATTTACTTTTTAAGTCAACAAAACACCACCTGGACAAAAATATGTAAAACAGAGGATAGACCAGACGATGCAGTCAAGTGCTGACATCTGTTGTCAATAAATTCTATTTCGTACGGTTTTGAGTTATTTTTCTATGTGAGACTTTTTTTTATGCGGTCCCTGTTGACCGCATTAAAAAATTATTTTTTAAATTGTGTTGCGAAAACTATTATTTACAACCATTCGTGAAGTTTCGTGAGATTTTTTTTAATGCGGTCCCTATCCCCCGCATAAAAACAGGTTTGCAAACTAAGTACATGCTTAAGACATCATGGAAAACGGTTACCAAAGACATTTTTCATTGCTTGATTACCATCGACCATATGGTGAGAAACTGCGAACGGTGCAGTTGAACTACAGTCCACAATGAGGGGCCTCATAATAGAAAAAATTAAAGTACAGTCAAACCTGTTTTTATGCGCTCTTTTTATGTGCGATTTTTTAATGCGAATTTTTAATTTGTGCGGTTTTTTTTGTGCGATTTTTTATTTGTGCGGTGTAGTTGGCGACTAGTCTCGTGCGATTCGTCATGTCTCACGTTGACTTATTATAGCTAAATAAACTTATTATAGCATAAATGCACTTATTATAGTAATATTATTGAATGAATATGCGAAAAATGAAATAATTTACTTTTTAAGTCAACAAAACACCACCTGGACAAAAATATGTAAAACAGACGATAGACCAGACGATGCAGTCAAGTGCTGACATCTGTTGTCAATAAATTCTATTTCGTACGGTTTTGAGTTATTTTCTATGTGAGACTTTTTTTATGCGGTCCCTGTTGACCGCATAAAAAATTATTTTTTAATTGTGTTACGAAAACTATTATTTACAGCCATTCGTGAAGTTTCGTGAGATTTTTTTTAATGCGTTTTTTTTAATGCGGTCCCTATCCCCCGCATAAAAACAGGTTTGACTGTATATTACTGCCTAATTCCTCAATCACAGAATCAATTTTAAACTCAATTGACTGTTTTCTAGACATTTTTGCACAAAACACATGGAAAACTGATGATTTCACCACCTATTGCCAAATTCGCCAGTTAGGGTGAAAATTGGCGATTTTCACCAAAAAAAACTGAGTCATATTGAGACTGGATTTTTAAATTAGTACTAATTGAAAGATGCTCATTCCAGGCGAATATAGCTGGGAAATTTGCCAAAAGTGAAAATTTTCAGCTCTAGTAATGAATTATTAAATATTTTAATCTTTGCGTTATCACATTTAATATATGAATTACAATAAGGTGACCAATTGTCCTCCTTTTGTAAGTTATGCCCTCCCTCGAAAAGTGTTCTCCTATTTGTCCTCCTTTTCAATATTTGAAGACTAATCTGTAAATCTCCATATTCAATCGATGCCCAGCTGATCTATTGTATGTGATGTGATATGACATGACATGTTTGTATTTGTCATGACAATTCATCAAGACTCGGTACAGTGCAGCGAGACATGATTATGAGACGCATGTGCTCCGCACAGGAGACCTTGAGAAAAAGAGCGCTGTGCACAAGTGGCTTTGCTTATTTCTTACTGAAACACAACACGGTACATACGTATGCAGTAGAGATTATTATAGTGTATTATTGTTTGAATAAAATATTTCTAAATATTCTTTTTATTTACGATTTTTTTTTCAATTTATTTGTGTCTTCCTTTTCATTGTAAAAAAGTTGGTCGTCATAATTACAATTAACATCTAATATTTATTTTAATTTTATATTAGTGTAAAAGTTTAAATTTTTATGTTGTGTATACATGTATATTGTGAATATTTAAATATTCTGTATACTGAATAAATTTTAATTTGAAAAAATTTATTTAAGAAAGACTTAAAGACCAGATATGGAAACCTTAGGGCTTCCTACTCCTATGGTTTTCATATCTGGTTTCGTCTTTCTTCTATCTAACTCCATTCTTGAGATTAAGGAAAGATGGAAGGATGGACAACAGTGGGAATTTACAGGTCTACAATTTTTTCAAATTGCAGTTCAATTATCTGAAAAAGAAACAACTCAAAAATATCAAAATTCTTAGAGCTTTATCAGAGAAGAATGAATTTAATTTAACATTTAATTAAATAAATAATTTTGCAATATCTACCAATTTAGATCACATTTTCTATTAAAAATATTTAGATATAAATTTTACAGATTATAAAAATATATGTAGTTAAAATATTTTGAAGAATTTATTTTTCCTTCTAAATATTTGTCATTAGATGATCTACTTTTCTGAAAATATATTCTAAATCATTTTGAAAACATTTTTATATTTTAAAACTATTAGCTTAAAAGCATATAGAATGGACAAATTAGCCTAATTTTATTAATGCTAATTTAATCATGATCACAGTTAGAATATAATGGTATTTGAAATGTATTTTTTTTTTTTTTAATTAAATTTGAAAAACTGTTTTAGATTATTTTAATACATTTTATGAATATTTTAAAGCAATGAAAAGTGATAGTCTATAGACTTGCTGCAGTTTGAAAGCCATTTGCTGCCGTTCTAAGGCATGTTTCCCAGAAATGGTATAAAATAATACCATGGTTTTTAGGAAGAAAAACATTGATATTGATATTGATTGTAATAGTCATTATTACATTGAACTGCCATATTATACTGTTATGCTAGAATCTTGGTACTTGAATATAATAATATAAAAATAAGGGGGCGTACCTGTCTCTTGACGCTGCTGGTGAAAATTTTTTCCCACTTCATCTGTGATAAATTTTTTTGAATTAAATAATTGATTTAATCAAATTTGACTTTGAAAAGGAACTAATAATTATAGGACTATAAACTTAATAATAAGTTTAGTACTAATGGCAATGCAACGTTCTCCAGTTAAACGTGGAAGACCACCGCTCACCAGAACCAAATCAGCAGGTAAACGTAATGACGATATTGCAACAAGTTCCCGATTAATTACTGACTACAAATTACAACCGGATAAAAATTTACAAGACACTAATATGGAGGCTAAGAAAACTAAAGAAATATCAGACCAACGTAATACTCAAGACGATTCAGGTGAGCCAAATGTAATTGATTCTTTACTAAATAACCCGGATGAGTTATTGGACACTTCATCTGCCATTTTATGGAATAAGATATCTAATCTAATAAAAACATCTAATGATAAGCTATTTAAGCAAATAAAAGACTTTAAGGAGGAATTAAACTTAATTTATGAAAATTTAAACGAAGCTAAGGAAAAACAAGCAGAACTGGAGGAACAAATTACGAATTTACGACAACAAATAAATATTATGCAAAATGAGAAGGACCTTACAAATTATAGACTAGATTCTTTAGTTAATGACAATAATCGTAGTAGTAATATAATATATAACCATCCTAATTCGAAACCTGTTTCTAAAGAAGGAATTTATAACTTCATTATCTCCTTTTTGGAAATTTGTGATATAATTCAAGAGGACATTTTAGATGTGATTCAGTTAACAAAACCACCAAAAATTACTACTAAAGTAACTTTTAAAAGTATTCAACTTCGTAATCGAATCTTTTCTGCTTTTATTCGGAAAAAAATGCAAAATCAGTTAGAAGATTGGAGAGATTCTCAAATATCCCCAGATCTTAATAAAAATACAAGAATAAGACGAAAAAATCTACTTCCAGTGTTACACGAAATACGGAAACAGAATGCACAAGCTAAACTGCATAATGATATTTTAATATCAGGACCCGAGAAAATTACTTATAACATCAATCGGAAAAGTCTGGTATATGTTGATACTTTTTTACCTTACCATAAAACGACAGTTTCAGGAAGTTGACACAAATCAAAAGCAAACCCAAAGTTTGAATAAACCTAATAATAATTGTTCTTTTGATATACTAAATTGGAATTGTCAAGATCTAAAAAATAAAACTTCAGTTATTAATTCTTTGCATATTAGATATAATCCGGCTATTATTGGAATAACGGAAACTTGGATAACAATGGAAAAATTTTATACTACAAATTTCTCGAAAAAATTTTTGATTGAATCTTCACTTGCAAGTAAACCAGTTGGCCCCGGAAGACCAAGCGGTGGCTTGTGTTTATTGATGGAAAGGGAATACTGCAAAATAATTCAAGTTAATAAATCAAGAAACTATATATTACTTCTCATCACAATAATTGGAAATAAAGAATTAAATAAGAACAATCAAATAATGATGATATTATTAACTTATATTCCTCCCGGGGATGTAAATACTCTAAACGAAATCTTTAAAGTTATAGAATCATGGCTCTATATAACTCCATATATTATTATATTGGGTGATTTCAATTCTCGAATTGGTGAGGAAATGGATTCCAGATATAAGGGACCAAATTATTTAATTAATAATAATCTAGTATCAAAGGATAAACAGGTTAATAATTTGGGGAAAAAGCTGCTAAACTTCATAAAAGAAAATAAACTCTATATATTGAATGGTCGTATTAAGCCCGATTATCCTGCAGAATATACTTGTTTAACTCATTTGGGGAAATCAACAATTGACTTTACGATATGTTCTGAACTACTACTGGATTATTGTACGGGAATTTACGACAACATTAATGGATGCATCAGATCATTTCCCCATAATAACCAAATTTCGAATATCCTCAACAAAAGGAACTAATAAGCAAAGTATAAATAGTTCAAAAATAAAATATAAATTCTCAAAATATCGGAGGGAGATTGACAACCGACTTAAAGCAATTCCAGAAATTACAAGTACTAATAGTGAAAAAATATATAGTTTAATAATAGCTATATTAAACGAATACAAATACATAAACAAAAATACTAGACCTAAGCAAGGATGGTTTGATTCAGATTGTTATAAAATGAAATTAACAAAACAAGTAGCATTGAAAAAATTCAGGAAAAACTCAACAGTATTCAACTTCAACAGTTATAAAAAAACTAAACGAATGTATAATAATCTTCTTAAAACTAAAAAATTAAATTATTTTCGGAAAATAGAACAAAACCTAATTAAAAATAACAATAATGGCAGCATATTCTGGAATACAATACGAAGATTTCGACCTAAATCATACTTAAATGGAAATACTGCTAAAATAGACTTTAATACCTGGAAACAATTCTATAATAGATTTCCACAAATTAATATGGAAATACCGCTAAACACAAGTATAGAAGTTTATAATGATATCTTGGATTCTGACTTTACAATAACTGAGTTGGAGAGTGTTATTGGGAAATCAAAAAGCAAGACAACACCAGGATGTGATAATATTCCTATTGATTTCTTAAAGATATTATCAACTAGTTCTAGAATAATAATACTAAATTTATTTAATAGTATGTACAAATCTGCGTATTTTCCTGAATCCTGGAATTCAGCCATTATAACAATGATATATAAAAAGGGTGATCCGTTCTCTCCCAGCAACTATAGACCCAATATAATAATATTTGATATTTCTATGCTCTAGGTTAAAAACTACTAACTTGAAAATTCACATTAAGCTATTTAATTCAACAATTGTTTCAATAATATATTATGCAAGCCCAATATGGAGTTTAGATTATATATATAAATTAGAAATTCTTCATGTTTATTACTTACGGAAACTATTTCAATTGGAGAGAACAGTTCCAGGTTACGCTGTGAGGCTAGAAGTAAATAGAATTTGGTTTTTTCCTTTTGTTTTAAAACGTATAATTAAATTTTATTACAGAATTAAATTTAAAAACGATAGTACAATAACATATCTTCACCATCAAAATATTATTCATAGTAAAGATCATAAATTCAAACAATTATGGCAATACAAACTAAATTATATTTTAAATAGTTTTGGTACATCAATACTATTGTTTAATGATAATATCAATGATTGGAAAATTGGCTACTCTCTCTTGATAGAATCTGCAATTTCACAAGCAATAAAAAGAGATCAAGATTCACTATATCAAAGCAGTTATCACTCATGGTATATTAAATTATTGCAAATTCCATCCTTACAACTTTATATGTTTCAACCAATAAATCTTAACGTGAAACGTCTAATAATTCAACTCCGCTTAAATAAATACTCTGTGTTTATTAATAATAAATATATCGACCTAACGAGAAACTATTGTCCTTTATGCAAATCTAAAGAATTTTCACTACTCCACTTAATTCAAAGCTGTAAAGATCTTCTAAAATTACATAATTACTATAATACAAACCAAATATGTCAAACTAATTCAGAACTGGAATTTAAATCAAATCTGAAAAATCTTAATAAATCGGATCTATATAAAATTTATAATTACTTTGTAAAACTTTCAGAATGTTACTACTTGTCAAATCAAAATTAATGTTTGTACAATCATCTGTTGTTGCGCGAAAGTAGAAGACTGTAAACATGTACATCTGTAAACATAATTGATGTTCAAACAAAATAAGAATTAATTTGTAGTTTATATTTTCTAAATTTAAATTTACTATTTCTAGTTGTATTTCTCTTAAATAATTTGTAAAGTTCCCCCCTAAACAGAGAAATTTGTTCTCTATTGTTAATACTAACTAATACTGTACTAAACTACATGATGTATATACGTGTATATTAATAAAGTATTGATTGATTGATTGATAATATAAAAATAATAGAAAAAATAGAAAAACACATTGAGAAAAATATACCTGATCCAGTACATTATGTAGTTTGAGAAGCACTGCTTTAACAAAACATATTCATTATATAATAATTTAAATTCATTTTTACATATTGGTTTAATCTCTTAAAATTAATTTTTTTTTGCCTCTACAAAAAGCCACATTTCTGTATTTAGTTTTTAATATTAAAAAAGAAAAACTATTTGGATTTAAAATAATTTTTTATCATATCAGTTTTAATTTTATTGCAGTTATGATATATAAGTTGTATGTTTAGTACATGTATTGTAGTTGTAAGTTATGATTTCCATATGTTTAAAAACATCTGTGAAAATTTAATTTTGGTTACTACTAAATTTTATTTAACAATTATTGTAATCTAGCAAACAGTCGTCATAACAGACAAATTGGTGGGAAAATGTTTTGGTGTCATTTCACACAAAAAACAAAATTAAGGTCAAATTCTTTGGTTTTGTGACACCAAAGAATTAATAAATTTGTTGAGGTGTGTGATTAATGTATTGTTATTTTGTTAGGTTTGTCAGATCTCCTTTATTTTAGCTAAATTGTATTTCTCCCTTATTGAAAATTATTTCAATAATTGCAATATGTTCTCTCTTATTTTTCAATGCTTGTATCTCACACAATGACACTGGCAGATTTCTGTATCAGCATATGCCTATCTTACATATAAATCGATATCCTTCTCTATAGAAAGCTATGGTTTACTATTTGATACACATATCCCCTGTTTAACACAATAGTTAGGTTTTGAAGAAGTATCATGTTTTGTGAATCTGTGCTATATGTAACAAAGGACTAGAACATAAGTTAGGATTAGGTTCCAAAAGATTTTAGCAAAAGTATACTGTTGTTTCTTGTAATTAAGAGCAATATGTTTATTAAAGCAATCAATAATTAACTAACAATACAATCAAAAGTATTTCATGTTAATATTAATTTTTTCTTCACTGCTAAACACTGTTAAATGAGGATATTTTCTTTTTGAAAAAATATTATTGTCTTTTGAGCTTTCCTGTGGATCTTAATCTGAAGTATAAGCAACATCTTGATTGTTCTCTATTTTTTTTCATAAAATCTGATATTTTTCTTTGCCTAAGAGATCTTTAAAAATTTAATCTTTTTATGTAGTAGGTGTAATTTAATTTATGAAAACAAAATGCAGCGACAGTCTTTTGGGATCATTTACAGCACTGTCACCAATGACAGCGACATCTCATTTATAGGAAAGCTAGAGTAAGAAGCTAGGACAAGGAAGAATAAAAATTGTACAGTTGGTTCTCATTAAAGAAAACTGGATGAAAGGCATGAAACAACATTGAAAATTTCAATATCCTAAAATCTATGGGCAAATATGACACAACACACATGTTTGCTTGAATAAAAAAAATATCAAATGATGGTGTTTACACTTATAAATTGTGACATTCCCATAAAAACTTTGTTGTATAAAGGATATCTGTATTTTAAATTTGCAAATATTATAATTTTAAACCAAAATCTGGATAGGTTAAAGTGAATAATGAATGAATGGTAGCATTAATCATTTTTAAGTGTCAATTTAATCCAAATGGTTAGAAATCTGACAATGCTATTCAAATTATGGTATATACAGTGGAACCTTGCATAATGAGCAAATCAACGTTTTAAAAAATGACTTGCTTAAAGAGCAAAGTTTCGCATAACGAGTGATGAGGAGAGGGGAAGTCCCAGATTGTGTGCATGCTCCATCATGCTATTATCTGTGTTTTTTTTTTTTTTGTTTTATGCAAATCGAATTTGCATTTCAGGTTGGTTCATTCTGTGCTAGAAGAAAAGATGATGATGATTCATGCTCCTTAACAATGTATATTGTATAATTTTCTTTGAATAAACATTATATGTAAAATATCGTATTTACTCACGTATAAGATGATCTTGCATATAGGACAAAGTGTGACTTTAAAGATCAAAATAAAGCAAATTAGATTTACTAATACGATTCTAATTTTACTTTGTTAATCACAAACAAATCATCATCAAATGCACATATTAAGGCAAACAACCATTTTTCTTGACGCTATCACCTTTTGTCTACTCAGACTTGCCCTCCAAAGCTTCGTTACAATTCTCCTCTTTTTCACTCTTACTCCACAAAACATCGTACTCTGATCCTTTGAGTGAATTTAAAATGCAGTATTTCCTGAATGACTGCTATTAGCTTTTGAAGATTGCTTTTCCACGCACCTGATACCCATGTAGCAAAATCAAAAGATTATAATGCATGTGACAGGAATAAGTTTATTTTTAATGATTCAGAAATATTTGATTCAGAAATATGATTTACAAATATTCATTAAAAATACCAATTTAACAAATATGAAATAACTACATTTATAATCATTGCTAACTGAGCAGCTATTTTCAGATCATCTCTTTAAAAGCAACATTCACCTTGACCGTGATAGAACTCTGCTATAATGGCAGCATGAACTATACACGGTTCACATAAATTATTGCAAAACTGCAAAAAATCCTTTGCTCATGTGTATAGGACGATCTAGGTTTTTGAAGCAGTGAAAAATGAATAAATCGTCTTATACACAAATAAATATGGTATTTGAGTATTTTTTTTTTTGGCTTGGAACACATTATCATATTTTATATTAATTTCTATGGGAAAGATTGTTTCGCATTACGAGTAAGGTTCTGGAACAAATTATGCTTGTTAAGAGAAGTTCCACTGTAATTCTGCTTTTAGTATGGATAGTTATTTCTTGGAAATAATGAGATTTATTAATTATAAATATTTTCATACAGTAGAGCGTCGATAAGTGGAACCAATTGGGGACTGGGGTCCTTCCAGTTAATGATTTGTTCCAGTTTCCGACTTTGTACGAAAAAATACATTAACCTGTCCGATGTTCAAATTTTTCTCCGTTGCGTATCGCTTCCTGTTGAATTTTTCTCCGTTGCGTGTCGCTTCGTGTTGAATTTTCGTCGATTTTAAGCCTAACGAAAATTTTTATAATAATCATCGAGGCTATCGTATCGTTAAAAATTATTTCTGCATTTTGTACAAACAAAATAAATATATTAAAGAATATAAAAAACATGAAAATTATACTTTAGAAGTAAATTTAGTATCAAAAACATTCGATTCAGCACGACACAGTCCGACTGAAAATCGTTCCACTTTCCGGCCATTCCGCTTACCGACGTTCCACTTATCGACGCTCTACTGTATTTGTAGAAGTGTATGATATTACAGTTAATAAGCAAGTAAATTAATAATTTTGTTAGCGTTTGAAGAGAGTTTTTAAATTATTATTAAAATATCATAGCAGCTTGGTGTATCTGTTGTCATACAATAGAATTTGCTTAATACATTATCTTAATTAGCTTTTTTTGATCTTATTAACTGCATCTAATTATACTCTATATAGTATTGAATAATTGAATTTATAAAATATTCTTCTTGTTTTGCTAACAAAAATTTAAATCATTTTATCATTACATGCTAGTACATTTTTACAAAGTAAATAAGATTTTTATTTACAATTCATTAATATTAAAAAAAAATTTTTTTGATCTCTTATCAATAAATTGAGAAAAATGCTTTGAAGGTTATTTTGGCAATGATTTGATAGTTATGATGATTTGATATTTCTAACATGTTTTCTACTGAAATAATAAGCAATTATTATTTTAATAATAATATCTTGTTAATAATATTTTTGAATATATGTATCTATTTATAAAATCTTACAGACTGTAATAAACTAGTTTATACTTATCATTCTGTTAAAATCAGTCAAGTGTAAATATTAGGTATGGGAAAAACATAATTTATTTATTGCTAATAAATCTGCATTTTAATAAATTTTAGCATTCTTTCATATATTTTAATGATCATCTAGTTGTAAAAGCAATAAAAGACAGTTAGGCAGAGGTAGTGTTATGATTTATAATAATTTGTTTATAGCTTGTCTAGAAGCAATAAACAATTAAACCTACTACATATGATATTCTAGAGGTATAATGTTACTTTTACAGAATGATTTGCAAATAAATTCTAGATATAGCAGTTAAGATTTTAAAAAAGTCATATTTAAGTAATTAACATAATTTATAATGTTCTTATCTGTTATAAACAAAAACACTGTAAAGTATAATTAACTATATAAATCAGAAATTATTGATTTACTATCAGAAGAATTCAAATATATAAAATATATATGTTATTATTTATTTTATATTTATATATAAAATATATTCCTTGTATAGATGGGTTATGCTGACCCATATATGTAATTATCTCTATCAGTAACAAGACAATCACATGCTGTGTATCTTAAAAAGTGATTGACACATTAGAACGTAAAGAGTAAAGCTTTCGCATTCCATTACTCTTGGTATCATGAATTATGTCTAGCACTGGGTCACAGAGATCTGATCAGCAACAGTTTTCCTAAAGTTTCAATAAAATTCAGAGTTATGGATTAGTATATGAATTTAATGTTTCAAACAATTTGATTGATTTTTGTGAAACCGTGTTGTATTATTCTTCGAAGTATCAAACACAAATCCGTGTTAATAACAACCACTTGGCTTTTTTCCACCTTTATTTAGTTGATAAAGGTGGAAAAAAGGGTGGAAAAGGTTCAACTAAATAAAGGTGGAAAAAAGCCAAGTGGTTGTTATTAACACGGATTTGTGTTTGATACTTCGTTTCAAACAATGTTTTATCTATTACTGAAAAAAAGTAAAACTTTACTATCTAATGATAGGTTTTTATAACTTTTCTCTTTAGTTCTCTGAAAATAAACTTCATTTATAACATTTCTAACAATCACCTTTCATGTACACTGTTAAGGAATGCATTATTATATCTGAAAGTCTGGTACTTCCTGTGTGTATATATAGTGGTGTTGTAAACCAGAGTAATTGGGCCCAGATTCACTTGATTTTTAAATATACATGTAAATTATCATTTTAAGTACTGAAAATGCTAAACACACTGTAATTAAAGTTTAGTTATTATAAGCTCAAGCCAGTATTTCATGAAGAATGTAGAAATACTGTATATACTTGAGTAATAGTAGATCCAATATAAAAGTTGATCCTCTATTTTTGGTCAAAAAGTCTGGAATTTTTAAATAGACTCATGTAAAAGTTGATCCTAATATTTTATGGACAACAGGTCAACATTTGTGATCCCACAGATTTGCCAGAATTAAATGAACAAACATGAAAATTAAATGTAAAAATTCATGTAATTTCAGTTTCATTTTTTAAAAAAACTGTTATAGTAAAGTGACTGCTTTTTTCCTGCAACTTTTAATATCACATCTGAAATATGAAAGTTGATTTAGAATTTAGATCTACTTTTAAAGACTTACTTTGATCCCCTTGGCATGATAAATTACTATGTTGCTTCCTAGCTGGAAGAACACCCTGTGTTATTAAAATTTTATTTTTTTTAAAATATAATATGAAAAAATAAATGTAGAAACTAATGGTTTTTATATACAGTATATGTATATCACAGTTTGTCATACGTTTATTATCAATAATTTAAAAACAAAGTTCAAGGTTGGATATATTTTTATCACATCCTTCATATAAGATAGGGATAAATATTACTTAAAGTTGCTTTGGCAACTGATCTGATTAGGAAAAATTCACTTATCATTATGTAATATGGCATTATAATATAGAAGCAGTAATTAAAAACTGATTATTTGATAAAACTGTGAAATATGATGCAATATTTTTATCATTTCTGCATGTAATTACAAACTTTTAACAATTAATTTTGTTAAATAAGGGTATAAAAATAAAAATTTTGGAGAATCTAAATTGTTAAATATGAGTGTTAATACAATTTTTATAACAAAGTTATTGAGAAAATTAATTTTTGATTTCTACGGTGAGACTATTTGTTTGCTTCAAAAGATTGAATGTTTTATTTTTATAATTGAATGGATTATATTTAGATACTGGAGTATATTAGATACTGGATATATTAATATGTAATAATAAATTTTATAATTAAATTTTCAAGTTTTTGTCATTTTTCTCCCCTTTGTAAAAATATGATAACTTTACTAAATTTAAGTATAAATATAATTTACACAATAGAAATTTCTGAACTCCAATAAAAATTCAGAATATAAGAAAACTATGCTTTATTGGAATGAATATCTTTAAATATTCAAATTTTGAATCATTTTGAAGCCTGACTGACTCTATTTACAATTTGAACATTATAAATAGATTGTTTTATTGAATTTATAATCACTTAATATTTATAAAAAACATTTGTCTGTACTATAGATTACCACCTAGGGAATTTCAGGACTTTGAGTATATATTTGAACTGAAGGGACTGAGATGAGTTCAATGATACCCTACTTTTGGACCAGAGGCGAAAAATAAGTTATAATATTTACAATTTCTTGCCTTTCACAGTGCATTCCACGCCATTTCAGATTTTTCCATCACCTAGTGGTGACAGTCATCTCTCGGAGGCATAGGTTAGGTTTGTTGGACAAGCTATGATAGCAGCGTGTAGTACTAGCCGACCACAAGCAATAGCATGCGTGTCAGCAGCTGAGGGGCCGTAGGCTGTGAGGGTGTGTGAAAAGGACTTCACTCCAACTGCAACGATCAGTGTGCTTGTGAATCAACATCTGCCTCTGTTGAAAGTATATATGGCCGACTTGCCGCACTGTCTGTTAAACATGCGATAGGCTTAGCAGAGAGAACAATGCGACTCCCGATCATCATGCGATTTGAAAAAAGTATGACAACTTTTTTATTTTTCGTCTCTGGTTCAAAAGTAGGGTATCATTGAACTTATCTTGGTCCCCTCAATTCAGAAATATACTCAAAGTCCCGAAATTCCATAGGTGGTAATCTATAGTATTCCCAAACATTTAGATAATTCAATAATTTTTGTAGTCATATGACTATTTTCCATTGTTAATCTCATGTCATGGCTTATGATGACAATCTTGATTTAGGTCTGAAAAACCAATGAACATTTCCTCTACCTCTCTACAAACTGTTACTCACAAAAATTTGTTTACAGTTGTTGATTTTTGCCATTTTATATGCTTCATACCACTGCTTTTTTAAGTTATTTTATTGACAAAGAATTAACCAATAAGCAACATATATATATGTTACCAGCAAAACCCGATTTTACGCCAAACTAGTTTAGAATTATTATTCAAGTATATTAATGGTTAAAATAAAATTAAAAGGCAATCAATTAGAACAACAATATTTATTCAAACATAGTCTACTTAATAATTATGGTAATTTATTAGAATAGATTAGTGTGAATGTATGTCTCTTTAATCCAAATAAATAAATCTGGTAGACTTCCTCACAGCAATAGCTCTTTCCAGCAGATTACATTTAAACTGATGTCATTGTAGAGCAGGATAGCCAAAAATATGTTTGTAGATGTTTTTAGTATGTGATCTGCTTGTGATGATTGAAGAAATAGAGTAATTTATTATTATTAATTAAATCTTTCCTAAGAACTATATTAATTTAATTACTTATTGTTATATTTAATTTAGAAATAATTTAGAAATTCTGCTTAAATTATCTAAAATACTTAAATTATTGTGTATTTATTTCTAGGGACTGACATTGTTTAGTCTACAAAAACAATGGAAATGTTTTCATACTTCACCCTTGGCAGCTGCTGCCGCAAAGGTAAAGTGTCTTATACATGTTAATATAAAATATAAAATTTATTAACTTAATAATTTGTACATTAGGTTGCAATGAGCAAGTTTGATAGTAATCATTACATCCCTTATGAGAAGCTTAATAATAATCTTAAAATTGTTAAAAGCAGGTGAGTGTTTTACTTAAAATGAAATGGTTTATATCTGAAATAAATAAAAATAAATGAATTAAATATACTACAATTAAAAAATTTTTTTTGTTTACGTTAAAATTAATTTAAATGTAGCAAAAATTAACCTCTTACGTACAGAAACTCCTTGGATAAAATTTGAATTATATTTTTCTTTGTAAAATACTTCTGTAGTTAAGGCGTTCTGTTTTTTCTATTTTAAGTAATTAAATTTTTAATCATATAACATGATTAAGTTTTAGAATAATTGATTTAAATAACTGGAATAAATTTGGGCTATTTTATTGTGTCAACAAATGGAATAATTTGCTAATATATGCTGCCATCTATTAACTGCTTGGTAATATAACAACTTATTTTAGCCTAGTTGAATCTGTGATTGTTTAGTGGTTTCATGTTTGTTATATCCTAAAAAGCATAACATTTATAATGTCTAAATTTCAATTTTTGATTTTTGAAGAAATACAAGGATAAAATATCTTTTAAAATATGTAAATTTTAAATGATTCATTATCATAAAAATATCCTTTGCTTTATACATAAATAACTTATAGGAATGCATTATCTAAAATAAACAAATTCTAAATTATTTTTTAAATAATTTAGTACGTGTATTTTCATAATTTTATGTATAGTTAAAATAGAAATTTTATTAACACTTAAGGTGGTGCAAATTAAGATGTCATTGAGTCAAAGACAATCTGAACTAATCATTTCTGTCATTTTCCAAAATAAAAAAATGATTGGTTGGATCCAGTTATCTACTTTCACTATTGACTTAATTTTGTTATCCATGTGCATGTTTTTTCAAATTTGTCATTGAAGATAAGCTTATCACCCTCTGTTAGCAACTTGAATAAAAACTTTTAATTAAATTCATTTTAAAATGTTTAGAAAGATATATGATATATATAAATTGTTTGAATGATGTAATTGATAATTATGTTTGAATAGCAAAACTATAGCTAATTAACAAGAATTATTAAAAAAAATTCCATAGAAACAAGAATTTTAAAACAAATTATTGGTAAGAATTTTCTTCAAGTTGTTATTTTCCACATACAGTGGTGCTTTGTACTTCAAATTTAATTCATTCTAGCAGGCTATTCAAAGTTTGACTTGTTTAAAGTCGGAAAATCAATTATTCCTATTAGAAATAATGGAAAGCAAATTAACCTATTACAAGACTTTAAACAATTTGAAAAACTTAAAACAGCAAATATACATAATTTAAAGTAAAAATAACATAAATGCTCTAATAAATTAAAATGCAAAAGCAATAAGTAAAATATGTAAACACTGTATAATAAAATGCAAATTGCATTTACTGATTATTTACTGTCAACTTTGGCATTTTAAACTTGGCTACCAGATCTACACACATGTACACTATACTGCTTTGATACTTCATGATAAGTTCCTTTGTTATCTCTATCTTTCTCTTAGACTTTGTTGCTTTCACACACTTATCGGATGCCATGGTTATTAATAAATGAAGGTTGTATTGGGTTGAACGAAAGCTTTTGCATGTTTTTAGCAGCCATGTTACTTAACAGATCTTAATTTAGTTATAATAGTTGTGAAATTTAACACAACTATTATAATTGCTAATGTGATATTGTATTCTTGGTTTATAAGCTAATTTTAAACTTTTTACTTCACATTTTGTTTGAATAAAATCAAATGGCAATGTCTTCAGACAAAAAGAACATCAAGCATATTCTCAGGAGCGTCTCACTAACGTTTTCGAATTTATAACAGTTCTTCTTCAGGTGAAGATGGAAGATTTGAAAAAATAGAATAGAATGTTTCAAACCGAACCGCTTCATCGAATTCCGTCATGGCTGACATGTGCTGTAGTGTCCAGGTGTTGGTTATCGTCTGTACTTTAGAAATGATTGGTACCCGGTGTTAGTAGTGAGTAGATCAAGCATATTATGCATTAAGAGTTTTGAAAAGGATATAATGCTGTACAAACAGTAAAAGAAAATTTTGTAAATGTGTGAGGAATATCTCCTAAACTTAAAACATGTCAAATGTGGTTTGAAAACTTCTGTTTGGGAAATTTTGAAATAAAAGATACAAAACATGTGGGGTGCCCAAAAGCAGTTGATGAATTAAGTATGCAATAGGAAATTGTTAAAAATAGATGAATAATACAAATGATATAGCCTATTTTCTAGTGTATTGATGTAATTATTGCACTTAATAATGACAAACTACAATTAGACAAATTCAATCATATTAGTTATGAGATATTTTCAAAAATATTCAATAGGAAGTTTAAAGAATTTATTACTGAATATTTTTGGAATTATTTTTTATAATTACATGAAATAGTTTTAATTATGTATTTTTAATTTATAAAATGTACAAATATTTCTCAATGTGAAAGTAAATGATTTTTTTATCTAATAATTAAACTTTTTCATGTTTTTTAAAAGAGAAGGTTTGTATTTTCATTTATTGCCAATCTTTTATTGTGTATTTTAGTAGCAAACTAATTGAACTAATCAAAAAGCAAATGTTATTTTCTATAGTTCATTAGAATATTTTTATAAAACTATTCCAGAATTTTCCCAAAATATAATAGAATAAAAACATTTAAGAGTAAATATTTTATATTTCATTAAAATTGTTTTTCCATAAGTAACAAATAATAACTTTTTGTCTTTTAATAATTAACATTTTCTATTTAATTTTCCTTTAGAGAGACTCAAAACAAGAATTTTGATAACAAAAATAATATCACTTAAAAATATATTTGAAATAATTTGAGATTTACTTAGAATATATATATTTTTTTAATTTGAAACTTTATTATTTAAACATTTGAAATGTTTTATATTTTCAAGATATTTTTAACATTGTTGTTAGCTGAGTTCTGTCTTCAGACTAAATGTTAGTAATTAAACAGATTTATCTACGCTTTAAATTTTTGATTGTTCTAAGTCTTATTTCCTTAGATTATTAAGTATAAGGAAACAATAAAATGCTGACAAGATGCACAGGAGCTAGCTTAACTTAAGATTAATAAATCTTAAAACAAGCTTTATCATCTCATGTATTATTTAAATTTTTTTCAAAGTTACTTCCCTTATGCAATTTAAATTTTTTATTGAATTTATTATTCTGAAACATGGAGCACTGAAAAACTTTTTAGAATCAGAAAAACAACAACTTTTCAAAACAATTTTTATTGAATTTTTCATTGTATTCTCCATGAACTTCCACACACCTTTTTTCATGAGAAAGAAAGATTCCTGTTTTTATGAGATAGTCTGAATAGTATCACTAAAAGAAGTTAGTTTCTTCATTTGATGAAATGCACTTCCTCTCAAGTTTTTCTTTTACAAATAGAAATAAAAAGTCATAAGACACCAAGTTTGGAAGAAGGAGAATGAGATAATATTTTAACTTCTATACATAGATAAAGTTAGCAATCTAAAGAACATTACTGTAATGCCATAATGACTGCTATGGCATCACAATAATGGCAACTTTGGAAACCTAACCTGTTTGTAAATACGAGGGCTGTTCGGAAAGTTTGCGGCCTTGCCTATATGTGGCGCTGGGATCAATTTAATTTTTGGCGGGAATAATTCAGTCATCTTTGCTAAAGATACGATACGAATTTCCGCTTGATTTGTCGTAAAGTTTTTTCACAACAGCTTATCAAATAGTCAGTGTGCACATGCTTTGTCAAAAATGGAAAAAATGGAGACTCGTGCAGTCATAAAATACCTGACGAAAAAAAGGTTGACCCCATCTCAAATCAAAGCTGACATGGATGAAGTTTTAGGAGAGTCTGCTCCTTTGTACACCATTGTGGAAAAATGGACAGCCCTTTTTAAATCTGGCAGAGAGAGTGTGGAAGATGACCCTCACAGCGGACGGCCGTCAATTGCTGTCACTGAAGAAAATATTGACAAAGTTCACGATTTGGTGTTAGCAGATTACCGTTTGAAAACGTGTGAGATAGCTGAGACAACAGGCATCTCTGTCAACCGAGTTTACCACATCCTAACCGAAAATTTGGGTATGACGAAGGTCTCAGCAAGGCAGGTGCCGCGTCTGCTGATCGCCGAGCAAAAACGTGTTTGCACTTTGATGTCAAAGGAGTGTTTGGTCTTCTATCAGAAAAACCCACAGGATTTCATGCGTCGGTTTGTGACTACTAATGAAACGTGGGTCCACTACTACACTCCTGAAACAAAAGAACAGTTGAAGCAATGGAAACATCACAGTTCGCCATCACCAAAGAAGGCAAAGACAGTTCCATCAGCGGGGGAAAGTGATGGCCTTGATTTTTTGGGATGCTAAAGGAATCATCATTATTGACTACCTAGAAAGAGGAAAGACCATCAATGCTGTCTATTTCTGTGAGCTTTTGGAAAAACTGAAGAAAGAAATCAAAGAAAAGAGGCCACACTTGAAGAAGAAAAAGATTCTGTTCCACCACGATAATGCACCTGCACATTCCGCCAGAATCACTGAACAAAAGGTAAACGAACTTCGCTTCCAATTAGTTCCACATCCACCGTACTCACCTAATTTGGCCCCCAGTGACTTCCACCCTTTTCCAAACCTAAAAAAATTCTTGGCTGGAAAGAGATTTCACTCAAATGACGAAGTCATCTCTGAAGTGAACGAGTATTTTGCACACCTTGACAAATCGACCTATTGTGATGGCATAAAAAAGCTAGAACATCGCTGGAATAAGTGCATTGCTAATAAAGGAGACTACATTGAAAAATAAAAAAAGTATTAACATTATTTTGTTTGTTGTTCTATTTGAGGCCGCGAACTTTCTGAACAGCCCTCGTAGAGGAGCACCTGTATTTAAATTGTAAATGAACGCTTTTGGAATTCTTTTTACTATTATTTGATATGTTAAGTTATCCTTTGATATAATCAAACTTCTTTGATACATTTTTTCCCTTTCTTTATATTTGCTAGATTATTACAAAAATAATTAACTTATCATTCTGAAATGTCATCAGTTCTTTGTTATCTGAAGGCAACAAGTATTAATTCCTATATAAATAATACATAATGGTGCTACAATAAGGCGATTTGGTAACTTTTAAATGTATACTAAATGCTTATAAGAATGTATCATATATTATGTAGTGCACTGGCTTCCAAACTTTCTGTACTTCCGATCTTCTTTCAGAAAAAAATTGTTGCACCTTCCTCAATTTTTGCAACAATCTAATTTAATAAATACTGTCCTTATAATTTATTTAATGGCCTACAAAACAATATACGTTATTGATCAAAGTATATTGTTCACTGGCTTGTTGAGATATTTTGACAAAGGTGTGGATGGACTTTTAGAATTTATACCTGAGTCATTCTGACAAGGGTTGTGAATTAGGCATAACCATTTTATTGATTTATTTTTTTGACATTGATTTGACTTTTTTAAATTAAACACATTGTTTTTTAAATTTCAGATTGAAACGCCCTCTTACTCTATCAGAAAAAGTAGTTTATTCACATCTTGATCAACCAGATTCGCAAGAAATAGAGAGAGGAGTTAGTTATTTAAGATTGCGACCAGATAGAGTTGCAATGCAAGATGCCACTGCACAAGTAATGTTAAAGAAATATTTTTAAACAAAATTTTAAAGTTATTATATATAAATACATCTTTCTTTTCAGATGGCTATGCTTCAGTTTATATCTAGTGGTCTTAAAAAGGTAAATACAGTTTTATATCTGTGTATATGTTCATATAAATTCTTAATTAAAATTTCAATGATATATTTTATAACAAATTATTTTTCTATAACAAATTTATATTGTTGATTCTCAATAAAATAGACTAATATGGAGAAGTTATACAACTGAAAATGAAATAGTCAATTATGAAATGAACAAAATGTGATGAGATGTAAATAATTCATTTTATGGTACAGGGGTCGGCAACCTTTCAATGGTGTTGTGCCAAACATAAGTTATAGTATTTTGTCCGAGTGCTGACAATATTCTACCAAGTTTATTATATAGGGTGCATAGGAAAGTCTCTTTAACCGGAAAATTCTTGTGAATGTAGAGAGCCACTGCTATGCAAGTGAGGTAACGGTATAGTAAAGTGACTATTCCCGACCTAATGCAAACGACAGCAGCGTCCTTAGTGGTGAAATTTGGAAGATAGGCAGTGCAAATCAAAAACGAAAACAGATAGAGCAAACTTTCCAATTAGAAAGTTTTAGAGCATTAATTAATTAGTACGAAGCAATATGTGGTTCACACGGATAAGATAAATTGTCACCTGTATACCCAAAAATGTCCGAAAGCGATGCACGCCATTTTGTGTGATGTTTGAAAGGAATAGCCATAGATATGAAGAAATACGCACAATTTATTGCGTAAAATACATACTTATGTCAATACAGTTTGATAACATCACACAAAAAAACAATGGAAAGGCAAACTGTCACACAGTGATAACAAGTTTTTGAACATACTTGACATTAATTTGTTATCACTGTGTGCCTTTCCATTGTTTTTTGTGTGTTGTTATCAAACTGTATTGACATAAGTACGTATTTTATGCAATAAATTGTGCATATTTCTTCATACCTATGGCTATTCCTTTCAAATGTCACAAAATGGCGTGTATCGCTTTCGGACATTTTTGGGTATACAGGTGACAATTTATCTTATCCGTGTGAACCACATATTGCTTCGTACTAATTAATTAATGCTCTAAAACTTTCTAATTGGAAAATTTGCTCTATCTGTTTTCGTTTTTGATTTGCACTGCCTATCTTCCAAATTTCACCACTAGGGACGCTGCTGTCATTTGCATTAGGTTGGGCATAGTCACTTTACTATACCATTACCTCACTTGCATAACTGTAGTTCTCTTCATTTGCAAGAATTTTCCGGTTAAAGGGACTTTCCTATGCACCCTGTATATGTTATCAAAATTAGTCTGGTTATAATGGACTCCAAAAA
The DNA here is from genome assembly GCF_030686945.1 of Centruroides vittatus. Lineage (NCBI taxonomy): Eukaryota > Metazoa > Arthropoda > Arachnida > Scorpiones > Buthidae > Centruroides > Centruroides vittatus. The sequence goes on from NW_027120828.1 coordinate 466,307, forward strand.
TGTTTAATTTTGAAGTTAAGTTAATTGAATTATGTTCTTATATGTGAAGCACTTGCATAACATGTAGATGGCAACATAGAGCATAAACATGTGCACTGTAAAGCCTGGTACTCGCTCACATGCGGCAATGGACAACAGAAACCGTTGACAGAATGGCAGAATGCCATTGCAGAAAGCGGAAAGGCATAAATTAGACCAATAGGAAGGCCATTTAGCAATGTCATCATAAAGATTATGTGGGCTGATAGCATTTGATCTATGGCGGTCGGCAAGCTAAAAAGCTTTATTTGTACACTAATACATTAATGTATTTCATTTATACACTATATTACTATTTGATTTAAATATTAATGTCAAATAGGCCTACTTACTGTGTAAAGTATTGGGAATGGCATAATCGTAATTTGGTGACAAAAGTACTCGATATTCCTAACTTTCGACAATTTAGAATATTTTTCCTATCCAAGTTATTCGTTTTTGAGGCTTTTTACTTGCAATAAGATCGAAGGCAAACTTAAAAAGTTTAATTGATATAACAAAGCAATCCTGGTAGATGCCAGTTTTAACTACTGGCATGTGGCCTACCTACTGTAGTAGCTTGTTTATATTTACAGCTGGCAGATGGCGCGTTTCAATTGTAGGGTAATATCTGCATGTGAGTACACGCAACATGGAAGGATGACGGAACGGCAACTGTTTCTTCATGTGAGTACCAGGCTTAATAGAAATATACAAACAAGAGATTTGTTTTTAATGTACCATGGCCTTCACTGAACCTATGACTTCCATTTAAATGTCTAATTAATAATTAAAATATAATTTTTACTACATTTCCATTTAATCAGAGTGCCACTGAAAATCATTCTGAGTGCCACATTTGGTACACGTTCCATAGCTTACCGACCCCAGTTATGGTAAATACAAGGGAAACAAACAATATATTGCCAAGCTGGGACATAAACAATAACTACCAACCATATGTTGCTTAATGGACATTCCATACATTAACAGTTGCAATTCGATAGGACTCAAATATTAATTTTCACTCTGACAGATGTCTTGATCCATTATTTCAAAATCTGTTATATTGATCTTTATAAAATCAAGGGTCTACAGTATTTATAACAAATATAATTTTATAAATTTAAATATTGTTAATCATCATTGCTATCATTTATTTTTTTTAAATGTATTTGTTTTTGACATATGTTAAGTGATTAAAAATATACAGATTTTAATCTAAACAAATTTTAATATTTTGATTTTTTTTTTCTCATTTTAGTTGTGTTATTCCATATGTTTAAAGGAATATGTTACTTTTATATATGTGAGGTCTTATAACAAGTTGAAATTTGCTTATGATTGTCAAGATGATTATTCTTTTTTTTTCCCCTTTTATTGAAACTTGAAAAAATCACTCCACATAAGTGGGGTCATTCATTATTTTTTTGTGGGAAAGAGTATGAACATTAAAGGAAGTAGATACGGGAATCAACTTTCCTCTTTTGAAGAACAAAATTTAATGGATCTTAGTGTTTATATTGCAAATTTTTCATCATCCATTTTCATATGAAGTTTTTCTACTCACAATTTCTTTGAACAAAGTAGTGTGAGAAACTGTGGGCCAGGGGTTAATGCCTACTGACCATTTACTTGGCAACAGTCTGCAAAGACCGCCCACGTGTCCATTGCCCACGTTGTCCATTTCGGATGGCTTTTTATTGAGTGACAAGGGAGATGAGCAAGTCAACAGGTGGTTGGGAGTGACAGGAGATGGGTGAAATAAAATAACTAAGCATTTATTAATGTCTAAAGTTAACATACAGAAGGTCTACAAAGCTAACTTGGTTAAATGTGATTAAATACTAAATATATATATAAAGGGCCACTCTAGGCTAAGCCTATTTCCGTTGCTGGAGAGAGAAAGTTCACAATTAGCTAGCAAAATATGACGAAACGAACAGAATGCGTCGATCAGTTTGTTGGAATCATAGTTTTAGACAATATGGCAAGCTGTATGGAAGTTCGAAGCCATGATCTGTCTTCCACCAGAGTCTTCTCTTTTTCGTTGGATCGGGTCTGTTGTATGAGGTCTGGGAGACGGAATGCGCACATTGACAAGTATAACTTCCTTTGGATTGCCCTGAGCTTCTGGAGGCTTGAGCTTTTATTCAATTGTTGTGGGAAAGGGATCACGTGTTCACAGCAGTAAGTGTTTCTTTGTCCTTGGACTTTGTCAGCTGTTCCCACTGATTGTTGGTCCTCATCCTCATTGCTTAATGAAAATTCTAATTCTTTCTATGAACTGAAATCCCCTTACATGTTGGGAAGAAAGTCAATTCAACAATTAGTGGGAACAGCTGACAAAGTATAAGGACAAAAAAAGAAACATTACCACTTTAGTTCTGCTCTAGATATTGAAACACTTCTTCTGTTTGGGGACTCAGGTTGCTGCTCTGCTGTCATTGATGCAATCTTTTGCTTTCCCCAATTTTTTCAATTTTATTTAAAAATCTTTCTCTGTACACATCTCTCACTCTTTGATGTACAGTCAATTCATATCACTATTTGAATTTTAAACTGTTACCAGAGGTCTATGGAGTTGTCCAGGATTTTGAAATTTTTATCAGGTAGGATCTGATAAATTTTAGGGAGTGACTGAGATTTAGGAAAATGTAACATTACATCTGATTTTACAGGAAATTATAAAAATTCAAGAAGTATAAGTGCAAGTAGTTTCAGTCTTTTTCCATAATTTATTATTATGTTATGAACATTAATTATAAATTTAAAAAGAATAGATTTCACAATAATTTTCTGTCTATGTTCAAATACAAAAGGTTAAAGATTTCAAATTATTTTTATTTCTGCAAAATGTTGAATAAAAAATTAAAATAATCATCTGTACTTTCTCTTTTAGGTAGCAGTTCCTTCAACAATTCATTGTGATCATCTTATAGAAGCTCAGGTTGGAGGTGAGAAAGATTTAGCTAGAGCTAAGGTAATTAAAATTTTCATTGTATTTTCAGTAATAGTAAATAGATTTGTACTACTATTCTGAACAATCTCAAGTCTTCTTAGAAAGTTGATTTCAATAGAAATACATTCTGGAGACAGGACTTATTACTACAGCGAAAATTTTTGGTTGTAGTAATAAGTGTTGTTCTACCATCTTGAACACCACTTCTTTTACACTTTCTTTTGTTTTCATACTTTGATATCAACAATTCTTCCTGATATTATCAATCTATGAAAATCTAGTTTTTCCAATATCAGGACTCTGACATCATCTGTGTTGGTTCAGGAAATCATTTTATTTTTTCACGTTTTCCTGTGTGCGAGCTGCACTATATGTGGGACTTGGGGATAAGGGAAGGAGGAGGGAAGCATTGCACTCAACTGCTGAATTAACAAAACAACAACTAGATTTATTTACTGGGCTGTATAGAATTATAATTACACATAACTTGATGATAAAAATATACTTAGCTTTGGCTTTTTCTTAAGCCTGATCTATCTTATAAACTAATCTATTTTTGCCTAACCCCGAGAGAATGAGTTTACATTTGTTTGTGGGCTGGTAAATGCCTTGATGATTGGTAAATTGATGTCTTCGAGATTTGAATTTCTGTTTTCAATTACAATAATTACTTGGCAATGGATGAGGATTCAAATGGAGATGGCAGCTGGATTGATTGGGATTGACTGAATTGGAACTGGGTGGCTGAACTGGTTTGGAGTTTGAGGGACTAACTGAACTGGACTGAGGGATGACTGCCAAACTGGACAACCTTTTTGACCTTTTCTTGGCTCTTTTAAAAGATTTAGTCTGCTTCCTGAATCAAGGTGTCTCCTTAAAAGGCAATATCAGACAGAAATTTCTTTTGTTAGTAAACCCCGAATTTTCTCTTTCTTCCCAGGAGTGAGTTGTTCTCCAGGAAGAGGAGCCACTGAAAGAGAAGTGTTGTCATTGACAAAATGTCATTACATCCTCGTTGCTTTTTTCCAACAATTTCACTTTTGTTAACATTTATTCAATAAATTATTTATCTTTAAAATTTAAAACAATAATTTTTTTCAAAATCATAGCCTGGGATCTCACAATTCTATTGAACTTTTCCTCAAAAAATTAATTTTGTTTAATTAATCTTGTTGATAAAATATACAAGATCTTAATATCAAAATACTAATTGCCAGTAATTTGTACATGATGAGCTCTTTTGACTTTGAGTATAGAAGTGATTTTCCCTTTTTATCCTCTTTACCATTGCTTTAAACTCTCATAATAGTAAATAATTTTTTCCATCAACCTTGAATTTAAGTCTTTAAGTTTTGTTAATATCCAAAGAGACACTTCCATGGGATTTTTTGTTCTACATTGTCAGGTAATCATCAATATACAATTTGTCTTTTGTTTTAATAGACAAATTTTATGCTTCATGAAAAGATGTATTTTTATATAAAATCAGTAAAATTACACACAAATTTTATAATTAATTCATAAATTTAATATAAATATGCCAATCTTTAGTAAGTCGATTATTAGCATAATTATGATATTATAAGTATACCTTTTTAAATATATTTTTATCAATCTCCCAAATTTACAAATTAACTTGTAACAAAAGGAAAATAATTATGATATATCTTAATGGTTAATTTCAGGATATTAATAAAGAAGTTTATAATTTTCTAAAAAGTGCTGGTGCTAAATATGGTGTTGGATTTTGGCACCCAGGAAGTGGTATTATACATCAGGTATATGTTTATTTCTTGATTATTATTAACCATTAACTTATTCAATAAGATGTTGTTTGATCTAGTACTAAGATAATTTTCGAAATTAATAAAAATTATCTTTTACTAGCTCAAAGCAAAAATATTTGTAAATTTCATTTTATATAATTGTTTACAGTTAAAGTATTTCAACATTAATTTTTAAATTTGATTACAATATAATTATAGTTAAAAAATTGGTTTAAATAATTTTAATAAAATCTTTAAAATTACACACAATTAAAAGTAGCATTAAATAGTTATGAGAATACATTGCTGATATCACTTATTACTACAATATTGCTTAGAATATTATCAGTAAATGTAATCACGCATCTGTTTAATTTACTATTAACTGTGCAAAATAAAGAAGGTTGAATTTTGAGTTTTTTTTCTATCTGAACCTAGCTTTTTGTCATTCATTAGAATGTTTATATGAAAGCATTCATAATTTGTTTTTAATAGATTGTTTTATGCATTAGCTCTGTGTTTATTTTAATCTACACAAACAAGGTTTTAAAGTAATTACACATAGAGTATAGTTATATTAAACAAGTTGCTTCAAAAAAAATGTTAACACTAATAGGGAAGTAATTTGTTATGTTTGATTTGTAGTAGTAGGTTGCCACTATGCATACTTCTCCTTCACCTGATTGTGGCATTCTCAATAAAGGTATGGTCCTACTACTTTCTATAATAGTGACCACATACCTTCTTTATACAAGTATTAACTTTTTTTTAAGCACCTGTAAATGGTTTCTAAAGTTAATCTGCTATAATATGTCTTAATTTAATAGTTTTATTTTAATTAAACTATTATACTGTTGAAATACACTTTTCATTTAATGCTTGCCCAGAATATATTTAAAACATTGATATATTAACTCAATCATAATTAAATTAAACCAAATATCACAAATTTCAAAAAATTATTTAATTACAGTCTTACTCTGTTTGTATTTGTGAATTTATTAATTTATATTTTGTGCAGACAAAATAATAATCAAAATTTTGAAACTATAATCTTATTATATGATAATTTTATGCTAATATTGTAAGAGAAATCAAGTTTAAATGTTTAAAAACCATACATGGTCATTTAACTGGTTTTGTGGCAATATTGTCTCATTTAATATTTTTTAAATGACCAAAATCAAATTGCAGTTATCAGGTGTGATTACTTGTGAGTACAGTGTAATCATGTATATTTCTGCATACAGAATTAATCTTTTAATCATGTAATTTTTACATAGTTAATTTTTTTTAGAATTAAAAAATGTCAAATTAAAACATCTGAAATATTTTGAAAAATCTTTTAAGTAACAAATGTTGGAAATTAATAATAATTATTGTAAATTTACATCAATAATAATACAGCAATAATAATAATAATAATCAATTACATCAATAACCTACAGCAGTATGTATTGAGGTATACTTCACAAAAAAATTGCTAGAATGAAAATAAACCCTTTGTTTAATATATCCATATAATTTATTTCAGCTTCATTATATACTTGTTAAAATAATAATTATACAATTTATAAATAGTCATTGCATCTGCTTTATAAAAATATTCATACAACTCACTCTGAAGCATTTTTAACATCATTAATCCATAAAACTGTCTAAAGTCATTTCTCAATCTATAAGAACAGAAAATATGAAATTGGTTAATTTCATATAACAATTAGCAAAATCATTTTCAAAATTACAAAGATAACCTTTAAACTAAATAAAAGCATATATATATTATAAATTAGATTATTTAATTTGCATAAAATGTCTCTCGACATCAAAATTTGAAAGTAGTTACCAATGTAGAAAAACACCAGATTAATCTTTTACCAATCATAAACTTTAGCTTTATTCTTACTTTTAACACTCCTATAACAAAAAGACTGTAAGGCATCTCTGATAGCCTTTCATGGTCAAGGTGATCCAAAGCCATGAGCATGCAAGGTCCCAATCCAATTTTTGATGTGTCCAGCCACTTCTGTTTTGAATATTTTAACCAGACAAAAAACATTTTGTACTAATTTTGAGGTGCTATGCAGCATTATAAATTAAATTGTATCAAATTCTATCTTGACTTTTTTAAAAGATCATTATCTTTTATAGGAATTGAGTAGAATTTGGCCCCATAAAATGGGGGTTTGGGAGCCATTGAGCACACTACTGATTACCTCTTGTATGCTTGTATTTAGCTAACATGTAGCAGAAGCAAGATGTAGCAAGGTGCAATGTTTTTTGTTCATATCTTTTATTTATTTTATCAATGTTGATATCTAATTTTTATTTATTACACTTCAACAACATATAAAATTTTATCTTCTAAAAATCAGTAGAGAAAGGAAAATTTGCCTCAGTAATAATTGCAGATATTAATATCAAGCAAACTTTAACGTAATTTATGTTAATAGTATAAGTATTTATGGAAGACCACCTTCAAAATAAGTGCTTTCTGCAGCTACATGCTTCTTCTAACATTCATAATGCTTAAAGCAGTCCAGGAAGCCACTTTTGTGGTGTCTTTTAAGAACTTTTGTTGCTATAGCTTCCATATTCAGTTTCAATTGATTATTCCTGGTTAATGAATATCTGACAAAAATAGGATATAACAATGCTTCCTTTAACTCACTCTCTCTCTCTGTCTTGTTTTTGAAGATTTTTCTTTCATTTTAGGGAATAGATAAGTTGAATGATTTCAAGTTTTGATTAGCAATAGAGGTAAAAACTACAGTGAATAGAGCTTATAAAGATATCACAAAAAATTGCTTTCAGAACTACTTTGGTATGAATGAAGGCAGTAATAGTTTATTTTAAATTACAGTGTACTGTAATTCAAAATAAACTACTATTTTGAAACTTGTGTACTGTAAGAATTTGTGTTGTGTAATAAAACCTGTGCTAAAAGTTTGGTTTGGTTTTGACTCAAGTATTTAAACATGCATTTTATTAGTTCATAATAAATTAAAATATGTATTGTATTTATTATCTGAAAATTTGCACTCAATGGAATTAATGTAGTGTTGCTAGATCTAATTTTTAAAACATAAAATTTTATTTTTGTTGTTTTTTTAGTACAGTGAAACCTTGCTAAGTTGAATTGTGTTAGCTCAAAGTTATCTACAAATCCTGAGCTCAGTATATAGAATTTTCCATATAATACAGTCTCATTAAGTCAGAACTGTTTGTACTTTTAAGATGAATCTATTTTTCCATATACCCTTCACTCTTTGATAGGTCTGCAATCTTCAGTTTCTCTTATATTCTGTATGAATATGGATGATTAAGACAAACACTACAGCTTTATGCTGAATACACCACATCATTATAACCTTATGTTAACATTCTCCAGTAACACTTTATATTTCCAGTGTTCTGATTGGAACATAAGGAGACACCTGACAATGCCCTTGAAAGCACCTTAAACTGTGTACAATTTTGTAATCATTCAACAAACAGATTTTTGAGAAACAGTTTGATAATGAGAAACTTACATCCACAGAAAAATTTCTTTTCCTCTTACAATATATCATTTGCTATATTTTTCATGTATTTCTTTCTTAACATTACTGTATTAAAAAACTGAAATATAAACATTTAGTTCAAGAATTTAACAAATTTTTTAATAAATTATTACAAAATTTCACCATATTAAGTAGACAATATGTATAAAACACATGCTTAAAAGATCAAGAAAATTCTTAGTTATGAAAAACTTGAAGTAAATTTTTATGTATAAAATTTTATATAAATTTAAGAATATTTAAAAACTAATAATTATACATAAATGTCTCTATATGTATATATCTAGATTATCTTGGAGAATTATGCATTTCCTGGTGTATTATTAATTGGAACGGATAGCCATACACCAAATGGAGGTTGGCATCAAAATTAACTATTGAATAGGATTTCTTAAATGTTTGTTAAAAAAATAAGTTTTATAAAATATTTTATGTTTTTAAGAAGTAAAGTAATTAATTTGTTGTTGTTATATATAAATAATTAAACAATCAAAAACGTGTTATTTAGGAGGTCTTGGTGGTGTTTGTATTGGTGTGGGTGGTGCAGATGCCGTAGATGTTATGGCAAATATTCCATGGGAATTAAAATGTCCAAAAGTTATTGGTGTTCGACTGACCGGAAAATTATCAGGCTGGGCATCACCTAAAGGTTAAAGAAATTATATATACATTTTTTTAAATTAAAATTCTATATTACAGCACATTAAATAATAATTTTTTTTTAAAATCTAGATGTTATTTTGAAAGTAGCTGGAATTCTGACTGTTAAGGGAGGCACCGGAGCAATTGTTGAATATTTTGGTCCTGGTGTCGAATCCATTTCTTGTACAGGTAGATATGATTTTAATTTATATTACATTCTTAGATTATTTAAGATTATTATTTCCATTTATTAGCCCATTAAGAACTAATGATGGATTGATTTCAATATTTATCAACTATGGTTTAAAATTATGTGAAACTTTAATTCAAGGAAAAAAATTTATTCCAAATTAGATTCACTGAAAAGATTAGTTTTTAACCAGTTGTCTCCCAGATTTTCGGGGGAAAAAAACTAGAAAAACAAGCCCTGAGGCTCGGGTTTTTTGTAAAATAATTTAAAATTGCCATATTTCTCTTGAATTTTGCGCTAGAGACGCGCTGTTTTTTCTTTTGTCTATAAACACTTTTGTCTCTCTGAATATCGTATTTGTTTTTATAATTGATGAGAAAAATTTCTTAAAAAGACAAAAGTTTGACGTATTTTCAATAAAAAAAATTAATTTAAAAAATTGTATTGTTTAATCTAATTCAGTGGTTCCCAACCTTTTTTTAATCGCGACCCTTTTTAGTTTTTTAAAAATGTTTGCAACCCCCCTTTTGCATTCATCATATTTGATCAATAAAACAAAATATAAAAGATTTGACAAAATATATTTTAGGACTTAACAATAGTGATGATATTTTTTATTAAGTATTAATTATTAATGTGATGATTGAGCTTGCATCTGCTTAACTTTGGACTATAGAGCTAGTGGAAGGAATGACGAAACTAGATTGAGGCGCCTCTAGCGGTGACGCCGAGTAACAGAATCGGGGCTACAAAGCCACCACTAAAAGTATGACGTGCGAAATGGCTTTGTTAACAGAGGTCTCAACTATACCCGGCTAGTTTGCCACAGTCGAATTTCACCAGGCATAAGGAAGGTGCCGGCTGCCCACTGATTACGTTGAATATCTCGCGTGTTGCCAAGCATAAATAAATTATTAACATTAAGGCGACCCACCGGTTGGAAACCATTGACCTAATTTATACTTTAACACCTCAACTGCCTCAGCCACCATTGTAAATGATAGTAAGATTCATAAGAACACATTCCAAAAAAAATATTTTTCTATTTTAAAAATGTTAATTATTCAAAATTCTGTAGGGAGATACTAAAATGTTCTTATTTTAATATGTCATTAGAATGTAAAAACTGACATAGAAAGTATTGAAAATCCATCAAGTTATGAAAATTTTTTTAAGCTTTAAAAATTTCAAATGTTATCTTGTAACACAATACATTAAAGCTGATATTGAGATGATAATTTTTTAATTATTGTGTACAAAAATAAGATTTATTGTATTATGTATATAAGTTTGTCAATCAAAAATTCAAGTATGTTTAGTTAGTCTTTCACAATTCATAATAAAAGAGTATTATTAATTGAATATAATTTATATAACAATTATATATAATTGATTGAATTATATATAATTGAAATTTAAAACATTACTGTATATGAAATACTAATTTTTCTTAAATTTACATTGTAGGAATGGGAACAATTTGTAATATGGGTGCAGAAATAGGAGCAACAACTTCTATCTTTCCTTATAATGTTAGAATGAAAGATTATCTTAATGCCACAAATAGAAATGGTAAGAATTCTTTATTTTATTTTGTTTAAAAAATTCTTTGTTTTATTTATAAATTATTTTCAAATATTTAGAAATAGCAAATTTAGCTGATCAATATCAAGAACTCTTAACCCCAGATCAGAACTGTGAATATGATCAAGTAGTTGAGATTAATCTTAATGAGGTAAATAATTTTTTTATGTATTACAAAATCACATTTTTAGTAATGTAATAGGATTGTATTTATGGCCATATTCACAACCAAGGATCAAGAGTTAGATATTAGAAGTTAACAAAATACCACTTTACTTTCAGCAGGTGAATGCTTATTGGTTAAATAAAAGCGCACACTAATACCTGTAATTCAGTTAAAAGGAACCAATTTGTTATAAGAATGAGCGATTATTTATTGTGACATCTCACAATGCCAGGCTTCAATTTTTAATGTTCTTTAAATTATCTGATACGTGTAAAACAGTACTTAGATTTAGTCTTGTAGGTTTTATAAAGATATGTTTTGAAATTTAAAGACATAATCAATACAGAAATGCCTTCTGATGTCATGATTAATAAGTAAAGGTTATATTGGGTTGAACAGAAAGTTTTAATGTATTTTTAAAAGCTGTAGTTATCTGAAATAAATGTGTGATTTAATTAAAACAGTTGTGAAATTTAACACATCATTGTTGCTGGTATGAGATATTGTTCTTTGTTTTAGAATGTTTAGTTTAAATTAAACATTACTATGTTAAAAGTAAATGTTAAGTGGTGCTGATTTACATTTGCTTTAATGCACATGATCATAACCATACTCAAAGACAAAAGTGACCAAAAAAAGACTATTTAGAAAAGTTATAAATACGTGGATAATCCAGAAGATAGTCGCGTGAAATTTTCATAATTTGTCTCGAGATCAATGAAGTAAAATTGAAATTGATTTATCCCTGAACATCATACTTTTCCTGTTAGCAACAGAGTCCTGCCAGTCATTATCTAACTCCTTTCCAGGGAAATATTTGAATTGAAATAATGTGACTTCCGGTTTGCATCAGAAGTTTGTATATAGTTAATCGGGGCCTTCTGCCCCTATTCTATATTTGGTCTTTATATTCATGTATCTAACTCCATTCTTGAGATTAAGGACAGACAGTGGCAGTGGGAATTTATAGGTCTACAGTTTTTTTGAATTGCAGCCCAACAAATGTTTACAATTGTCTTAACAGCCATCAAGTTATAAAATGTTACATAGAACAAAATTGAAATAAAATAGAACCCCATAAATTTGTGCTAGTGGTTGTAGGCATAATGAATGGTAAAAAAAAGTTAAATTAAAATAAATTACAAAACAGCAACAGGGGTTAAATAAGGTACATACAAATAAAAATACAGTAGCTCCTTGTTATATTGTGCTTGTTGGGAGAAAAGAAAAAGCATGATATATCCAGCAGCACAATATAATTGAGTACCAAACATTCTGGGCTTCTACTAAACAGATTATACATGCTATGGAATCTCTGTCCTCTATTCTTTCATTAGCAAGTGTTTCTGATATAAAGTAAGTTTTTCAATACTGAATTTTATTCATGGTTATATCATATTAAATGACATTTACATAAACATTGATAACGTGAACATCCATTTAGCATTATTGTTTGTTTAACAATGACATTTAAAGACAAATATTGTCGATATAAAAAAATATCTGTTGTGATTTTATTATACAGTACTATATTTCACAATAAAATGCTTATTAAAAATTTGTGTAATTAATGTTTTTCAATAAAAATTATAAATGCAATAATTGAAAATCAATGGCAATTGATAATTTATTGAATCAAGTGCATTTAAAATTTGGGGACCAAAAAAAGCATGATATATCCGAATCCATGATATAATGAGGGGCTACTGTATAATCTTATTTAAATTTATATGTATTGGGTTGAACCAAAAGTTCATTCGGGTATTTACATAATTGCTCGTCTGTGGCGCCTCTGTTGTGCTTATCAAGTTTTAACTTGTTTAGGTTGACATTATGAATATTTGCATATTTATTGCGTAAGTTTAATTACAGCTGTTTTTTAAAATTTTGTTATCTTTTTAAAAAAAAAAACATTAAAATGGAAGATAAGAAGGTGCATTTTTGACATCTCATGCTCTATTATTTCCAAAAAGAAAAAAATGAGACAAAAACTCAAAAAAAGATGTGCGCTGTATATGGGGAGGATGCAGTTACTAATTGAACATGCCAGAAATGGTTTTCAAAATTCAGGGAGAGAGATTTTTCTCTTGAAGATGCACCTCAGTCAGGACGGTCTTCAACCATAGAAGATGAGTCCATAACAGCTTTAATTCAAAATGATCAGCATAAAACAACACGAGACATCTTAAAAATATCCCAAACATCTGTTGTCAGACATTTGGCTAGCCTTGGATACACTTCCCGTTATGATGTTTGGGTTCCCCATCAATTAAGTGAATGAAACCTTATTGAGTGTGTTTCTGTATGTGATTCACTTTTAAAACATAATGAAGATGATTCCTTTTTAAAGCGATTAATAACAGGCAATGAAAAATGGATGATTTACAACAATATTCAACACGAGATTTTTGAGTAAGCCAGGTGATCCTTCAGTGCTGCAACCTAAAGTTGGTTTGCATTCTAGAAAAGTAATGATTTCAATTTACTGGGACTGGAAAAGGGTTCTTTATTATGAGCTTTTACTCAACAACCAAACAATTAATTCTAGTAAATATTGTCTCCAACTGGATGAACTAAAGGCTACAGTGCAACAAAACGTCCGAAACTTGCAAATCAACGGGGAGTGGTATTCCATCATGATAATGCAAGACTGCACATATCGTTAAATGTGCAGCAAAAACTTCTAGACTTTAACTGGGATGTTTTGAGTCACCCTGTATATTCTCCAGATATTGCTGCCTCAGCCTATCATCTTTTTTGTTCATTGCAGGATAATTTAATTGGCATAGAATTTCAGTCTTTAGAGGGTATCAAAAATCACATCGATATACTTATAATTAAGTATAATTTCTTCAATCAGAAACCCACCTAATTCTACACAGATAGAATTATGAAAATACTTGTCAGGTGGTGTAAGGTTATTGAACAGAAGGGTAAATATATTGTGGATTAAAGGTGTTTATTTATTTCAAAATAGTATATTTTATTTTTTTCTAAAAACCAAACGAACTTTTGGTTCAACCCAATACTTTATTTAATCCCTGTTTTATTGTCTTGCAACTTATTTTATTTTTCTTTACCATTCTTTATGGCTGTGACCACCAGCAGAAATTTAAGGAGTTCCATTTTATTTAAATTTTGTTCTATGTAACATTCTATAACTTTATGATAGCTGTTAAAGAGAGTTGGAAGCATTTGTTCTTATAATAAGTTGGTTCCTTTTTAACTGGATTACACATATTAGTGTGTGTGTTAATTGTAATCTCATCCAGTTTTGTAGTATCTGTTAAACTTATTGATCATTGGTTGTTAATATGTACAGTACCTTATTATTAATGATATGTTCTCATTTAAGAAAACTTGTAAGTTTAAAAAAAATGTATATCTTGACATTCATGCCTGATATTAGAATGTATAAAGTAGTTAGAACTTCAGTTATCATAATTATCTACAAAAAACCAGATTTTAAAAAATTCACTTTGAGAAATGTTATTTTCACACTTCAAACATAATTATGCACTTAAATATTAAATATATCAGTAATTTTGATTGCATTATATTAGACAATTTTTTTATCTAGCTCAAAATAATAGAACATTAATAAATAATAAAATAAAATTCTGATATGATAATTAAAGTTCATCTCAACATCATGTTCAACTATGAAAAAGATAAATGAATAAATGTTTAAAAAAAGGTTGTAGACAGCCAGATGGCTAAGGCATTTACTTACTATTGTAGGGAACCCAAAATCAAGTCTATGTGAGCAACCCTATGAATTTTTCATGGACAGTCTTTCCCAAATATGTTGGGTCTGCCCCTCATCATTCTATTGTAAGCCTGGTGGGCAAGATTATAAATGCCTACAGGACAGAATCAAAAATGAAAAAATAGTAATAATCATATTTGAAAACTTAATTGGAAAACTTATTTTATGTTACTTACTTACCAATGCAACTATGTTCATTATCAGAAACAAAATACTGAACAATATCTGTGGTAATACAAAGAATTTCTCTGAATAATATCTTTACTTTAAAAAGTTTTCCATGAGTTTGAATCCACTCTATGGAATCATTAGAGAGATGCTCTATGTTCAGCTAGAAAAAGTAGAAATCTTCATTATTGCAGCATCATAATAAAATTCTTAAATTTATATATCATGCATTCAGAATTGATGTGTGTGTGAGAGAGATTTCTTTCACTGTACTTGATATTTATCTATATATTGGCTAGATCAAAGATTGACAAATTACGACTAATAGACCTCTCTATGTAATCCAAGTTTAATTACCAAAATATTTCACCTATGTTTCAAGTATTAGCTTACTAATGTTCTAAAAAAAGACAAAAGCAAATAAAATTACAACAAAACCAATCACTTACAAAGACAAATGGCATGATGGTATTTACAAATGAATGTATAAACCAGTGGTTCTCAAATGATGCATTGCAAGATATTGCAAAATTTTCTGTGAATATTATGAAAGTATATTTTAAAAATGAGAAACTGGTTTGTACAAATGATTTATTACATTCATGATAAATTAATAGGACTGGGTTAGGCCTGTAGCAAACTGTGACCTGCATGATTTCAACATATCCATATTGAGTGTTTAGGAAGTATTAGGTTCTAGCAGGGTTATGAAAAGTCTTAAAGACCACTAATTACAAACCTCAGATAAAAAAAAATTAAGTAAACAGAACATTTCTCATTAAATGAAGTATTTCTTTCTGTTATAATTCTATTGTTTTCTTTTTACTTATATAGGGTTTACTATTATTTTTGTGATATAGATTTAAATTACTCACTTTAAATACAGTTGGACCTGT
Organism: Centruroides vittatus; assembly: GCF_030686945.1. Taxonomy (NCBI): domain Eukaryota; kingdom Metazoa; phylum Arthropoda; class Arachnida; order Scorpiones; family Buthidae; genus Centruroides; species Centruroides vittatus. Next base: position 482,031 of record NW_027120828.1, read on the forward strand.
CTATCTCAAAATTTTTTTCTCCAGCATTTTCAGCATAAATTCAATATGTTTTTCATGTTTAAAATAATTTTCTCTCAAAATCTCTATGGTGTATTGAAAGCATCGATTGGTGGCTCATTCAGTCTGCACCAACCAAAATAAATATTGAAAGCATTCGGTTGGCAGCACATTTGGTCAGTGTTGATCAGATTGTACATTGTCATCTTGTGTTGATGTAATAATACAATTATTAAACAAAAACAATTGATATACAAACAAAAACATCTGAAATATTAAAAAAAAAATTGCACTAAGTAAAAATTTATGATAGTTTAGATGACAGTCAAAATTTTTCTTAGGAGTTTTTCTTTGGTAAAGATACAGTAAGCTTGGCACTTTGAAATGAAATGTAAAAGAGAATAATACAGGTAAAAATCTTGTGGGTCGCTTTGAAGCATCAAGCTTATCTTTGGTAAAGAAAAATTTTGAGTGTTGTCTAAATTGTCATAAGTGTTTACTTGGCACAATTTTTTTACATGTTAGATGTTTTCATTTGGATACATATTGTACAGTTTATAACAATCTTAATCTAGTTCTATTTTTGCTGTTTTCAATTAATAAGTTACATTTGTTTTTACTAGCTGGAACCCCATGTAAATGGCCCTTTTACTCCAGATTTAGCCCATCCTATTTCAAAACTTGGTCACAATGCTAAAGAAAATGGTTGGCCTATAGAAATTAAAGTTGGTTAGTTTATCCTACACTTTTAAATAAAAAATATTTTGTAACAATTATAATAACTCTATAAGTATATAACTTGTGTGAAATTTTCAGGTCTTATTGGTAGCTGTACTAACAGCAGTTATGAAGACATGGCACGAGCAACATCAGTGGCTAAACAAGCCTTGAAACATGGATTGAAATCAAAATCAATATTTACCGTAACACCGGGTTCAGAACAAATAAGAGCTACCATTGAAAGAGACGGACAAGTAAGTAGAGTTTTGTAAAATGTATATTTTTGTGTAAACATATTATGTTAAATTTTACATAATACAAAATTAGGCTCAAGTTCTACGACAATTTGGTGGAATTGTGTTGGCTAATGCCTGTGGACCTTGCATTGGACAATGGGACAGGTAAGCAAATTGGAAATTGAAACATAAGAATTATTTTATGATAACTGCTTTGATGATATTTATTGATGCAACAAAAGAATTAAGTTTGATGCTTGTGAAGAATACTCAATAAAATGAGGCATTTTAATATCTGTAGAAAGAAAAACATATCACAAATCCTGATGAATTAATGATTTAATACTGTTTTTTCAGACAAGATATTAAAAAGGGTGACAAAAACACGATAGTTACTTCTTACAATCGTAATTTTACTGGAAGAAATGATGCTAATCCAGCTACACATGGTTTTGTAACTTCACCAGAATTGGTCACAGCTTTATCTATAGCAGGAAGACTTGATTTTAACCCTCTGACTGATGAATTAACTGGAGCTAAAGGTTTGATATTTTTTATGGAATGAATTGCTAATGATTAGTAAAATATGTTCAGTAAGTATAGAGTAATAAAATTAAATGCTTTTACTAAAGATTTTCCATTTAAATTGAGAGATTTTATTTGAATAGAGTAACTTAATGGAAAAGCTAGTAATTTTAGATTAATTTTTAAAGTACTATCATAACTAATGTGATAATTAATTCATTGCAGATATCAAACAAATGTTTGAATTCTTTTATCAAGCTATTTAAGGCTAATTAATTAAGTAGTTTGACTAGAGGTAGGAAGTTAAGCTGCCTCTCTTGTTAAATTTGGTTATTGTATGGTTAGAACTAAATTTAATTAATTAATTGGTCTGGAAGCAAAGATCAGACTGAGGTCCAGATAGCATGACTGCAATACATCTGCATGTTAAGCAGGGGTTGGTTGCAGGTTTGTGCCACACTCTGGTCCAATTTTTCTTTTCTTCCAGATTATTCTAAATTTTATTCTAATTATTAAATTTAGCAAGAGATAGTGAGGTTTAACCACCTACCTTGAGCCAAATTAATTAATTAGCTTTAAATAGTCCTATAAAGGAATCTGGCTGGTGGTTTGATATTTAAATACTGTAATAATTTATAATAGTATTGAAAAACCAGAATCTTTAAGGAAAAAATCTTTTTAAGATTTTTATTTTCCTTGTTTTATAGATTGATTACTGTAATTATTAATAATTTTTACTTAATTCTTTGTTTAGATCCAAGACATTAATTAAAGTAGCTTCTGTTTTCTTTAATTAATGTCTTATCAGGTTAAGATATAAACTTACACAAAATGTTTTTATATTAAGGTGAGAAATTCAAATTGGAATGTCCATCTGGAGATGAACTTCCATCTCGAGGTTTCGATCCAGGAGAGGAAACATACCAGGCGCCTCCCAAAGATGGATCTGGTATTGCAGTTGAAGTTGATCCCAAAAGTCAAAGACTACAACTTTTGTCTCCTTTTGACAAATGGGATGGAAAAGATTTAACTGATTTAATTGTTCTTATCAAGGTTAAATTTTATACAAATCACTTTCTTTAGATATTCATAATTTTTATGCAATTTTAATGTATAAGTCTCTCGTAATTTTCAGGTGAAAGGAAAATGTACAACTGATCACATTAGTGCTGCTGGACCATGGTTAAAATATAGAGGACATTTGGATAATATCTCCAATAATATGTTTATAGGGTAAAATTACTATAAAATCATTTTTTTAGTTATTAAATATTATAATTAAGATAATTTTAATGTTTAGTGCCGTAAATTCAGAAAATAATGAAATGAATAAAGTTAGGAACAAAATAACTGGAGAATGGGGTTCAGTTCCAGACACTGCTAGATATTATAAGGTATTTCTTAAAAATCTAAATTAAAACACGAAAAATTATAAAAGTAATATGGAATTAAACTTTTTCAAATGACTTTTAATATTTAGGCAAATAATATAAGGTGGTGTGCAATTGGAGATGAAAATTATGGGGAAGGCAGCAGTAGAGAACATGCAGCTTTAGAACCAAGACACTTAGGTGGAAGAGCTATCATTGTAAAAAGTTTTGCTAGGATTCACGGTTGGTTTGATTTTAACGAAATTTTAATTATATTGTTCTTTCACTAAATTTTGTTCATTAAAATTTCAGAAACAAATCTAAAGAAGCAAGGTTTATTACCATTAACTTTCTCAAATCCAAGTGATTATGATAAGATTCAGCAAGATGATAGGATATCTCTACTTGGTTTAAAAGATTTGGCACCTGGCAAGGTAATTGAATTTTACCAATATTACAAAAATAATTATAGTATACAATATATATTTTTTATTATATAATAAAGTTTATGTATAATGTAGTTTTTAATAAGTTTTAAACTTTTAACTTTGATGTGAATATCTGTGAGCATGCTTGACAGGTAGGATACAGGATTGTACAAAATTGCCACTTGGCAATATTTCTATTAAAGTGGTGATAAAAACCTTAGTCCCTTATTTCAACATTTAGCATGAAATTGAATCACAAAACACCCTTCAGGAAAAATATCAGAATGTCAAGCTCCTGTGCAATGGGAGTCCCATGTGCCACACACTAGTGATTTCACGATGTCATGTGGCAAGTTCAGGCAGGAAAGTAGGAAGTGATGTTGAGAATCAAAGGTATTTCATGCTACAGCGCCGAGTGTTTTCAGATTGGGGAATTTTTATCAACAACTAATAGAAAATTTGGGAAATTTTTTAGGGTGACATTTTTTCACTTTGATCTTTTTTCAGTAAACATAAAAATTTTGACATGACAGAACATGTGAAATATTGTTTAAACATTGTGATCAAATCTGTTGTTTGGAATTATTCATTAAAAAATGTTAAAAATGATTCCTGTTTCTAACAAGTGACAGCTTAACATGTCACTTTTGCTTTCCAGATTACAAACTGATATGGCTACCAGCACTTGCATTAATCAATAAACTAGTGGTAATAAATAATTTGAAGTGGCAAAAAAAATTTTAAACTGGTGAAATAGTTGGCAATTTCTTAAAAACTTTTCCAGAGCGACCCCTGAGAATATTATTTGTGATGAATTCAATTATAATGACATTTTTCTGTGTGTACAGATGGCATGTGACTGTTAATTACACATTTTAAATTTCACCTGTCGTGCATCACCTGTGACTTGCACTAAAAGTTTTTGAACCTGCTCTTCAATAAGCATTATGGATATGCGTGATTTATGCAAATACTAAACAGAAAAACAGAAACTGTTATAGTTATGCAGCAGTTATAAGAGGCAATTCTTATAGCTATAAATTAGAACGATAATAAGAACGATTCCTGATTATCATCAGCTTGTTAACTTGGCAAACATGAAGGTCTAGCAAAATCAACAAGAAAAAAAAATGCAAATAAACATTCATTCGTTGTTACTTTTACCTTTTTCTTAGTTTTTTATTTATTTATTTATTTTTTGTTATTATTCTTAAAGGCATTCTAAATGGATTATTTTATCTTAAAAGAAATTCTTAGTGAGAGAGCTGGAATTGTTTCTTAAAGAAAAGTACAGATGGCATGTGACTGTTTACATTTCAATGGAGAATGTCCAATTTTGCAATTTTTGCTGAATTTCTATTTAATAAGCCATTTAAAGTAAAATAAATTTTATTTCTTTGTCAACTTGAATACATTCAGTACACCTTAGCTTCATGTAGCATCTGTAAATGTTTATGCTCAAAACAGATACAATGATAAAAATGCTTTATGTACAACTGCATACCAACGATAAACTAACAAAGGTCACGTTTCTTTATGTAGCGAGAGAGTAGTGAAAATGTCGTCACGAGCAGCTATCGCTACACATTGCTACATTATAGTTTAGAAATGCTTTCCAGTCAAGCTAAAACACAATCCTGTAATCTATTCTGTAATTCCAGTTACAGCCAAAAGTAGTGCTTTAATTAAAGAGCTACAATATTTAAATAAAGAGATATAAAGAATTGAGCATTTCTCTTTCCAAAAATGTGAGCAAAGAGATAGGAGATTAGGTAATTATATTTAAAATATAGTATTTTCTTTTCTTTAAATTTTATCAATGACTGAAAGTTATCTAATCTTTCCTAATCTTTGATGCTGATAAAAATACTATGCACTTTGACTTTATTTTCACAGCATAATATCATATCAAATTACAGACACAAGTATCCATTTTGTTTTACAATGTAGCGGATGTAAAATCTGCTTTATCTTTGCTGCAGCAAAGATTCAGAAATGGTTTGCTACGTTATAGTGTTTCATTTAGAAATGCTTTGCTTTGTAGTGATCAAGCAGCACTGCATAAAGAAACACAATCAAAAATGTAGTCCAGTTAAGTAGCATTGCATTTTATTGTGGGGTATGATAGTCAGCAAGCAAGATAGTGGCAGTGTGTGCATTTACATCTAATACACAATGGTGCAAGTGTGTTAATGAATTTATTTATTTAAACAATTGTCATTAGAACAAAACATACAGGAATGTTTCCAAAAGCTTTAGCCACAGGTAAAAAGTAATTTAATTTTTTTTCTCTTTTAGTGCTATCACTGAGAACTGTGTGCTTAATGAATATCATTATTTATTGGAAAAGTTTGAAAATAATTACTGTCAAAAAATACTATTTTTGGATCCATAAGTACACTAATACTAAGCAAATAATGCCTATTTATTTTTGCCCACAAAAATCACTTTTTGATATTCCTAATCTTTCAGATTAATTAATTTTAATGATTCTGAGATTAAATTGCTTTTATCCATTGTTAGAAGCAATACTTCTCAATATACACACAAAATCTTGGTTCTCAAAAGAATTCACCGATTTAAATTACAAAGCAATTTGTTTTCAAATAATAATGTTAAATTGTTTTATAATCTGCTGAAGTTCTAGTAGCCTGGTATATTCATTCGTATGTTGAATTACAATTAATATGAACAGATATATTTAAAAATTAAAATTACAAATTAACAGTATTGATGTCTGAGCATTTATAATGCTTGTAGATAAATAGATTTGTATCTGCACTGGTGGTGATTTTCATAAATACAGATATATAGATAGAAAGTCACAATCAGTAAATGTTAAATTGTCCAATTAACGTAGCAAATAATCCAAAATCTTATCACTTAAGCCTAAATAGTAATTACATTACTGGATAGTTAATTATAAAATTAGATTTATCAGTATAATATTACTGAAATACTGAAATTTTTATTATTATATCAACATTTTAAGTCTAAAACTATGATTTCTAATTTCTTTTTCAAGCCTGTAATGTGTGAAATCAAGCACAAAGATGGTACCAAAGACACAATATCTCTGAATCACACCATGAATGAGACACAGATCGAATGGTTCAGAGCAGGAAGTGCCCTAAATCGTATGGCAGAAACGACAAAATAACAGAACATATAAGAAGAAAGAAAATTTTATTATTTTGTTTTATTAAAAATCTTTGCAAACATAAATAGGAATTTTCGCCAGAAGATTTATTAGTCGAAACGGCCATAGAAGGAACAAACAGTAGACTTAAGAACAGATGTAATTACGCTAGTCTTCTCTATGGATGTAATATAAATGGAACATAAGTTATTTGTTAGTGTAATTATTGTCACAAATTTACAAAGTACTGACAATAAATTGTTATAAATAATATATGTTGAATTTTTATGCAGGTGGAATTTGAATTTTTATTTAAAAAAGTATCTAGACAAAATTTATTAACCAAGTCATACATTAATATTTTTATAAAAATTGTGTAAACTAAAAGTATGGGATTAAATAGTAAATGTTACTATGCTACATAACTGTCTTAGAAAATTTTCTAATAGGACAAATCTGGATTTTTCCAAAGGTTCATTTTTTTATTAAATTGTTTCTGACATCTAAAACATATATTACTGTACTTTAAAACATTTTGAAATAAGCAAATGTTTATTATTTAATTGCAAATATTAACATAATGTCACCACAAACTTCAAAGTATATCCAAAGCAGAAAACCATATAATCATAATTATGGTTTGCTGCTCAAAGCACAAATCCACCACTACATGCAGAGACATCTAAAAAGTTACTACAAATTATACTAGACATTTTATTACGCGTCATAGTTGATTGAATAAACTAAATTCTAGCAATGTTTTGTCGAAGTCTAGAAATTGTGGCAGTAATTATAAAATTTGTTTCTAAGACATTCAAGAGTATTATTGAATTTATTTTTAAAAGAAAAGGAACAAGATGAAATGTCACAAGACAATTGATGCCATAACAAAGGATTTTAATACAAATAACAAAGAATAAAAAAAAATCAATAAACTAAAAGATTATATATTATAAAGTAACCATTTACAAATGTGTTTAAACGTAGAAAATCTTCATGTAAAGATTGTTCCACAAAGCCCACATTCTGAATAGACTGATAGAAAAAGGATCTGAAAGAAATGGCAAGCCTAAAAGATGATGTTAAAGAAACAAGTTTGGTTACGAGTAATGTGTAGCAGAACTCTTAGGGTAGAGCCAATCGGAATGAATGGAACAAGGAAAGTATTTATATAAAAGTAAACAAAGTATTTGATACATATGAAAAAATTCTGATTGGAAATTCTGATCTGGACCTAGTTAAATACATTAGTGTGAAGGGGCTAGCTGGGGACACGAGAGTTTTGAAAGCACTCGTATGCCACTTAATCAGCTGTCCAATTGGTAGGACTGGCCTGTGGTTGTCGAAGGATGGCTTCCTAAGATTTAATGAGAAACAAGGGTCTGTAAAGATCCCCTGAAAGTTTGTTTTTCCTGACACCAGCCTAAGTGTAGCATTAAGCATGCTAGCATTTGTTCGCAAGGAATTTTGAGTGGGAGGGTTGCGAATAAGTTGGAAAGGCTGTTAGTCAGTGATGGGTCAGAGAGGGATCCATTTTAACAAATAACAATAAAATTTAATAAAACAAATCGATATAAAATTACAAATTAAGAGATTACAAATGATATATTCTAGGCCTATTCTTGCAGAGAGAAATCTATCTAACCTAATCTAAATTATCCTATACACGCGAGAAAATCTATATGCATGAGAGAGAGTTTACATCAATCTAACAATCCATATTATCTTCACTTCAGGTTTATTCTTGGCTTCAGTTGACTTTACATTGGGAGTTGAATAGAATAAGTGGAACAAACTACCATGTGCACATTATACTAAGTTTGGTGGGAAGACTTTCATATGGCAGGTTCGGATTCTGCTGAACTCTGACGAACTGTGCGCTTCATATGGTAGTTTCATTTGAAGAGTTACCCCGAATGGCAGGAAAATGCCCCTTTTTATAAGAGCAGATGGCTCTAGTAGATGGCTAAGTAGCATATGCAAAGATTTGAATCATCTCATCGTCAGCCATCAGAAAAAGGAAGTTTAACTTCTGTTCCTGGATACGATTGTTACTTTCTTTGTTTAAAATAAAATTTTTTCTCTAATTGAAATTAAAACGTTCTTTTTACAAATAATTTCTTTGAATAATTAACCTCCCTAAACTGCAGATCTCACATTAGCATTACCATTAATAGAAATATCACTGGTGAATTTCTGGTACTTAATTATTTTTTTAAATAAAAGTTAGCAGATGGTCAAACAAATAATGAAAAATATGTTGAATATTGAGTGCTTCAAAAAATTTATAATTTTTATACAAAATTAGTAACAAATTGAATACTCATATATCCTCAGTGAAAATACGTAAAGGCGTATCTCAAAATTTGGCAAAATGAGTTAGATATGCCTTTAAATATAAGCCTGGGTCTTTCGTGCTGTGACGGAGCAGCTTATTTCTATATAACACCATTTGCATTCTAGGGAATGATAAACACCAGGCATTTCTCACATATCTAATGAAAATATTAGATAAAAATTGCCAGGACAAATTTTGTAAACTTTTGAAAATATAACAACTTATGGATGTTTCTCAAGACACCATAAATACTACATTTTTAAATGATTTTAAAGGCGTATCTAAACTTACGCCTCTTGCAAGCTTGCTGCTAAAAATGATTCCAGCTTGCTTTACATTTTGATCTTCAATGGGTCATCTATTTTCCTGTATCAGACGACAGTGCAGTATTTTACAAAAGGTTTGCTATTTATAATTTAACTTTTTATGACAGCCTCTCAGGACTTATTGCTTTACCTGGAATGAGGGCAAAAGTGGTCGAGGTGCTTCTGAAGTATCAACAGCAAGCACTGTTTAGAACATTGCTGAAATACGATGAAAGGACTGCCAATTTATTTGCTGATGGTTGTGGTGGACAAAATCAGAATTCCATCATGGCAGGAGCTCTCGTATACATTGTTTTAGTTGAAACACTTAGATGAAGTCAGTCTTCATTTCTTTACCACTAATCACAGACAATATGAAGGAGATTCCACTCTCAATGTGATGACATACAGTATCTTATAAACCTTTATCTATAATTTTACATGGGGTAGTCTAAAAATAAGTTTCTCATATCCATGCATTTGCAGCTGATGCACTTAGAATAAAAAAAACCATGTTCTGATATATCCTTGAAGTGTGTTGTGTTTTGCCATAAGAAAGCATGTTGCAGTAGTTGCAAGTTATTGTAAGTAAATAGTGTGTTCTTGCCTATTAAACCAAGGAACAAAATGGAGAACAGATTTGTGTTACCCCAAAATCAAAACTTGCCTTCACGAAGTTGAAACAGCCACGTTCCCTGCCAAAAATAAATTTAAAGAGGCCCAATCAGCAGGCAAGATTCTTCTCAGTGTTCTGGGATGCCAAAAGGAGTGCTGTTCATGGACTTCCTAAAAAGTGAAAGTGTGAATGCCAACAGGTACTGTAACACACTGACAAGACTGAAAGCTGCTATTTGACAAAAGATGTCAGTTTAGGGATTACCCTTGATAACAATGAAAGATCCCATAAGATAGTAGCAACAGTATTCCATGTTGGTAAATTTGGTTGGGAATGTGTCAATCACTCTTTTTATGGTCTTGACCTCATTCCCACCAACTTTCACTTTTTTCAATCTTTGAAGAAGGCACTAGGAGAACAATTTCACCAGCAATGAAGTGAAAGAAACCATTCAAAACTTTTTCCTTATGCATAGAATTCTATAAGGTTTCTTGTGGAGCAAACAAGAAATGCAATATCAATGGAGATTATGTCAAAAAATGAAGTGAGAATGCCTATTCCTATCCACAATATACTGTATTTAGTCTCCAGAATAAAATTTCCTGTTAATAGTAGCCCTGGGAAACTTATTTTTGGACTATCCCATTTTATACAAAAAAATGCAATTAATTTCCTCTAATTAGAATGTGGCTTTATGAAATGTATATTTTATGGAAATTGCACATGTATTCTAATACTTAGAAAATATGGAGAAATAAGTTGATATAACAATAGAGACAAATAATCAATTGTCAAATATTACAAGTTCTTATTTCATTTTCAATTCCAAAATGCCACTAAAAATGTTAAGTTAAAGCAAATTCAGTAGATGTTGTTGTTGATGTTGAAACCGTGTTGTATTTGCTTATTGTGTACAGGCACAATGAAGTGACATTTTTCTCAACACTAGGCTAGTTGAATCTTTTATTTAGTTAGAAAAATTCTTTTAGTTAGAAAAAATCTTTTATTTAGTTAGGCAAATTCAGTAGTTTACCTTAAATACCCCATTTTTGCAAATGATAAGTTTTTGTTGTAACTGTGTAAAATGCTATATCCTTTATCAAGACCTGCAATCAACAAGATGGATGAAACATATTAGGAGTCCAGACTCCTGTATGATAGCTTTCATTGGCTTGTATTGCCAATCATTGTTGTCCAACTAAAGCATGTGCACAAATAACTAATGAGTGCTGAGAATACTGCATTAAGATACTAGAAACCTGTATGATGCAAAGTTTAAATTGTGTTGGAAGGATTCAGTCTGCAGTAAGCTGCAAGAATGAACATAATATACATATAGTGTTAAAAAAGCATTCAGCATTTATATGGTAAATAGTACACCCCCATACTGAGTAAAAAACCTTAGTAAACACATCAAAATTTCAACCATTTCTATAAGATATTAAGAATTTTGTATATTAGAAGGCAATAAGTTGGTTGTGATACTGCATTGCAGACAATATGAAGGACAAATCTTGCCATGTCTTTACATTGGTATTTACAGAATATGTGTCTTCTTTCCATTTTCATCCACATTTGGCATCATTTTAGTTGCAAACTCTCTTGGAAGTTTCAGGTCTTTGTCAAATCATTCATCTCAGAAAAGGTCAAGTTTTTGACCTACTCTCTCTCTCTGTGTGCCGTATCAGAAATCCTGACGTCGGCAAGCACCTGGCACAGGTTAATAAGTGGTTGGTAAGGTGCCAGGTGCTCGCCGACGCCAAGGTGTATCCTGGGGAAGTTACAACCAGAGTGGTTCCTCGTTGCCTTCTCTGGTGAGCAATGTTAAGCAAGGGGAAATGCCTTCCAGGAGGTCTTGTAAGGGAAACTGGCCCCTATTCACTTAAGTTGTTATTCAGTGAATATAAATGCTGAATGCTTTGACAACCTTCCTTAACATAATGCATTCATATTAATGCAATTTATATACAATTAATGTGCAATACAAATTTATATCTTAAATGTAATTTAAAATTTTCCATGAGTAAATAATTCTGCACTTTTTTAAAAAGTATGACTTACTTCCTCATAAGTATTTTTGGAAACTAAGTTTAATCTTGAATGTTCAGTGCAAAACATAACACAAAATCTTATAAATGTTAATGCACAATGTAATTATAACATATAAAACACACCACAAAACAATGATCTTACTACAAAAACAAAGTATAAAACATAGTGCAATGCACTATGTTTTATACTTTATCATTAACACCAGTTAGAGCAGGGATGTCCAACTCACAGGCTGCACTGTGGTCCACTTAATATTTTTATGCAGCCCACTGCACTAAATTTTTTAAGTATATTTCATTTATTTTGGTAAAGTATATTGTAAAAATTATTCTTGTTTCACTGGATATACTTTGATATTGTAATGATGTAATTGGTGCTAGAAAACCGTACCACCTCACATGCATAACATACTGTTGTTAACAATTCTTTCATGCATGATAAACATCAAAACTGCTGAAAGAAATAAGCTGAGTGATTCCCATTTGACTAAAATTCTTAGAATTAAGACTAGTACCATAAAAACAGATATTGACATTATAATAAAAGGAAGGCAAAAATATCAAAAATCGCATTAAATTTATCTTGTGTGAGTATAATTTCTTTTTTTACTATCAAGTATCAATAATGCAGGATTTTTTGTATTTATATATATTTATTAACATTTGATATTCAAATTTTGAACTTTTTATAAGCATATATTTATATAAAGTACCTTTGTGGCCTGCTGAATGTACCTAAATTTCTAATTTGGCCCATTAAGAAAAAAGGTTGGACAACCCTGAGTTATAATTAAGTTCTTTCATCCTCTAACAGCATATCCAACATTAAATGTTGGTTTATATTTTAAAAAATTTGCAAATCTACTTATAATACAGGTTACAATCCAGAGCATCTTGCACAATTTAGATTCATATTGCAACATAATCAAAAAAATAATGCAATAATAGGCCTAATATGACAATTCACTTTAAGTACTGTGACAAAGTTGAGAAATTTTTCTGAGACAGTTATTAAATTACTGATTTCAAATAATTAACATGATTGATGATTAGAACAGAGAAAATTTAAATTTATTCAGAGAATAGAAGGAGCATACAAACTTTGTGGCTATTCTGTATATATAGTGATTCACTTGGGAGTAAATACTTATACAATTCTTTATTTCATGACAGAGCAGAGCAGTTGACTGCGGTATGTTTACATATGATATTCAAACAGGACTGTGCAATCATGAGATTATTGAACAAAGTGTTCCATACTCATAATTGAACTGAATTGATACATACCTGAGCAAGTCATCTTGTACTTTGATAAACAGAAAAGAAAATTCCAATTTTCAACTAGATCAAACTTATTTCATCAGAGTATGCAAAAACAAACTGATTCAAGTTCATAGTAAAAAAAAAATGAAATTTGAGATTCTGAGACTGCTGCTTTTATAATTATCCACATTTATTGTACTGTATATCATTGATGAAATATATTTACTACTCTTCAGAATAGTAAATATATCTTAATATATAATTCCAAGGTGTGAAAGTACAGAGATAAAACTGAAAAGAAGAAAAAAGTAATACAAAAATTATTTCAATATTTTTTACATGTTTTCAATCTTTACAGTTTAGAATATACAAAAAATTTTTAAAAACATATTTAATAAGTAAAAGAATGATATTGATCACATAATTTACAGAACAAATCTGAAAATATAAAATTTGGAAAACAAATTCTTAGCAAGGTAAGTATTTATTTAAAAAGATCATCTGCTGCATCATAGACTAAATATTATTTTAATCCACGATAATAATTACTAAATTTATTTACAACATGTGTTTTCAAGACGATGCCACTTGCATCAGCGGGCCATCTAGATATTCAGCTAGTGCCTGAGTTTTGGCTTTTAACATACCAAGTCCTACACTGTCTTTACCATGGAGACAAAGTAAGAGATTTGCAACTTTAGTTATTGCAATTTTTCCTTCCTAAAATGATATGGAAGAAATGTATTTTATGTACCAATAATAAGGTAATATTGACTCTTATAAGACACTACCTCACAATCTAGCAGGATAAATTTCATGTTATCTTCATTCAGTGCAGTTCGACCATTCTTCTCGTAAGCCAACCAGATGCTACTGGCAATGGCGGCGGCAAGTCTCGCATCTTTATCTCCATAACCGGAATACGCAAGTAGTGTTCCTTCTCGGTTTAATAACCTGTACAAAATCCAGAAAAAATTAGAAAATTTAAGTTCTTTTTAAAATAAATGAATGATTAATAACAGGCAAGAGTAAACTCTTGCCTAATTAATCATTCATTTACTCTGTTGGACATCATTGTCACCCTGCTAAGAGTAGAAAAACCCATAAAAACAAGAAAAGCATCAAAAGGAACAAAAGAATTCGGAAGTCGCTCTCAATTTTTGAGGGTTTTGTCATGTTAAATGTATAATACTAAATAATTTGCAAAAATTGAATTGACAAACATTTAGAATAAGCAATTTCAACAGTAGGGTTTAAAACTTTTCCTCTTTAGGAGACTTAAAATGGCCTATATGCTGTATGATGAAATATATTGTCAACTCGATGTTATTTGTCGATGCATACTTAGTACATAGAACAAAACCATAACAAAATTACATCGTTTACTAAATATATATAATATGCAAATTATAAGGTTGGGTCAATCTCATTCAAAGTTAGAAATGTAGGAAAAATTTGTGTGTCTATCTGACACACACAAATTGGTCCTACATTTCTAACTTCGGTAAAACAAACTGATATCAGGGACTTTTCCTGGGTTTATTGGCTGCATTTAGCAGATTCAACAGCCTTAACTAAGCAAATTGGTAGCCATACATTGCAACCTGGATCTGCCAAACGACAAGTGACATATGCATCAGAACAAAATGCCTCATCGGTCAGGTAGCGTAAACAAAAGACACTACCAAATGTGACATCAATACACCAAATGTGTTCCGAAAGAGCGCTACTGTAGAGGGCATTCAGCAGAAAAATACTAGATAGCTCTGGAACTGTCGAGTGTGCCAAACACAGCCATTACTTCCTTTTCCTTTTCTTTCGAACTTGGAGATACAACATGCAAAGCTTGTGTTAATGACATCAAGCACCCAAGATTTGATTAAGTAATCGCTTGAGTAATGTAGTGTCTAATGTCTTGTTAATAAAGGATTTACAAATCTATAATTTTTGATTCTCAACTTGATTTTATCCATAGAAATCAATTGTAAATATAAAACTTTTCAACGTAATATCTGATATCCATTGAACACTGCGAAAACTAATTTAATACTTTCCTGTAGTGATACTTACAGAGTACATTGGATTCCTCCTGTATTAGCCTGACTCAATACTTGAGTCAATGCTTTTGGTTTAAGCATTATTCCTGTTTTAGCTTTACTTCAACCAAAAAACAAAGTACCACAACACCTATTTATCTGCCAATTCACGTGATTTACGTAACGGTCCGATAACAGTGCCACCTAAAATTCTGTTAATTTTTCACTTAATTTTTTAAAGTTTATTCTAATTTAATTAATTAATATTATCATCAAATTATATGTAAAATTAATTAAAATATTTAGTATTTATTGCAAATTAAGCGAAAAATCTTATACGTTTTTTTAATTTTTTTTTTAAATTCTGTCTAGATCAATGTTTCCCAACCTTTTTTGTGCTATGCCCCACCTCAGCGTCGTAACTAGTCTTTTGTGCGCCCGGTGCGAGCTTCTGTAACTACGCCCCAAAACTATGATATAAAACTTGGTCCAGGTCATTTCTACGTCCCCCCAGGGTCTGCGCTCTGTGCCTGGGCACCGCTGGCACCGCCCTAGTTACGGCACTGCCCCACCTAAGTCTTTCTAAAATTCTTATGCCCCCCTAACATATACACTTAATTGCCACACTGGAAAGGATTGGGTTTTATCGTGGTTACGACAAAACCCAATCCTTTCATCAAAGTCTCTTGCACTTTCCAGTCGTTGCCAAATGCGACCTGGAACACCACAACTCACGTCTGTCCACTTCAAGGTCTGGGCAACGAATCTTCTTTCTTCTCTTTCACCGGCATCAGGGCTTTGTTCACCTCTTTGTTCTCAGTGGTTCCCAGAATTGTTAATCCCACCCCAAGGGAAAAGGTTATAAAGGAAAGTTCTAAAAGAAAAGGGAAACAAAGAACAAAGAAAACTAAAACTAACTTAAATCAATATTTACAATAAATACAGCGTATAGCAGCTATATGGTTAACTTAAACTCTGGACGAGTCCATTTTCGAATTGCCCACCTTGAGGCGTGGGCCCCACGTTGGGAAACACTGGTCTAGATAAAATCTTGTAACCCAGTTTTCGATCTAGTTGAAAGTCAATAGCTCTAATGCTACGAAAGTGGCTTAATAAATATTTCTATCACTTCGAGCGCTGCAATCGCTTTGCGGCGAAAGTTTGGCTGGAGCATGTCACAAACGTCTATATCCCGAGCTTGCTTGCATTAATATCTATTTCTTTTTCATTGTGACGCATATGTAAGGTCAGTCTTTTCGCCTGATCCGAAGAGTAAAGCGCGTTTATCATTGGCTGCGTTCAGCAAACTCAACAATTCCGGTGCGTTAAAAAGCTCAACTGTGAGTCGTCGCAGCTTATCATTGTGTGACGGCAAAAGAAATTCATCACAAATGAATTTCTGGAAAGAGTTGTTTACCTGTTGAGTTAGTTAAACACGGCCATGCGAGATATTATAAAGAAAACTTTAACGAATGCTATTTCTACAGTATTAATGTCAGAAAATAAAGCTTTCTTCCCATTTACAGAAGAAGAAACCGATCTGCTTTTTTTACAATCTTTATTTAATTTAGAACCAAAGTTAAAGGGGAAAAAGACTAAAATTCAAGATTATATAATGGGTGGGCAAGCAAGAGTTCAGTGGGACCGAAATGTAGGTTTTGCAAAATGCATGGGAGCCGCAGTTCTGTACTGTCGTGGCAGATAGTATGGTAAGGCGCGTGATTTTATTATATAATATGAATATAATATAAAACAAATATTGAATTTGTTTAATAAACATATTTTCAGAAAATTATAAAAATAAAATTGTAAAAATAATAATAAAGTACGAATTTACTTGTGTAGTTACGACGTAAGTCGAAACTACGGTGGAAAACGCCAATAATGAGCACTTAAAGACCGCTAAATAAGACGACAACACAGAAACACAGATGTTTTCATGTTTCGTTCTCTAGGATTTATGATGTTATATTAACATTTACTGTAAGTGTACATATTTTATTATGATTTTATGTGCTTTTAACGCTTTTCTAGTGATATTACGTCTTCAATATTTGTGGCGGACGGATATAAAGTCGAATAAAATGACTTAAACTTGATTTTTATTTTTCCATATACTTTTTTGACAAACGACGTATAATCGACAACGACGTAACTCGAGGTATACCTGTATAATATAAAACAAATATTGAATTTTTTTGATAAACATATTTTCACAAAATTACAAAAATAAAATTGTAAAAATAATAATAAAAAACAGAAATTAACACTTTCAGCAAGAGCCGCATTTGCCCACGTCTGTTATATAACAATTGTTACTTCATATAGTGAAATTGATTTTAAATCTCATTTCAGATTAAACAGGAAATCTGTCAAGATATTGTTTAATCAAGTTTATAATTTTTTCAGTTTATCAATAATTATAAGAATAATTAAGTTATATTTTAATTAATTATACTTTCTCTATATAAATGTTTTATATATTACTGGTATTAATTATATTACGATCTCTAAATATTACTCTTAAAGGAAAGTTCGTCTCGCTAAAGTATCTGCTAAAATAAACGAAGAAATTTTTGAAGTTTAAAATGCGCGGAGAACGAAAGGAGTGTTTTTAAGTCTAATGCATTTTGCCATATTATCTGCAATTTCTACCACCACTATGGATTGTCCTTTATCACGTAGCGTCATGTGATCGGTAAAATGTTTGTGTTCTTTAAATGTTGTCGTACACCGAATCCTCAATTTTACCGATCGGTAAATGTTTTATGCATGCGGCCCTTTGTAATAAAGGTGATCCGATCATGCCTCTCTGAGAATCTGAGATCAAATCCGAATTAAATTTCGAAAATTTTCGTCATCGATTTGCCACAGATGATATGTAGAGTTCCGGCCCTCATCATACAGATCGTTCCCATTGCATGCCAAACTGAATAAATCCGTGATAAGCATGAAAATATGTCCTTTTAGTGCTTGTAGAGCGAAAGATTTTTATTTAAAAAAACACATAAATAACTATAAAAATTAATTAACTTTTTAAATTTTAAATACAAAATGTAAGTTTAACTTTTTTTGCTGTCCACTTAAAAATTTTTCCCGTTAACTAAATGATAATTCACTTTAATTATCCATTTTATTTATCATTATATTACACCAATTTTTCCAACTCTGTAATTTTTCTTGTTTATTTTTTTCGTGAATTCGAACATGTTTGTGAGAATTTTCCTTTGTACGACGAATATTAGAAAAAATTCTTGCTGAATGACTGTAGTGCAAGTTTATAATATCGTTCTTCGTATTTTCACGAAAACGTTTCTGCAGTAAATTTAAATTCTTGTCCAAATCTATAAAAGTAAAGCTCAAAAATTATTTTTTTTTTTTTAAACACCAATTCATATTTATGTATTTATATAATATTTTCACTTTTTGAACATTCCCAATCTTGTATGGAGTCGGCATCTTTGGGTTTATATTTCAACTCACTTCTGAAAAATAAATATATTATATTTTATTTTAAGTGTATTGAAAGAAGAATTGATGGAAGAACACAAAAAGAAATTGCGAATTATGTAAAGTGCTTGCAGCCAACAGTCTCTAGAGTTCTGAAACAACAAAACCCTGTTCAAATTTTAACTAACACACGCCAGAAATGTGGACTAAACGAGCAACAACTGCGAGGAATGAGAGAAACTTGAGAAGGATTGTCGTGCGAATCCGCTTTAAAAGCGTTAAACACTTGCATGCACAATGCAGAACTGGAATGAACGTTAGTAGCCGAACCACACGACTTGCACACGAAGGATGCACGACTTGCACTTCAACTGTTGTGTTCCCAAGACGAAGCCATCTCTAACGAAAAAGCAAGCGCGTGTCAGATGGTGCAGAGAGAGGCTCATGTGAAACGAAGACGACTGAAACAACGTTCTATTCAATGGCGAATCCCTGTGCTGTATCTTCTGTGGTGACCAAGGCCCACGTGTATGGAGAACAGCCAAAGAGGCCTTCAAAAAAACTGCGTGAAGAGATCCTTGAAGTTTGCATCGTCTGTCATGATATGGAGATGCTTGAGTGTAACGGTGTAGGACAACTGTGCATTCTTCGGGTACATGCCGATGCACATCTTACAGACATTTATGATACTATCAACAGAGGATTTAGTCGAGGAAACATTTCTATATTAACAAGATGGGGCATCCTCTCATGAAGCAAAGTCAACGATACGTTGGTTACAAGAACGATAGATTACAATCCTACATTGGCCAAGTAATTCCCAAGACTTAAACCCCATTGAAAATTTGTGGAGAGTCATAAAACAACAACTTAAAGAACGGTGCTCAACTAGTGACGTGCATTCGATACATTTGGAACTGCATCACTAAAAACGAATGTGAAGCATTAATCCGCACCATGAACGACATTAAGATTATTTTGTTGTATTTCCTATATTTAACCCATATGTAGCTAATATTCTAATTTTCGTCACGGTCAAACTGTTATTCTATTTTTTTGTCTTTTCATTTCCATCTGTAACAAAAAACGTTTGAGTTAATTTGTCTGATTAATGGATATAATAAATATACATAGACATATTGTTTATGTAGTGTCGAAAATAATTTTCGTACTCTGTGTTGTTCATGAGAAAATGTACACTAAACTTTCAGTTAGGTGAATATTCTAATTTTTTGTCTAGGAGTTGTACATTTGTAGGCTATTTACATTCGGAATTATTTTGTTAATACACTGTTAATTTCTGTTTCTTATCAATGTGATACGTAATCTATTATGATGAATTGTCTTGTTTATGAAAATCGTTCTGCCTTACTACAGTTTAAGTACTGTACGTTGTTTTTGTGTGTTGTGAACTGTGAGTTTCTGATTTAACCCGTTACATCATCATCCAGGCTTAATTAGTAATTTGGTTTATCGGGCAATGCGGATGGACATTACATAGAAAACTTTCCCCTATTTAGTATTACTAACGAGAAAATTCGGAAAATTCCACATGGCAGCCCATTGGCAAGGAGCGAACCCACGACCAAATA
Source organism: Centruroides vittatus (assembly GCF_030686945.1). Lineage (NCBI taxonomy): Eukaryota > Metazoa > Arthropoda > Arachnida > Scorpiones > Buthidae > Centruroides > Centruroides vittatus. The sequence continues at coordinate 502,097 of NW_027120828.1, forward strand.
CCAGTGTTCAGTGTGAACAACAGTTATCCACTCGGTCACTGGTGTTCACATTCATTAGTAATTAATTTCTCATCATGACTCAAATTATGTTTTGAAGCTAGATAGTTGATCTCAATTTTTTCCATTACGAGCGAATCAGACTGGAATTTCCATCGTAAATGACTTCAGCATAAGGGTATACAGTATATATTGAAAAAATATATACAGTATGTACTGTACATACATTCGTATTGGCCGTCATAATAACTTCGGGCAGTGGTTCGAAATCCTAATGTGGTCGGGCCGTCCCCTCCCAACTTCACTTCCGGCAGAAGATGAAACTTGCATTCACAAAACAGTCTTTAGCACCTGACTGAGAAAAAGAATTACCTGACCCATGGTGAAAATTATTATTTTGGTCATGAGCCGCAAGCGTTTTGCTTGACATGTTTGGGCCCTGTTAGCTTTGGCCAAACCAGTTTCTACTATTGTAGTGTGACAATCGCTCATCATATGTATATGTTGCAGTCAAAACCAGTTTTTAGTTAGGACGCGTTTTAACTAGTTGAAACTAGTTTATACTGGATGTCTTTGTTACATCTAGAATTTTCTAGTTATAACTAGAATTTACTGCTGTACATGTTTGGATTTTAGTTAAAACTAGTTTTAACCTTAAACATTAGTTAAAACTAATTTTAGCTACATAAATATGTTTGGGGGAAATAAATAAAGTGATGATTGGGATTAAAACATTTGTATTATTTAATACAATATTTATTGAAAATATTGGTCACACATCTGTGTTATTAACATTAATTAAAGCGATACGAAATTAATCATACACTATAGGAACATTTTTGAAGAAAATCACAGAACCATGTCGGCAATATTAACACTAAAACAACATCAGTAATATTAATTAAAGGCATACAAAAATAATCCTTCAATAAAGGAACATAAATATAACACAGAGAGAAAGTTTGACAATCAGTCAAAAAATTATCCCCTCCCCCAATATTTGTACATTTTTGGACTTCGGACCCTGAAACATCGAGAAATGCAAAAAAATTCAGAGGTTTTTACTTTCCTGTTAGCTTTGGCCAAACCAGTTTCTACTATTGTAGTGTGACAATCGCTCATCATATGTATATGTTGCAGTCAAAACCAGTTTTTAGTTAGGACGCGTTTTACCTAGTTGAAACTAGTTTATACTGGATGTCTTTGTTAAAACCGGTTTTAACTCAAAGTCATTTTTGACTAGCAGTAAATTTTAGTTATAAGAAAGACATCCAGTATAAACTAGTTACATCTAGTTAAAACGCGTCCTAACTAAAAACTAGTTTTGACTGCAACATATATAAATGAAATTGTCGATTATAAATCCTTTGTTTGGACTGTTCTAGAATGTTCCATCGCCCGTTGTTGCCTGGGGGCAATAAATCCGGTGGGGGAACAGCGAGTTTGTGTATATTGACACGTGGTTGGGAGAGACTCTTCTTTTCGGTTCCATCACGGGAGTAATACAAAGGCGATCAGCGACGACAATACTGTGCGAGGGAAAAACTACGAGAATGAACGAATTACGCTTCAATCGACGAGATGGCGATTATGCGACATAAAGTTTAGAGGAACTTCTGTTACAGTGTCTCCGCCCCTCTTTGTTTGTATAATGACGGTAGGAATTTCGTGTAAGAAAAAGTTTGCTGAATTAGACCAATATGTCATTGTCGCGACCAGACGAATCGACTGATAATAACGGGAACCTAAAGATATGCATTTTGTTAATACTTTCTGATTATTGTTTGTATCCGATTGGATGTTAACTCAACTTTCAGTTGAGAAAATAAAAGTAGTTCCACCATTGCGTATGACATAATGATGAATGACGAATCACGTTCTAATCGAAATAACCACAAAGAATTTACGAAGATCTGAATCGGATTCGAACTCCTAATCACTTATAGTCCCTCTCATGAAGAACCAGGGATAAAATCCAGGTGGACGGAAACCCCAAAAAGTTTATATGGATTGTCTGGCTCGGATACATAGGACTCTAACCACTTGCTACACCAGGCTGCCGCAGTAATAGAGAAAAAAAAATGATGTTTAAACATAGTTTTGTGGGGTCCCCTATTTTGTGGGGGCTCTGGGCACCGGTTCCAAATGTCCCTATGTAAATCTGGCCCTGGTTAAGAGAGCTTTCATAATGGATACATACCCATTATGGAAGCTTTTAGTGTTCGTAGAGCCAAAAACGAAAAATTCTGCATGTAGTAAGAATTATCTTACTATGTGATCATTTAACTAATATAAAAATTTATGTAATGTCCAATTTTTAGTAAATAATATTAATTAAACGGACGCTTAAAATATTTCAAAATAATTACTTTTCAGATTTTGCAATTATTTCTTTGCTCTTCTTTACGAATCTCGAAACTTTGTTTAAAGTTAAACGAGAAGCAGAGTTTTGATCCAAAGTTAATTCATGTTCCGGTCGATAATCAAATTTTAAAACTGAAATTTAAAACTTGTTTATAACAACTTACATTATTTATTTTCAAAATTAATATATATTAACTTTTGTTCGAGTTAGATTTTACGAATGACTTCGATGTATTGACTAGTTTCATTGGTTCCCTTATCCATTTCCAAAGGCTCACAGATCGCAATGATGGTCTTAAATTTGGGTCGGGATTGAGCATGTGATAAATTAAATCACGACTTTCTGAATATATACAAAAACAATTTCACAGAGAATGCTATACAATAACACAATGCTATACAATAATTGTTCAACCAACCATTACTAATTGGTATCCTAAAAGTAATCTTGTTAATTGCCTCCAGATATATATCTCTCTGTTGCATATGGATGAAAGGAAGTCTTCCACATAACATTGCATAAAGACATATACCTATAAATAGTATTGTTTTATATCAATAAATAATGTTAAATCAGATATTATAGCTGAATATTTTTAAATTAAATCTCTAAAAGGGAATTATCCTGAAGACATCTTAATGTCTTCAAGTCGACAACATTAATTGTAAAGCTTCATTCGCTAATTTGGTAAAAACTTAATGAAATTTTCTTGTATAAAGAGGATGGGCCAAATGGCCCTGGCACCTCCGAAAGTAAAAGGAAAAGAAACACTAGTAAATTTTCCAAAACTATTTTTCTAATTAAAATTTATTTTATTTATTTATTTTTTTATTGATATTGTGTTGTGTTCTTTTTCTATATTAATTATGAATTAGCGGTCACATAAGGTGGGAATTTTATCGAATTCCCATTAAAAATTTTTATCCATTCAACTCTGATTTTTCAAGATTAGATCTCGAGTGCGCTATGTATATGAGTGCTTGTATATTATAAATTATTTTTAATAAGATTTAAGTTTGAAGAAAAAAACTTCAAATTCTTTTCTTCAAGCTTAATTCACAAATTTCGTACAAACTTGAAAAAATTATTAATATAAAGCATTTAACTATATTTTTTGGCATTTTTTATAAGCAAAAAATTGTATCAGCTTGCCGCTCTAGGAAACAAGCGTCAAAATTTGAACCGAATCGTCAGACGTTTTTGCACTTAAATAAGAAAACATGCATATATCAACCCCGTTTCTTTCCAGCAGCTACTCCATTATGGGCATGGCCAAACACATGATGAACATGAAAAAACCCTCTGGTCAGTGACGGATTAGACCTTCCCGGACCCTTCTAAGTGATTTTATGACATCATTAACCAATAAGATTTATCAATACTTGTAACTGCAGATTTATTTATAAATTGATATAAAATTGCAACGGTAAAATTGTTTTATATTTTTTTCCAATTTCGGGGTCCAGAGACTCGGGCACCAAGGCATGTGCCTCACATGCCTAGTGAGTAATCTAGCATTGCTGTTAGTGCCCACAAGGAAAAAAGTAAAAAAAAACAAGAAAAACTACCTGCACACCATACATCTACTTTATAACCATTATAATTAGATTCCAACAATATTTCTGGAGCGACATATCCATAGCTTCCATAAGGAGCATTCAGTTTCATAAGATTACAATCGGAAGCAGCCAAATCGAAATCTGCCATGTAATCAAACATTTATATTCACTCATTGCAAATCATTTTAAATAAAATTTTGATGATGCAATAATTAAATGCATACCTGTCAGTTTTAAATTTAGTTCCTTATCCAATAAGATATTTTCTAATTTAATATCTCTATGACAAATTTTATACTTGTGACAAATTTCTATAGCATTCAACAGTTGTAAAAAAAGTCTTCGGCCTTCAACTTCTGAAAGACGTTTCCGTTTGTTGACGTAATTAAGAAGATCCCCATTTTCGGCTCTTTCGAGGATCAAGTAAAATGCGTCGTCTGTTTCAATGGCATCTGTAAAACTCACCTGAAAGTGAAAATAAAAATTAAAGTTTTTGAAAAGATTAGTTGAATAGTTAGGATTCTTTGACGGCCGGGTGGCTGGAGTAGTTAAGGCGTCAGCCTACAACTCTGGAAAACCATGTCAAAAAAAGCATTCAAATTCTTCTGTTATCGTGAGGACCCAAACGAGGTCCGAAATCGCAAAAATGCAGAATTCTGTTGTGAAAAAAATAACGATGAATTATATGAGAGAGAGGGAAAAAAAAAAGAACTCTTGATCAAAACAACGTGACGGAAAATGTAAACAACGAGTCTCGGGACGACGCCAACGTGTGTTAAACGACCTGTTAATGATATACGTACTTAACACCTTACACTTGCCGAGAAAAATATATTTATTTGCAACAAACACGCAAACGTTTTCAGCCTGATTCACAGGCCATCTTCAGGCTTGGAATACATTTGAAATTAAAATTCCATCCATGGAATACAAAAATTCAAATTCAAAATTAAATAAGGTACAATCAAAATAAAATATTGAATAACTAACATAAAGCAAAAAATAACAAAAAATATATAAAAATGTAACAAATGAATACGTAAGCATTAATAAATGCAAATTTCTAAGACATACAATAAAACCACTATATTGATTGGTTAGAGCCCTTATTAAACTTCTTAACCATAAACTTCCATGCAGAGGGAAGACTATCTGCGTCCCTCGCATTAAGACAGCCTTCTTGTAATCTACTTCTAAAAATCTGCAACTTTTCCGCTGTCAAGGCTAATGATGGAGACGATAAAGGATTTATGATGGCCGCCTGATTCCATTTGACCGTAGCTCCTGGCGCTTGCGCCATTTGGGACAAAACTGTTGCATTAGACCCCTTTCTGATATCATAACCATGCTCCTTGATTCTAATTCCTAAACTTCTAGTGGTTACTCCGATGTAATCTTTTTTAACGCCTAATTGCATGTTTTCATACGGAATTTTATAAACTCCTGCTTTCTCTTCTGCCTTTATAACATCTTTATCATTCCTGAGGATTTTGTATAAATTAGGGGCCCTTTTTTATAAGCATCCTCGAACTTTTTCTGTGTGCTATTTCTTTCATGACTGTATTCATACTTTCATTATATGTAAACTTTACAAACTTATTGGGAGCATTCTTAAAACATCTTTTCTTGATGTTGTTTTCATATTTCTTAATTATTCCTAGAATTGTACTTTTTTGGTAACCTAGGGTCCTGGCTACACTTATTATTCTATTTATTTCTTTCGTCCTGTCTTGTACTCTTTCGCAATACAAAAAGGCTCTTCTTATTAAAGCTCTGAAAGCTGCAATTTTATATTTATACGGATCCTTGGATTGGGAGGGAATATACAATGGGCTGTGGGATGGTTTAATAAAAACACTAGTGGACAAGTGGCCTTTTTTGAATGTGATATCGATGTCGAGAAAATGCAGATTCAAGGAACTTTTCTGCTCCAATCTTAAAGTAAGGCCATCATTGTTATCATTGATCTTATCTAAAAAATCTTTAATTCTGCTGTTACTTCTCCATAATATAAGCAGGTCATCAACGTATCTGCTGAAATACACGATATCATCCTTAAAACCATGAAAAATTCTTTTTTCCAGCCTCCTAACTACCAATTCGCATAGGATCCCTGAGAGTGGGCTTCCCATAGGGACCCCTCTTCTCTGTCTGTAGACCTGTCCATTAAACACGAAACAAGACTCCCGGCAGACCAAACTAGTTAAACTCTCTACTTCTTCTGTATAACTAAGCAATTCCGAGTTATTGCTGTATAAGAAATCCAATAGTGCCTCCTCGCACGATTCTATCCTTACTGACGGATACATGCTCTCATAGTCGAAAACCGTTGCAACTTCATCCTCCATTAATGCTATACTTTGCAGATCCTTAACCACCTTCATAGGATCACGGGCAACAAGAGTATCCGTGTCTAGTTGCAAGGATAAGTATTCATGCAATTTCTTTTCTAACACAAATGTGGGACCCCTGCACTTCTCTACAACAGGTCTTATTTCTTTACCGGTTTTATGCACCTTCGCGAAAGCAAATAATCTAGGTGTTCCTGGCCTAGGGTTCCTGCATTTCTTGAGAAAAGGCAAAACTTTGGAAAGCTTAGAGACCTAGTATTTGCTTTCGCGAAGGTGCATAAAACCGGTAAAGAAATAAGACCTGTTGTAGAGAAGTGCAGGGGTCCCACATTTGTGTTAGAAAAGAAATTGCATGAATACTTATCCTTGCAACTAGACACGGATACTCTTGTTGCCCGTGATCCTATGAAGGTGGTTAAGGATCTGCAAAGTATAGCATTAATGGAGGATGAAGTTGCAACGGTTTTCGACTATGAGAGCATGTATCCGTCAGTAAGGATAGAATCGTGCGAGGAGGCACTATTGGATTTCTTATACAGCAATAACTCGGAATTGCTTAGTTATACAGAAGAAGTAGAGAGTTTAACTAGTTTGGTCTGCCGGGAGTCTTGTTTCGTGTTTAATGGACAGGTCTACAGACAGAGAAGAGGGGTCCCTATGGGAAGCCCACTCTCAGGGATCCTATGCGAATTGGTAGTTAGGAGGCTGGAAAAAAGAATTTTTCATGGTTTTAAGGATGATATCGTGTATTTCAGCAGATACGTTGATGACCTGCTTATATTATGGAGAAGTAACAGCAGAATTAAAGATTTTTTAGATAAGATCAATGATAACAATGATGGCCTTACTTTAAGATTGGAGCAGAAAAGTTCCTTGAATCTGCATTTTCTCGACATCGATATCACATTCAAAAAAGGCCACTTGTCCACTAGTGTTTTTATTAAACCATCCCACAGCCCATTGTATATTCCCTCCCAATCCAAGGATCCGTATAAATATAAAATTGCAGCTTTCAGAGCTTTAATAAGAAGAGCCTTTTTGTATTGCGAAAGAGTACAAGACAGGACGAAAGAAATAAATAGAATAATAAGTGTAGCCAGGACCCTAGGTTACCAAAAAAGTACAATTCTAGGAATAATTAAGAAATATGAAAACAACATCAAGAAAAGATGTTTTAAGAATGCTCCCAATAAGTTTGTAAAGTTTACATATAATGAAAGTATGAATACAGTCATGAAAGAAATAGCACACAGAAAAAGTTCGAGGATGCTTATAAAAAGGGCCCCTAATTTATACAAAATCCTCAGGAATGATAAAGATGTTATAAAGGCAGAAGAGAAAGCAGGAGTTTATAAAATTCCGTATGAAAACATGCAATTAGGCGTTAAAAAAGATTACATCGGAGTAACCACTAGAAGTTTAGGAATTAGAATCAAGGAGCATGGTTATGATATCAGAAAGGGGTCTAATGCAACAGTTTTGTCCCAAATGGCGCAAGCGCCAGGAGCTACGGTCAAATGGAATCAGGCGGCCATCATAAATCCTTTATCGTCTCCATCATTAGCCTTGACAGCGGAAAAGTTGCAGATTTTTAGAAGTAGATTACAAGAAGGCTGTCTTAATGCGAGGGACGCAGATAGTCTTCCCTCTGCATGGAAGTTTATGGTTAAGAAGTTTAATAAGGGCTCTAACCAATCAATATAGTGGTTTTATTGTATGTCTTAGAAATTTGCATTTATTAATGCTTACGTATTCATTTGTTACATTTTTATATATTTTTTGTTATTTTTTGCTTTATGTTAGTTATTCAATATTTTATTTTGATTGTACCTTATTTAATTTTGAATTTGAATTTTTGTATTCCATGGATGGAATTTTAATTTCAAATGTATTCCAAGCCTGAAGATGGCCTGTGAATCAGGCTGAAAACGTTTGCGTGTTTGTTGCAAATAAATATATTTTTTCTCGGCAAGTGTAAGGTGTTAAGTACGTATATCTATAATGATTTGCTGAGTGCTTTATAATATGACCTGTTAATGTTCAACCCAAAGGTAGAACTCTGACACACGCGCTCATAAATAGGTATAAGTTTGACACAAGTACTCAAAGAAAAAATTCAACTTAGGAAAACAATTTCAGAAAAAAAGAAAAATTGGAAGGATAGAAAAATATCGCGTGATCGTTAGAATTCCAAAATAACATCAATTATAAACAACGGATTAAATTATGAATGCTGGTGTTGTGGTTCTATCAACAATCTCCGAGCATAGTCGATAAAGGGTGTCAAATAGACACCTCGAATCGGACCTCTCCCGCGACCCGACATGGTCTCGTTTTGCGCTTGAAAACAGGGGAGACCAATCGGGAAGCGAAGAAAGGGACGAGGGGCCAATCCGAAAGGTGGATAGTACACGAGAAAAAACGTATAAATACTGGGACTTCATGGTCGAAGAGAGTCTCTTCCGGATTAAGAACTGTCTCCTATGGATTAAGCCAACGGTGTGTATAGTGCCATCGCCCGGAACATCTCAGTGTATCTCCGCTCGACCCCATCGCTTGAGACTAGTGATGTAACGAATATTCGGTTACTACCCGGTATTCGGCCTATTCGGCCTATTTTTTCACTATTCGGCCGAATACCGAATATTTAAATCACTATTCGGCCGAATACCGAATATTTAGTCACCATTCGGCCGAATACTGAATACCTAAAAACAGGAGTAAGAAATAACAAAACCACAGTAAATTAATCATTTTGGTAACTTTTATTAATGCTGAAAATTAAACTATAATTATTAAAGTTAATAAGAAATAGCATCTAACTCTAGTATTAAATTATTTCGTAATTAAATAATATTATAACGTTTATCTAGCCCGATATCTTATGGCATTGATGGCGTGTAGGTTAGAATGTATCGGGCATTAATATTATTGTTTAGTTAATTATGTTATATTCGTATTCGCGTATATTTTTATATTTTTTACGATATTTTAAAATGATTTACGAAACGTTTTATTGAAACTTATCATATTTAATAAAAGAATTATTTATCTATTTCTAGAAGATGAGTAACTAATATATAATTTATTTTATATATAAAGCAAAGAATGAGCATTTTTCATTATATGCAAAAGATAACATTTGAAATCATGTTAATTTTAAAAATATTGGCAAAAACAATAGCACTAAAATATCACAAAACTTCACAAATGGAAAACCCCCAATAATATATTTGAACTGTTCCACAACTGGGCAAAACTAGACCATATGTCCCCACTAAAGTATATCCTTAGGGCACTATTCAATCTACAAATACGTAGTAAAAACAAAATTTTAGAGTTAAAAAGATCGATTGCAAATAAAATAACTTATAAGTTATAGCTTACATCTAAATACCAACAACTGCCGAATCATATCGGGCTATTTACGGCTATTACATAAATTATAAACCAATTTGGCACTAGAGGTAGACGTTAGGCTCCATCTCATATTAACTTTAATAATTATAATTTAATTAATTAATTTAAATAATTTAGACCTATTGGAAGAAAAAATCGTAGTGACAGCGGTCCAATAGAGAGCAGAGTGGGCGATCCTTGCCATAATGCGGTTGGCGCGCCAATTTTCGTACGTACGTTAATCAAGCTGAATAGTTTGGCTGAATATTCGGCCATTCAGCCACAATCCTGGCCGAATATTCGGTATTCCGCCACGCTCCTAGCCGAATATTCGGTATTCGGCTGAGGCCAAATATACTATTCGTTACATCACTAATATTCATTCTTTTTCCTCAACATTTTCTGCGTGGATATATTTTAAAATAAAAGTTTTTAAAAAAACAAATAATATTTTTTGCATACCACAAAATGATGTCGAATTCTTTGCAAGCATCTAATTTCATTCATAGTAATTATTGGATCAACCTTATTTTTTTTAACAATTTTCACAATAAATTGAATATCATCATTATTAATTTTCTTGGCCTTCTTAATTACGCAGCGATCCTCACGATAGAGAATTTTCCCAGTTATATATCCGCGTCGGAGTAATGGATGCGATTTAACTTTATCCGGCATCCATAAACCCCGACTATCTTTCAAAAACAAATTATTTTCGTTCGAATAATTAGATTCTTTATTTACAGCATCCATTTTTGTGTTTATTTATAAATATATTAACAATGGTGTATTATTAATTTATTGTTACTAAAAATTTTGATGATTAAATAAATATAATTATAAATTTTTTTATTATTTTAATAAATACGAATAAAAATAATATTTAAATATTTCCGAATTTAATTTTAATTGTTGCAAATATTTTATTCGAGAATATTTAATGTTTTAATTCTGGCAACACTGTAATTTAGTTTTGTAATGGCGAGCATGTTTGGAAGATTTGTAAACAGTGGGAATTTTATTTTAAATGCAAATTTAAGGAAATCAGTTGATTTTAGAAGATTTTCTAGTTTCAAAAGTAATTATAGTTTGGATAGAATATATCCAAATAGTAATTTAAATATTAGCACAGCGCAGGAGGTAAATATTAAGTTTTTTGTCATGTTTTTGATCATAAATTTTAGATTTAAATGAATTTAATGTTATTTTAGATTCCAAAAAATGAAGGAGAAAAATTTTCTGGTTATATTCCACTAGGTAAGAATTATTTTAAATATTTATGAAAAGATATACAATATAGCTTATGGAGCTTATCTACAGAATGGCTACAAAGATTAATGAATTACATTATTATACAGAATTACAAGTTAATGTTACCTTAGGTAGCCAAGATGGCGGGTCGTCTCTAATTCCAGCAAGGAAACGGTGGGATGCACATTCTAACCTAACCTAATGTAACCTATTCTAATAAATTATCATAATTATTAGCAATCAAATTATTAGAATAGGTTAGGTTAGGTTAGAACGTGCGTCCCACTGTTTTCTTGCTGGAATTAGAGACGAGCCGCCATCTTGGCTACCTAAGGTAACATTAACCGAATTACAATACAGGTGTTATTATTATACAGTAACGCATTATTTGCTAAAATTTTTTATAAGCCATACACCAACATTTTCTCTCTTTTGGACATGACTTGCATGTTTGGCTTTATTGTAAATAAAATTAAGAGAGAAAACGTTGGGGTATGGCCAATTACCAATTTGTAGTATAAAAATATAATTTAATGTACTGGGCTGTCCATAAATGACATCACACTGGAAGGGCTGGTAAAGCCAAGTCGGACAAGGGAAGGAAAGAGTGACGTCAGTGGACATCTGGGATATTATATAGATTACTCCCTATGGAATTTTGGGACTTTGAGTATATATCTGAACTCGGGATCGAGACAAGTTCAACGATACTTTTGGACTGGAGACCAAAAATAAGAAAGATATCATATTTATGATTTCTTGCCTTTCACAATGCATTTTATGCCATTTTAGAGTTTTACACTAGATGGTACTGCTTGTAGTTCAGTATACATTTTCTTTTTTTTTCTTTTGTTTAAGAACTATCGTGAATCAATAACTAACAACACTGGGTGGCCTACCAGCGGTCTATCGGGAACACGAACAGTTGAACGTCACCTAAAGGAAAAATAGCATAGAATGCATTGTGAAAGGCAAGAAATTGTAAATATTATAACTTTCTTATTTTTTGTCTTCGGTCCAAAAGTAAGGTATTATTGAACTCGTCTTGGTTTCATGAGTTCAGATATATACTTAAAGTCCCGAAATTCCATAGGGAGTAATCTATATAACAGCCAAAATCTGTTTTTTATTAAATTTTATTATATTTATTTTAAACTTTCTTGTATTTTTTGTTTCTGATCAGGGTACCTATCATTCATAAAGTGAAATCAATTTAAAGGGGAATCGAGTTTTGTTGGAAGTCCAAAGAGGGGAGGGGATTACGGAAACTTGGACAAACTGGGATGAGAGAGAGAGAGAGAGTAAAAATTTCAAGAAAAATGCTTAATTTATGGGCGGCCTCTAATGGCAAGTTCGATGTTGCATAATTACTTTCTGGTCGACTCATGCAAGAGAAATAGTGAGTGGCTGTATACATGAACGCAAAGAAAGAACAACTTTCGAAGATAGTATCATTCAAAAAATATATGGAATAGTAACAATGCAGATTAGAAAGGAAAGTGACAATTTTAAAAGGAACCAATAATTGATAGACTACCTAAATATTACTAAAAACACTTCTTTTTATTTTACAAATGTAAACTATGACATTACCATTTTCTACATCAACAGTTAAAGTCATTAAATCAGTTCCTGACACCTATTTTTAGGTTACTGTTGTAAAGTGAAAGTAATAAAGTTTTTCTTCACAGGTGTCGTATAATGAATTATTAATTAAGAATCTGTTCGGAAATGCTTACTGAACGGTTGGTGGTACCAATAAATGATGTTGATGGTATTTTGGTTGGTCATTCTCTAACCCACCCTTTAACTCTGGTAGCAACCTGTAAATGACTGGAAACTTTACATGTAATGCTTTTGAGTGTCAGTCATTAAACTTGTAAGTACAGTAGAGCATCGATTATCCAAATCAATTGGGGACTGGGGTTGTTCAGAAAATCGATTTTTCAGATAACTGATTATATACGAAAAAATACGTTATTAATTTAGTATATTAGTATATTCAATGTAATTAGTATATTAATATATCCCATATTGAAATTTTTCTCCGTTGCATGTTGCTTCCCATTGAATTTTCGTTGATGTTAAGCCTAAGAAAAATTTTTATAATAATAATCATGGCAATTGTATCATTAAAAATTATTTCTTTATTTTGTACAAACAAAATAAATATATTGAAAAATATAAAAACAAAAGAAATTATACTTTAGAAGTTAATCTAGTATCAAAAACGTTTGATTCAGCACAACACACGTTCCGACGCAGTTGGACTGGAATGGTTTTGGTTAACCGATATTTCGGTTGATCGGTGTTTGGATAATCAATGCTCTACTGTATTTCTGAACAGACCTAAGTGTTGTTAAGTCTGGACTTTGGGAGGATTCAATATCAAATCCACTATTCACTGAATTGAATTTTTGTAGTTTATTCTTTCCACTCTCTGGATACTAAAAGATCTTTTTTCAATTTGGCCAGGCCCACAATGGGATAGCTGAATTGTGAGAAATAGGACTCAACATATTAGGTATAGACCTATTAAACATATCTGATGTTCTAGGCCTAGAATTGTACTTGTTTCTCAGAGCACCAGACTGATGCCTTTATTATTGCAGCCATCTGACTGTCATACTGAGTTGGATTGTGCAATCCATGACATAAATTCATGTCATAATAAATACATGGTTATTTTATATAACAGACATGGGCAAATGCGGCTTTTTTTGAGTTACATGCGGCTCTTGCTGAAAGTGTTATTCTTTCCAGCCTTACCATACTATCCACCATGACAGTACAGAACTGCGGATCCCATGCATCTTGCAAAACCTACATTTCGGCTCCCACTGAAGTCTTGATTGCCCACCTATGTTATATAATAATAATTTTAGTAATCACTCATTTATTCTTTACTCATTTTTTTTAATAATCAATTTAAATTCTTAAAATTAATACCAAAGGATGTGAATGTATTTGTTGTTTTTTTCCAAATATGTACCAGAGTTCAGTCAAATCATCAAAAAAAAAAGCTAAAATTATGTTTGAGAAAAGTTTTTGAAAAATGAGAATATTTTAAGGCTAAGTTAAGACATGTTCACTGGCATCAAGATTAAGGTAATTGATCAAATCATTTGATCTTGTCTTAATTTTTCTATTTATGTACAGTATAGTACATTGTCTTTTAAACTTAGAATTACTTATATTCTACCATTACAATGGAAACTTATTATCAAAATCACTCATCATTTGTAGTATCATTTTGACAAAAATTTACTACAGTAATTCCATTTTATAGACCAGGGGTGGCCAACTTTTGTGTACATAAGATCTACTTTTTATCTTAAAAATGTGTCGCGATCGACTTGTTGTCGTAGGCATAGTCTAAGTGGCGAGGGGGGTGTGAAATACATACTATGTTTATACACTGTGCTCAGCGCCGGATTAAGCCTCTAGCGGGCCCTAGACAAAATTTAAATTGGGGCCCCATTTAAATAAGTTGCTTCTAAACAAATCTTATATAATGTGACATTAGCGTAGCTAGCATGGCTGACACCCGATGCGGATATCGTGGTGTCACCCCAAGTCACACCGTAGTGTCACCTTTTTAACTCTTTTATAAAACACTATTGAATTGTAATATCTTCGCACTCGAGCAACTTGAACGCTGTATCGAATATGCGATGTCGCAACGTATAAGTGTAGATTTAGAATATAAATCATAACCATACATCAGTACTACCACGAGAAGCGGCCCTACGAATATTTCTGGATGGTGCGAGAGATCTGGTCGCATATATTACTTCTGACGCACGGGTGACTGTTGACCTTTTTTTTTTTTTTAGGTAATGGCTAGTCGAGCGGAGCTTAGTAGGAATTGTTAAATACAGCCTTTTCTGTCCTATCGAATTTCTTAAATAATTTTTAACTCGTTTTGAAACAGAGAAATCTTCTGCACTGAAGCCGGGTCCCTCTGAATTACGGGCCCTAGACATTTGTCTACTTTGCCTATTCGATAATCCGGCCCTGGACTGTGCTTCAGTACGAGGTGCACATCCCGCAAGCTATGGGTAGATAAGGAAAATATATGTTCAAAACTATTTTTTATTTTTTAAATCACTTATTAAGTTTTCAAGATATAAGCTCATAAAGAAAATAAATTTCCAGACCCAACTTTTGATATTTGCAGTTACGAGTTCATTCCGTACAGGCGGCACCTAAAAAAATCGATTTTTCCACACTTTCAAGATAGATTTTTATTAACTTAAAATATAATTTAATTTTTTTAATCAATTACAATGTATAAATTGTGGTACTATTTGTTCGTAAACTTGAAAAAGTTGTTATAAAACTGCACAGTACGGCTGATAATTTGATTATAAGATTTTACTTTCGCGATTTTTTTTTGGGCGAGGAAAATTTATCATGGAAGAATGATATAAGATTTTTAGACTTATTTTTTGCTAATCTATCAATAGCTCGCGGGAGTGCTCTTTGTACTGAAACACCCTGTATATCTACCTACGTAAAAAACAACGTAATTATTTAACGGGCCAAAAAACTCACGTCCAGGGGAATTAAAACAACACGAGTAATTATTAACAATATTTATTAATTCAAATTAGCTACTGATAAAGACAGATTTAGAATT
This sequence comes from Centruroides vittatus, assembly GCF_030686945.1. Classification (NCBI taxonomy): domain Eukaryota; kingdom Metazoa; phylum Arthropoda; class Arachnida; order Scorpiones; family Buthidae; genus Centruroides; species Centruroides vittatus. Next base: position 517,661 of record NW_027120828.1, read on the forward strand.
TATTTTATTACGTTACATTAATGGGAGGACTGAGTTTGCACGTCTCTTACCAAGGAAACATAATTAGGTGTATATCCTGACAAAGATAATAATAATGATTCTTCAGTATGGGAATCAGTCAGGACAGAATGTTTAGTCTTCGTTAACTTTAAGTATGAAAATGCCAATTCACACAGGTATGTAGTTCCGAAACAGGAATAAATATATTTGCTACATTTGGTGATACTGGGATATTTTTCTCAATTGACGTATTTCCAAAAATCCAAAAATATAGAGGTCTGTTGCCGAAAACGCTCACTTATCAAGTAAATAGATAGGTAAGAAAAGCCATAATTTAATTTAAAACATAAAGAACAGGTACTTACATTTTAAACAAATGAAAAATTGAAACTCAACGTTGTCACCGTGGATAAATAATATTGATTAATAATAATAATATTGTTAATACTAAAGAAAAGAAGCTACTCGCATGACAGTATCAAATATTCAAGCTAAATAGCTGTGTTTTCTACGAGTCCAGTGATAACTGCATGCATATTGTTGCTTTTGCGCGTTACGTTCACGAGTTGCGTTCAGTTACAAGTGTAACACATTAAGTCAAGACATCGCGAGCGATCGACCAAAATTGGCATCGTGATCGACTTGTTGGCCACCCCTGTTATAGACAACTGTCAATAAGAGTTTTTCAGATAGCTAGAAAGGTTTGATTTTTAACTTGAATATAAGTCTGTAAAACTGTAAATAAGGTTATATATATTATCATATATACACATATACACTATTGGAAAAATTTTTATTCTTATTTTCTTTTATTTCTAGATTATTTGAGAGACTCATTCTAATTATCTTGACATAGTTTGTTTTCTGTTATGTGTTTTTCTTACATTGATTATCATTGCACACTTCCAATGTGGATGATTAGTCCTTTTATAGAATTAAATTTTAGTGTACAAAAGATACTTTAATATTGAATTTTAACCATCCTTCTTACTGGAGCATATTAATGTGTAATGTGTTGTTCTTTAATTTTAGCTGTAATAAGGTTAAGATTAATTTTCATAAATATTTTTCCTAAGTAAAATTTTTAAATTAAAAATATTAAACTAATTATATCTCATTTCTTGTGTTTCAATTGATGAAAAGTTATAATTTAAGCAATGGATATTTTAATTTAACACTTCAAAAATTAACAGTTGTAATAACAGTTGTTTGCTTCTCTTTCAGTTGGGCATATGATATAACAGAATAAAACATAATAATTGCTAAATGTTAGTAAATGAAGTAAACATTTTTATTGATATAGTAATAATAATAATAATAATAATAATCTTTATTTGGCGTAAAAGGCTTTCGCCTGTTACAAGGGTGTTTTATTTAAACGCATATTTATACTCATATAATAACATCTCAACAACATTGATATTTTCTATTTACTGATCTATAGAATTTCGTTAATATTTTGTCACAATTATCATTTAGTAGATTGTTTAACGTAGTTATATAACATAAATAAACTCATGTTAGTACAGTTAGCCAATGGCCCTATTTGGAGCCTTTGTAGTTTATCCTTTTTGTTACAGCATTCACATATAATATGAAATTTAGATAAATTTTTGGTACAATTTGGACATTTAGATTGGGTGTAGTCTATATATTTGTCATTTATAATTATTCCATATTTATTTAGCCTAATCTGTATAAAAAACTTTTTGATGTTAAAGGCTAGGTTTGTCAATATAAAGTTATTATTCACTGGGTATTTTAAAATTGTTGTATACCAGCTTGTGTTTTTCCGTTTTCGTATATCTTCAATGTCTTGGACAATGGAGTGCTTCTTAGCTCTGTATATTATTTCTTTACTATACTGCTCCATATTATATGTACGATCCAAAAACAGTTTAATAGAAAAACCATATTTATTTACTATCTTCGATAGCTGCATTATCCAGCTTCGTCTTAAATCCGTTTCCCTTGATTTGTGGTATAGTAAAAACAGTAATTTTGTTGTTATGTCTTCTGCCTTAATAATTTTTTGTAGAAACATTAAATATCTTTTTATTAGTATAGTATTTAATCTGAATCTATTTGTTTCTAGTCTTAAGGCACTGCCCGGGATATTATATTCTAACTGGAATATCTTGCAAATAAATATATTCTGTATTTTTTCAAAGTCATTAAATTTATCCATACTCCAAATTGGGGCCGCATAGCCCATTGAATTCATCACTAGCGAATTAAAAGGTTGAAAATGTGTTCCTAAGTTCTTTAGTTTAGCCTTGCAGAATAAACCTTTAATAACTTTAAATAAACTAAAATAACTTTAAATTACTTATTACAATTTTTGCTTTGTTTAGTGAATTTTTATAATGTTTCTCAAACGAGAGGTTAGGTGTAAACGTTATTCCTAAAAATTTAATTTCCTTGACTATTTTCACTTCTTCTTTATTAATAAAAAAGGACATGTGCTTTTTGGATACGTTACTACCATTTCTGAATATCATTATTGTTGATTTTTTTGGATTTATTTTAACTCTTAACTTTTCCAAGTATTCACAAATTTGTTGAATCTTTCTACGGAGTGCAGCTGCAGTGGGAGCTACCAGCACAATGTCATCAGCATATGATATAGTATGTATAGTCTGATTTTCGATTTGAATTCCATCTTCGTCTCTTTTAAAGCAATTATTTAGATCAAATAAATAAAAGTTGAAAAGATATGGGGACAACGGATCTCCTTGTAATAGTCCTCTGTAGGTAATAAACGGTGTCCATATATTTGTATCCTGTTTAATGATTGTCTTATATTTTCCAAACAGCAGCCCTATCATTTTTATCAGTAGTTCATTTGCCTCAAATCTCTTCATTTTACACTGTAGGTCTGTAATGCTAATCATATCGTATGCTTTTTCAAGATCCAAAAACAGGGCGAACACTTTATGTCTTTTCTTAAGCAACTGTATTTGGATTAGTGACAACAACACAAAGAGGGCTGTCTGGGTACCACCCCCTTCTACAAATGCGAATTGCGTATCATTTCTATATTTATTAACAGCTGTCCAGTGATTGAATTTACCAGCTAATACTGCAGTAAATACTTTCCGTAGACAAGACAAAAGAGCTATTGGTCTATAGTTGGTTGGGTCCTGTCTGTTCCCTTGTTTAAATATCATGGTAAAAATAATTTCGTTCCAATTGGCCGGTATTATACTATAAGTGTAGAATTGATTGAATTGTCTGGTTAAATATCGAATGATTTCTAGTGGCAGCATTTTGATCAGTGTATTAGGTATTGCGTCCGGTCCCAGTGTTGATTTCTCTAAGTTTTTTAATACAATTCTGAAGTTCTTCCGTCTTAATTATCTCATCTTGATGAATTTCTGGCCTTGTCTTAGTTTCCATATATTTTTTACAAAAATTTTTCCGGTAGTTTTCTGAAAATTTATTGTAATATTTAAGCCAAATATTATATCCTATTCTAGTCTGTATGTCCAAACCTGACTTTTTTTTACGAAAACCGTTGATTATCCTCCAGAAAACTCTCGAGTCTTTAGCTTCTGATAGTTTCTTACTGATGTTTGAAAAATATAGTTTCTTTCTGGTTTTGATTAAATTATTATACATTTTCTTATACTTTAGATACTTCATTAGTGCTTTGCTGGTATTTGTTCTTCTGAAGGCCTGTAAACTCTTTTGTTTTTTAATTTTGTAGCTATAACATGTATCGTTATACCATTCGCATTTAAATGTTCTTTCATACCGCCACACACAATTCTTATACCTGTATTCTTCTAGTTTAGTTGTAAGACTCAGATAATTTTCTATTGGATCATTTTCTTTTTCCAAGGTTAACATCTCCCCAGTCATATGCTCAAAATCTTTTGACAATTTCCGTTTATTATAGGATGGTCTTAATTCCAAATTAATAGAGTGACGCTGTTCACAATTATTTGTCTTATTTCTTGTTTTTTGATATTTTACTAATTCCAACTGTATAGGAAAATGATCTGCAAGGTCATCCTCCAGAACATTCATAGAATTACAGCACTTTATCATTTCTTCTGAACATATAAAGTAATCCACTATTGATTTCCCATTTGGGGAAACAAAAGTAATTTCTGCAGGGGTATCTCCCCTCATCCTACCGTTCAGAATTACTAATTGGTTATTATGAACAAAATCTAGAAGTATTTTCCCCTCTGTGTTTAACATTTTATCTTTGGATATTCTCTTGTTGGCTATATTTTCGAACGTCTGAAAAAATATGGTATCAGTGACTTCGCCAATACGTGCGTTTAGATCACCTCCTAATATCCATAGTTGTGTCAGAATCGACCATCTATCCAAAACTTTTTGTACTTCAGTTAGAATTGGTTTCTTCTCAATAGAGGGTGGTATATATATTCCTACCACTCCCAAATATGTGTAAGTCCATCTCATTTTGATTTCATTCTCTAATTTTATTATAACAGCAATGACATAATCCGATGTGTATTGGAGAAAGATTTCACTTAATCTTTTCTTAATTAGTAACAGAATTCCACCCGACAGGCAACCAATCCTCTTTTTGCGTTGAGCATTGCTAATTATTACGCTATTATCTTGTTCTAGATATTTTATTTCCATATCACTAAATTTTAAAATCCAGGTTTCTAAAAATCCAATTATTTCATTTGCGTCTATAAATTTTCTTATCGTGGTTTTGAATAACTTCCCTCTTAACCCTTGAATATTCCAAAAACTCATCATCACATTATTTTTTTCTCTTGTTGTACTTCCTACTTTTTTCTCACCCAGTTCACTGTCTTTGTCTATCAATTCATCTCCATTCATTTTTCTATTGTTATTTTCTATATTATTCTCCATTCTCCGTTTTTTCTGTGTTATATTTAAGTTATCTTTTGTTTTTACTAATCTTATATTATATTTGTCTCTAAAAAATGATTCACCTGAATTATTTCTTTAGTGTTCAAATCATATGTATACATTGTATTTTCTTTTAAAAAATAGTCATCTCTTATTTTTATCCTGTTATCATCCGATTTCTCTAGTTTAATCTTTTTTAGTAATAATTTTCTCCTGATCCTCGATCTCAAACATAAGTCAGTTGATATTATTATTTTTTTCTTTTCGTCCATCATTTTAGACCTTGTTGTCCAGAATTTACTAAGAATTAGGTTTCTATCTTTAACCGATTCAGTCATAACCTTAATTACTTGGTTATGTTTTCTATTTCCTAGTTGAATAAGACCCTCAATTTCTATACAGTTAAGTTCTAAGTTTTCTTTTATAAATTTGTTCAACTCTTCTACATATTCCGAAGTTTTGAATGGAAAATTAAATATTATTAAATTCTTCTTAGTCGTCTCGTTTAACATTTTATCAATTTCAAAATCCGCCATACGTTTTAGCTTGCTATGCGAATCAGTTCTTTCTTCTAATGTACGTATTTTTTGGCACATCTCTTTCATCTCTTCCTTGAGCTTTAAATTTTCTTCGTTCATATTGTTGATTTCGGCTCTCATGGAATGGATTTCGAGATTCAGACGATCAAATTTATCTTGGATCAATTCATAGACTGATTTTAGTGAATATTCATGTTCAGTGGTGCTTGGTACTAGAAGATCTTCTGTTGGTTCAAAAAAGTCTTTGATCATAGCATACCTCGAGATATCAGCAGTATTCTTGGAATGTTGCTCAATCAAGTATTCCTTTTCTGACATTTCGGTTGTCTGAATATTTTCTTCGATATCCGTTGTCTGCTCTTTACGTGGTCTTCCTTGTCCCCTTTTTTGCATAACTTCTTGACTTGGTAACGGAGGAGATCGAGGAAGAGGACCGGGATTTAACTCTACACCAGCAATCATTAGCAAAATAATAATTAGTATTTGAGTTAGTGAAACATTTAAACTTCTCATTTCAGTTCTACACTTCATATTGTTCTGTAAAACTTCCATGTCTAACATCGCCATAACAGCTCAGCAGAAAAGTCACCAACACCTCCGCAGGCAGATCACGCTCCCCTTTTATTGATATATTAATTTGATTAATTAAGATTTCCTATCTGAAAGTGAAAAGTATAAATCTCATTTAAAACTATTATTAATCATTTGAGTAATTAATTGAGTTTGAAAATAATAACAATAATTTGTACAAATTTATGTATTAAAATGATTAATTTCAGAAGATATACAAATAACACATAGTAGAAGCAGTGGACCTGGAGGACAAAATGTCAATAAAGGTAAAAAATTTCATGTTTTTTTTTCTTAATTTAAATTTTTATGATTTAAAGTTCAACTAATTTCATTTTGATATAAATACTCCAAATGTTAGAAGTCAAATAAGAAACCAAGCCCAAATTATATTACTAATCAAATAACAAGCCAGATTTATTATTGAGCTACGTGTTGGCTAAACCAGTGTTCTGCAACCTTTTTTACTTGCGGCACACCCATGACTCAACACAGCACACCAAAATGTTATTCCCCTCAAAAACATATGATATGATACTATTCATAGAATTATGTAATGCCACTAACATATTGTTATTATTAAACAGACATCAACACCTGTGAGCAAATTTATTTTATATTTAATTTCTTAGAATACCTAAAAATGTGTGGCTTGTAATAAAGAATAAACAAACATCATCTTATTTCATCAGTGCTGCGGCAGAGAATGAAATACAAGTATAAGAAACACAACAACTATGATAAAAACATAAATAAAACTTGACAATTAATAGAATATGTAAAAGTTCACGTCACCCCTTTCACCTTGTGACGGCACACCAGTTGCAGAACACTGGGCTAAACAAATGCTGTGTAATTTGAACTGCAGGTAGGCAGTTAAGTGAATTAATTAAATAATAAATTTGGCTTATTATTTGATTAGCTAGGAATCAAATTAAGTGTATCTTCTTTCTAAATAAACATTTAATTTTTTTTAACTAGCTGGATATATAAATTGAAATAATTTCTTTAAAAGTAAATAAATAATTTGTTTTTAATCTTTACCAGTTTAAACACTTTATAACTTTTAAGAATATAGAATATTTAAAGTGTATTGTTACCTAAATGAAAAATTTATGTAACTTTTAAAAGTTTATCAAACTTTTTACTTTCATAAAATATAAAAAAGTTTGTTGTATTTATTATTATTCCATTGTTAAAGCAAAAGAGTATACATGAGGTCTCACACAAAAATACTTTTCGTAATTTTTAACATTTTTGTTTACTATATTCATTGCTACAAATGTTTTTAAATAACCCAGCAAATCTGTTATATAAAGAAGAAAGTTTATTAATTTGTTCTTCATGAATTTTGACACAATTTTAACAAATGCAATGAAACTTTTCATTGCAAGGTATCATTGTCTCATCCAGGAGGAGGTCAACAATCACCTTCAGATAAATTAATTTTAACCCCCATCCACAACAGATTTCCCTTTCTATGACAAGTGGGATGGTGTATTCAAATAGAAAAATTACTTAATATGAAGTTATGGTAAGCATAAAATATCTTCAGGGGTTTTGAGGGCACTAAGTTTAAATATGTGATCCACATTTTGTGAAATTTGATTTGTAGGAAGTGTCAGTTGGAGTAGGTACAAGCCAAACTACAAATCAAGTTTCTTCTGTATCGTACATTATAGTTGTCTTCTATATGTTTTAGCTTTTTTAAATCGTCTTCCATGTTTATATCATGGTCTCTGCATACTGACCCCAAAGAGATTCCAGCAACTATCAAACACAACCCTAACCCCAGATGCACTCTGGTGGAGTATGACCATGATTTACATTCATTGTCCAAGAAAATAGCTGACAATACTTAGCCTACAAGTGAGTTTTCATGTTATGTAATTTCCTACACAACAGAAAAGATAAGGCTGGTGAACATAAGGCTCCAAGGGTATACAAGGTTCTGGTAAGGACAGCAGATTCCAAAAAGATCTGGTGTACCCAATGTACACCAGATCATAGAAGACCTTCCATATGCAAAAGGTTACAAGAATATCATTACAATATTATGCAAAAAAGATACCACTTCCCTGTTCACTACATTACTGACGTAATATAGTTTTAGTGTTATACTCACGCCAAGTAATAGTAGTAGTAAAAATGATTTCACTGTGTACAGTGTTATTAATATTTTTCTTTTCGAGCACTTTCAACAAATGTATTTTCGTCGTCTTCAGGCAAAATAAAAAGATGTTATACATGCAATGTAATATGGCGCATGCATGTTGCTGGTCCACATCAACAATGTGACAGACGATGTAAATCGCTGTTTAACTGTTTATGTAGGGCGATCCATATGTTGGGCAGTTTCAGAGTGGGTGTGTTGCATGTTTCCAAAGTTGTTATGAATAGATCCTCCCATATACAGAGGAGTTTTCGGTCACTGCAGGCTCTGAGTATTGTAGATTGGGTCCACAATGGGTTGTAATTCAGATTGTGCACTTTTCTTGTGAGCTCTGTTGTACACCTTCCTTTGGCCACATCACCCTGGTGTTCGACTAGGCGGGTAGCAAGCATTCTTGCTGTGGCCCGAATATATCTCATTTCATCTGCAATGATTGGGATAAGTTTTCCACCTTTGAGAAATTGGGAGTTTATGTCATACCATTGGAAAATCCCATAACGGGGAGCAATACAAGATACATTAGGGTCACAGCAAGAATGCTTGCTATCCGCCTAGCCGAACACCAGGATGATGTGGCCAAAAGAAGGTGTACAACAGAGCTCACAAGGAAGGCGCACGATCTAAATTACAACCCATTGTGGACCCAATCTACAATACTCAGAGCCTGCAGTGACCGAAAACTCCTTTTTATATGGAAGTCTGTATTCATAACAACTTCAGAAATGTGCAACATACCCACTCTGGAACTGCCCAACATATGGATCTGCCCTACATAAACAGTTAAACAGTGATTTACATCATCTGTCACATCGTTGATGTAGACCAGCACCATGCATGTGCCATATTACATTGCATGTATAGCATCTTTTTATTTCGCCTGAAGATGACGAAAATACATTTGTTAAAAGTGCTTGAAAAGAAAACTATTAATAATGCCGTACACAGTGAAAATTTATTTTTACTATTACTGACATGCAAGCTGATCTTCAAAATGCCATGTTAATCAAACAGTCCTAGCAAACTGACCACATCAGGGCTCTGTAAGCTTTAGAAATGTACAAAGCTACCTGACAAACAATTTCATTAACTTTAAAGATTGAAAAAATATCTCATATGCTTGGCAATATTTTTATGATAAACTAGATCATAAATACCATAAATTAGTTGTTATTTTTGTGGTATAGTTTTGTATAATTATTTCTTTATTTGTATCTGCTTTAATTTTATAACATTTTAATTGGCAACCTAATCGTTATTTATTCAATTTTATATTCAATATTTTTATATTTTACTCCGAAAAAAAAATGAAACATTTTGAAATTAGTTCTGCACATTCCAATTTAGAATGTTGTTGACCTGAAGCAGATCTTGTGTAAGACTGAAACCATCTGTTGAATTTACATTAAATTATTTACTGGAATTAGCAAAGTTTTGATTGGTGTATTTAATTATAGTTATTGATCCAGTTAATCGGAAGAAGTTAATTTTGAAATGAAACTTTCTTAAACTCATAACATTGAGCTCAAAAATATTATTCTGCTTGGTATCTTATTTAAGGTTTATCAGATGAAATTTTATGTATTATTTCAACATTTCACTTTTACTAATCCAAACTTGTGATAATCCACTCTGCTAATCCATACTAGTTTTATTTTCTGTCAAAAACAAAAGGATATACAGTCAAATCAGCATAAGTCGACACCCAGATAACTTGACACCATCTGTTAAGTAGTCAGTTTCTGTGGTCCCGGCCGACTTACATAGGCATTAATGTTAAAAAACTCCGGTTTACTGACCATTAACGTCACCACTGGATAAGTCGACATACTTTTGCTGTCCCCACACTCCGATAAGTCGTCACCCCCTCCCGGAAAAATGAATTCACTCCGCGCTTGTGGTGCGAACTCATGTTTTTTTTCAGGAGGGGGACTCGATTTATTTATTAATATGTATTAATATATTTAATAATATAATAATATATTAATATTATTATTAATATGTATGTATATATATATACATACATACATATTAATAAAAATGCCTTAGTATTTTTATGTATAAAATAATAACAGATAAACAAAAAGAAAATATACAGTCTACATCAACGTCACACCAGAATCCAATTTTGCATTTTCTCATGCTAGAGGCATTAAAAATCCTTAGATGTTACTTGCTAACAATTGACAATTGTGAAGATGATGTTTTCAAGGCGTTTGTGATCGTTGAAAAAGAAAGTCGAGACAGTTAAGTGCTCAAAACAAACAACACTGAACGAATTTTTCAGTTTTTCATCTACAGAGTAATTGTAAATGGAGAACACAATGTATTGTAAGCCTATATTACTGTATAACGCACTACTGTATTTTATTAATTGTAGTTTTGTGGTTTTTTTTCCGACTTCACTTTAGTCGTCACATCGGATAACTCGACACATTTCCACTTCCCCTTGGGGTGTCGACTTATGCGGAGTCGACTGTATATGATTTTGTTTTGAGACATGATTAGTATGTAAAATTAATATATAATACTCATTTTAATAAAAGTATACTGTATATCAAAAATGACAAAAAATTATTTAAAATACAGGGTTCTCCAAAAAGAATGCTACAATTTTAAATTACTGTAATTATGTTAATTATGATCTGAGAAGTATGCAATGTATACCAATCTATAGAGTAACTGTTTGAGTTTCATCTCCCATCTGCATTCAAATGTCTTGTCTACTATCTCTAGGAAGTGATAAAAACAAAAATGGCATCTATGCAAAATAGAGGTGTTTGTGTTCTGCAGTTTGTAAAGTCAGAATCACTCATCATTGTCCAACATGAGTAATCTGCAGCTCCTGCAGGAGCAGTTGCCATTTTCATTTATGGCACTTCTTAATTGAGGACTTCGTGTATGTATTTGCTTGTAATCCTCTTCGACTTTTTGTTATGTATAACTCTTCTAATCCAAACAACCCTGTACAATAAATTAATTTGGATTAGCAAGATGCACTTAGAATGAGCAATTATTTATTTATTTGCTGCAATTTTTAATTTATTTAATTTAAATTATATGCTCTCCACCTCAAATTATTAGAGGCTTGCCTCTGTAAATCATATTTTTCTTTCAACAATAGAGTCATGCCAGTTATCTAACACCTTTCAGGGGAAAATTTTTGAATTGAAATAACACGTTTGCATTGGAAGTTCATATAAAGTTAATCAAGGCCTCCTGCCCATAAGGTTTGCATATTTGTCTCATCTTTCATCCATCTAACTCTGTTCTCAAGACAGACAGATGACAGTGGGAATTTATAGATCTACAATTTTTTTAAATTGCAGCCCAATAATTATCTAAGATCAAAGGCTTTAATTGCATTGTTAAATTATTTCTTAGTTTTTAATACAATATATTTATTTACTTGTATCCATTTCAGCAAGTAATTTAACAATGAAGTTGTAATATTATTTAATTTTGTAAGATGAAACATAACTTATAAGCAGATGTGACTTTTAATTTTTTTATATTAATTATGATTGTCAAAATATTATGATGTAACAGAGAAAAAAGAATTAGTATGTGCTTATTGTAATATTTATGTAAAATAATTTAGGAAAATTAATGATTTTAAAAATTAGACATGAACTTAAAATATTGCAGTCATTTGTTACGTCTGATAAATTTATAGTCCATGAAGGGAATGTAACATATTAAGAGAGAGTTTTTTATATTATAAACTAAACTTTAATTTCTAAAAATAAGTTATTTGATTATTAACTGATTATAAAAATTAAATTAGAATTTTGAAATAAAACTTTTTATAAATTGATTTATTCAATGTATGAATTTTTGAAATAAAAATACATAAAATTTCTAAAAGTTGAATTCTTAATTAAATATTAAAATAACAACTTGAAGAAAAATTATACATAAAAAATAAATTTAAATATATTATGTATTTATCAAGAATTATTAATTTTAATAGCTTCTATAAAATTTGTGATGCTCCTTTAACTTTTGTTTGCATTTTGATGATTTGGTGTAACCTTGGCCCAAGTGGTGATCAATTCAGTTCACTTAAATCTCCAACATGACTTATTGAGAGGCGTGACATGTGGTATTGAACAAAGAGTGACTACATTCAGCTGCTACTGAAAAAAGTTTATTTATTGTGATTTGTATTTATACACTACTGCTGCTATGTTACTGACTTGCAGAGAAAGAGAAACTTATGATCAGATAAATTAGGTACCTTAAAATTATTGTATGTAACCAGGAGGGATGCACGGTGTTCGTGTCTGGCAGTAGTCCAATGTCTTCAAATTTTCTTCTTGGATAGTTCTTTTTGGTAGTTATTCCAAGACATTCACACCATGCATTTTTTCTGTCAGCACTCCATCAGAATTCCTATCTATCCATTTCTTCTGTTAGCACATCCAGTTATCTGGATGGCAAGTTGATTTTACCCAGTTCCAAATGACTCCTGATTCAACTGATAAATAATCAGTCTTCACATGGGAATATGTGCCATGTATGTGTTTAGTTGTTATTGTTGATATTAGTATGCTCTTTTGCTATAACACTATATCTTTCCCATGGTAGTGACAGAAGTTGCTGCTGTGATCACACATATATAAAACAAAAACATTGAAGAATAAGCTTTTTAAAATATCTAAATTACATTTTAAAAATATATATTGTATATTTTAGTGAATAGTAAAGTAGAAGTAAGATTTCATTTATCTTCTGCTCAATGGATACCCGAGAAAGGACGAAAGAGAATGGAAGAAATGGTATATTTAATCATTCAAAATAGTCTATAATGAATAAAAAAGTTTCTAATTTTTTTATTTTGTTGTGCTGACATTATTTTTTTTATAAATAATAATTTAAATATAATTGTCTTGAATTATTTACAGCATAAAAATCAGTTAACGAAAGACGGATATTTAATAATTAAATCTGATAAAACAAGAACTCAAAGCATAAATCTAGCAGATTGTTTAGATAAATTACGTTGTATGGTGAGGGAAGCATGCAAGCCACCACCAGAAATTTTACCAGAAACAAGTATGATGTTAAAAGCTAGGTGTGTTCTGATTTGTTATTTTAAATTATTCTCTTTAGCCCAGCACAAATGAGTCAATATTAAAACAAACTGATCTCTTTGATGTCGAAGCAAGTTTGCTTGTAATTAAGTGATGGACTCCACCTATATTTTGTTAAAAAATCTGATTTATCTGTTTAATTGAAAATTATATTCAACTTGTTGGATATTTTCATTCAGTGACTCATGCACAGTCAGTCATCAATCCACAGATATAAAAATCAGTTACTGTCTATTTTGTTGAAGCAACCACATCAACTTCTTTGTGCTAGGCTTTAAAAATTTATTTATGCTAATTGTTTTCAATATACTGCTTAAATCCATTTAAATTATATATTATATTTAATAAGAATGATTTTATTATTGCTTCATTTTGTAATTTTAATAAGTGATATACTATTACATATTTACATGATATACAGTAGAGCATCGATTATCCGACCCCCAATCAACCGTCACATCAGTTAACCGACCATGTTCTAGTCAGTCGGCAAATTCAATTGTCCGCTAGTGATGTGGCGCTACAATATTTGGCTATGTCTTGGCTACTTTAATATTATGTTTGTTAAATTTTTGCGTGTTTTAGCTGGCAACATGGCTCGCCTTGAAAGGGTAAGCCAATATTTAAACGAGATTTAATTTTCTACTTTGTCTTTATTTTTGTATTTATTTTGTGCAAAATAAATAAATAATTTAACGATGATTATTATTTTAAAAAAAAATTTGTTAGGCTTAACATTGATGAAAATTCAACGCAAAGTAGGTTAATAGTGATATACTAATATACTAATTACATGGGATATACTAATATACTATACTAATAATGTATTTTTTCATACATTTCGGTCATCCATTTTTTCAATTATCCGACCAACTCCAGTCTGCAATTGAGTCGGATAATCGATGCTCTACTGTAATCATTAAACAGATATCAATATTTGAAACAATAGCAGATATCATTAGATTTAAGTCTGCAAATTTAATAAAACTGTTAATTTCTTAATATAATTAGGAAATAATGCACACATACAAATCACCATAATAAACCAATACTGATTTAGAAATCATATGTAATAGATAATAAGAATTTTACTAATAAGACAGTAAAGTTTAAGACTATAATTGAAAATACAGTAGACCCCCCTATAACATGGGTTCATATAAGACGAATTCGTATAAGATGGTAGAAAAATTGTGATCGTGTTCGTATAACACGGTAAAAGAATGAGACAGATTGTCATGGCCAACTCGTGTCTCGACAGGATTGGTCAAATCTGGACCAACCATTGAGTTTAAACGAGCAGTGAACCTACTAAAAAACATTTATTATTCAACAGCCATAAAAATTATATTTCTATTAATGATGTCTCCAAAATTTAGTGAATTTTTCTCAGAAAGAATAACTTATCAGGAAATGCCTCCACCATTCAATGAGCCACTTTGCGACAAAAACAAGCTTAAGCAATGACATCTTCGAACAGTGCACACTCAGTAAGTATTCCTACAATTTTTTGTTTATAGCATAGTTTATATGGATTACTCCCAAAAAATTATGTGTGTTTTGGAAATGTTCAAGTCAAATTAGTCTAGAATCGATTAATTTTATGGAAGAAAACCTTTCAAATGTCTGTACCTCCTAAATTGCACAAGTGCTGGGCTGTGAATGGCTCATGTATTTGTAAAATCTAAGTGACTTACAACATGGAATTCATATAACATGGAACATATCTACCGTGTTATAGGGAGTCTACTGTATAGAGAGAATAAGCATTTGCCAGTAACCACATCTGTTTAAACATTTTCAGCTTTATTCTTAAAGATAAATTTAGATTTCTTGACAATGCTTGAATATGCCTTTAAAACATAATTTTTAATTTTGTTTAATTCATAGTTGGTTAGGTTATTTTTTTTAAAAAATGAAAATAATATCTATTTTTGAGAATTGTTATATTTTATTCTGTTTTCATGAAAACAATAGAGTATCAGAAATAATTTTGATAAAACATACTTTTCATTATAAATTGAAGTTTTTAATAAATATTTTTACAAAATTACATTAAGTTTTTTTTTTGTAGGAAAGAAAGACAAGCAAGAGAACGTTTGCGACAGAAAAGGATGCATTCTGAAATAAAGAATAGCCGAAAAGCAGTTACAGCCCATGATTTATGATTGTATGTAATTACTCTGCATCTAGTTTAATTAAGATGTATTATAGTTAGAATTAAACGTTTTTAAGTCCAAAAATTTTTCTTATTTAACTGAAATTAACTGAAAATGAAATTAAATTAAGTTTAATTATTTTATTTTCAATTAAGAGACAGTTTATAAATGAAAGCAAAATTTTCATTGTAAATGGAGTAAAAGTTTTCAGATTACACAACAAAATAGGCAGTTGTTATGTTAGATAAATAATATATTATTTTAAGGTTGTTCATTATTCTTTCTAGGCATTTTTCATTTTGTTATTTAAAAAAAATTTTTTTAACTACTTGAACAATAAAAGCACTAGAAAATCAGTTTTAATACAATTATATAAATCTTATCATAAATTGTAAAATGCATGTTTTTTCTTAGATTTTTAAATATTGAATATGATGATAATGTTTAATTTCTGTTATAACAAAATTTTAGACAGGAATGGAAATACTTTTATTAAATTATTTGTATTTGCTGGCCAGATAGCAAGGCAGGGCATCATTCTACTATTCTGGAAGATGCAAGATTGAATTTGGGTAGGTGAAGAACCCTGAGAATTTTTCATATGTAGTCTGTCCCAGATGTTAAGCCCTGTCCTTCACCACCTAGCTACTCTTTTTTACCATGCTCTCTTTGTATCCACAGAGTAGAAAGAGAGAAAAAAAGAAAAAAAAATGATCTGTAATCTTTTGTATTCTAAAAAATTTTTATGAATGATCTGTAATCTTTTGCAACTTTTTATTCTATCAGAATCAATGTGATGAGTAGAAAAATAGTATGATTTGGAATGATACCCCAGTTATTTAAAAGTTGGTATGAAATAATTTTAAAATATATGATACAATTACTGCAATCAGGTTATAGACATACATCAGTATTCTATGAGTACAGAATACATTACATATACACTAAATATTCACAAAACTTCAATGAATGTCTACAATCTACTTAAATTGTAAATAGATTATTTACATATATATAAGTAATCTAATAATAACAGAATTGATAGCTTGATGATAAATTGTCAAAAACTACAAGTGTTAACAGTATTGAAAAATATTTAATCACATTAATAATACATGTTTAGTGATGTATTTTATATATATAAAATTTTTTCATTAAATGCTGATAAATTATGACAAATAATTAGCCAAAGCAACAGAATAAACTTAATTTTATTCATTTAAATTAATTATCAATTTTATATTTCTAACCTAAATGTTTACGTGTTAAATAAACAGTTTTACAATTTTTTAATCATGTAATAGCCCAATTTATTTATTGGATTAACGTACTCCATAAATAATGTCAGCTTAATTGAATATTAGATTCTGTTGCTTATAAATATATTCAGTAATTTTTATCAGATTAGAAGATCAGTTACTACTATTTAATTAAAATATTTCAGCTGACTTATCTGCTTACTATTCTGAAGGGACAGGAATTGAATCAATAATCTTGGATAATAGGAATGTCAATAAGTCCTGGGAATTTTTCATGGAACAGTGTTCTTGGGCCCTGTTCTTTAATATTCTGCCACTCCCAATTTGGACCTGGCCTGAATTTATGATGGTATGATTAAAAATTCCTTTAGTGTCCACAGGATGGAAACAGTAAAAAAAACAGATATACACATTTAATTTTGCAGATTTTTTTTTTATCATAAAATATGATACTAATTTATAATTTTTTAGTAATAATTGTAGAATTTATTAGAACTTCTAATCAAATATATTAATAAAATAAATAAAAGTTTCGTGTAATAGGAGTATTTAATTTTTAGTAATAATTCTGTATATTATTGTTGATTCTGTATGTGGCATCATTCATATATATATATACTATTGATTCTATATGGTTACAGTGTGTGTTAATGTTGTTCCTAGTTCACTAGATTGTATTTCAAGTCATAATTCAAACATAGATTTTAATAAAAAGTGTTCTTTTAAGGGAGTCACACTAATAACAGTGTTTTGTATTGTTATATTTAGTCAAAATTAATTTAAATATGTGATAATATATGGGTTATTGTCTTCCATATTTTTTATCTAAACAATTTTATGAATACACATATAGTAATAACTAAAGATGACAACTATATTTATAAATGACTATTTTTATTTTTTTGAAATAATAATTTTTATAAATTATCATGATACAGATAGTTTCTCCTTGAATAAATTTCACTTACAGGTGAGTGTCGTCTCTCTGTCCGGATTTTTAAGTGAATGGCAAAATCATTTATTTCACGCATAAAATATGCCATTAATAGATCTGGACGTTGCATTGAGCTTGAATCTGTGATTGCTGATAATGAAACATACTGTGGCATATACATTAATGACAATGATACACCTAGAATACAGAAACACATAGGCATAAATTTTATAAATAAATATACATATATATATATAATTTATTAGTTATAAACAGAAAGGTGATCAAATGAAAAGTTTACTTGCAAGGAGTAGACTTGGCAATGATGGCAAAGCATTTTAAATGTTATCCTTTGAGTCGAAAGTAAATAGATGTTAAAGATTTAAGTGTTTCTTGCAATGCATAATGATGCTCTACTATTAACAGAAGCTAGTTTAAGTGTCTTGTTGTTGATAAGTAGGAGATTAATGTTAGAGGTTTGTGGTTTACAGTAACAAAATGGCTTGCTTGCAGTATTGCCAAATCTATTTGCAAGTAAACTTGTTTGATCATTCAGCATATTATAAATATTAACAAATTAACAAACTTTTTAAATTTTGTTTTTAGTATTAAATATGAATTAATCTTAAGATGTTTGAATTATAAAATTATTTTTTAAAAGTTGCGTTGACACTAATTGATACACACACAAAATATTTTATTGCATTTGAGCAAAAAACTGACCAGTTAATCAAATTACTAAGAGTAAGATCGAGTAAGCAAGGAGATAAAAAGATGCTGATGCCATACTTTAATTAATAATGTAATAATTTTATAAATATATTTAAACCATTTGCAAGCTTTTTATTTTTATTATCGCAGAAAATTTAGTGACAAATTATCATAAATGAACACAGTTTTAAAAATAAGAGAATTAATCTGTTGAATAATAAAATATCTTAACTATAAAAGAAAGTTCTAAACACTTTAATTTCTTTTAAGTTCTTTATATTTAATACTTGTTTGAAAACAAATTTAACTTAAATATTGATATAAACATCCAAACCCAATCATTATAAATTAAAGCCAAATGATTGCTAAATTATATAATTTGGCAATCATTTGGTTTTAATATATAACTATTGGGTTTGAATGTTTATGACCTAAATTATTAATGTGTAGTTAAAATACAGTGCTCCTTTGCAAATTTATTAATATACAGGTATATGCTGCTTAATGACAGGGATATGTTTCAAGAGATACATCATTAATACAAGTTAATACAATTTCCGTTAGTTAATCACCATCATAACTCGTTCTATTTAAATTCACAAAAAAAAAAAAAAAAAAAAAAAACTATGAAACAAAACTGGTAAACATGTAAGAAGCCAAAAAGAATGTTTTTCATTAAATAATAATCTTAAATTTGTTGAATGGCAAGGTTGTTGTCAATTTATATTCACAAGTATTAATACAATATACTTTCTGTATATTTGTATATTTATACTTGTTGTACAAAATTATGTAGTACATAATTTTATCAAAGGGTTATTGAACAGTTGAAACTATTATTAGCTCTTAAAATACATTTTGGCCCCTGGTGTTAAATGTATGTGTTATTGTTAGGTAATCATATATTATTTATATAGGATTAATGACTGATGAGGGCCATTTAACGCCAGGGGTCAAAATGCATTGCAGAAGACATAAGGCAATAATATTTTCAATTATGTGATAGCCCTTCAATAAAATTATGTACTATGTATTTGTTGAAAGTATATTGTACTATATATAAAAAGAGATTAAAGGCTAATTGATAAATTCATTATTATTAAAAAAAATTACAATTACTTTCCTGAAGTATGATTATTGTTCTGAGTTGGAAACATTTTGATAAGTGATGAATTGAAATTTCTAAATTGCTTACAAGTAGATCATTTATCATTTTCTGTCAATTTTTTAAATAAATTATTTTGAAAAAGCTTGATTTGAAATTAATTTGACAGTTGAAAAGTTCGGTTCACAAATTTGATAGGAAGAGATTGATAAATTCATTCTGACAATATTTATAATCAATTTATATATATATGTGGCTGAAATATTATTGTATACATAAAATCAATCATTTTTATGAAATCTTTTTCATGACAACTGTGATCTAACAGTCTAGAAGATTAAAATATAAAAACATAAATCAGCAGTTCTACAATTCAGGTGATATATAACAATATTTATATAGCATTTAGGATAAGTCAAGCTCAAGATTTTTAGTTAAAAATTCTAGTTTAAGCTTATAGCCCAAGCATTTAGCAAACTATGACTGAAATATGTATAAGATATACAGTATTTCTATTGGGTATACATAAAATTTGACATATCCACTGCAATTTTTTTGGTATAACAGACATCAACTGAAGTAGAAATTCACTGATTTTATAATAATTACCTTAAACAATTATTTAAAAATTACTTATATTATCAGATAGATGTAATTCTTACCAATATGCTTGATAGGCATCTTCCAATAATGAATCATTCTAACGTCATCATTCCATAATGTCTTGACACAAGACAATACATGCATGTCATTTACTATCAAAGAATATTTCTTTGTGACAGATTCTACAAAACTGTCCACCAAGAATTGAGGTAGTAACCTATTCACATAATTCAAAAGCACACTTGTTATTCTTGAAGTTAACTGTGTGTTCTTTAATGACTTTGATTGTGTAATTAATTTTAAGAGACGACATTTTATATCAAGAGTTGCAAGTGGAAGCATTACAGGTGAGAATTCACATACATCAAACTTATTCATATCTGATTTGTGCATCACCATACTGAATAGGTAATCTGGGATATAACCTTCCATCACACTATAATATCTCCTCAGAGCACCAGCAATACCAAACAATAAAACATCTTTAGGCTTGACTAGAGATTGTTCTGCTATTTTGTTAACAAATTCCAAGTTCAGATTCTCTGTCCATGAGATAGATTTCTTGCCAGATATTCTTTGTTTGTGATACTGAATTTTAGAAGTCATTAGTTCTTTCAAGAAATAAATAGGTACTTCTATGAAGTGATGAACCAAGTCCAACAGTGTCAAAAATGCCAAAGCAATTTGTGTAGCGAAAATGGTAGATGATGTGGGGTGAATAGTTTGCAAATTAATTTGTTCTTTACAAAATAATTGCTTAATAAATTCATTGAAATAAGTTGATAATATATAGTGATGGCGTATTATAATGGCATACGATGCATTTTCAGACAGAGGAACTATAATAATTTGCCAAGGAGGATTTTTTGTTGGTAGTCCATACATATATAACTCATTGAGGTAATTCTGTAAGAGATCTTCATTTAGGGACTTGCCTTTCCACTTCCCAGTTGATAAAAGTATTTGATTATCAATGTTAAATTCATTATCCAACTTTTTCCACACGTAACACCCAAATTTAGTGCCAATAGTTCTTTTAATATACGAAAAATGATTCAAATTATCAATCATTTCCACAGTTAACTTCTTTATTTTCTTAATGTCAGGAGAACCATCAACAATAGCCAGAAAAGTAGCAAATCCTTTATCATTCTGCCAATCAAAAACACTTCTGACAGGTACACTCCATATAATTTTTAATTCATCTTCAGGGTATAACCAACTTAAGAGTTCCTGAACTGTGTATTTATACGTTGTAAAGAGAAGAAACGATGCGGCAAGAATAGGGATGATAACTGAGATCAATGTAAGAGAGATAATTATTTTCAGAAGAGACGTGACTCCTGTAGATTTGGCAAATTTAGTGAAAGTTGCAACCGCATGGACGGAACTGGAAGTGATCCAAGAAAGGAATGACCCTTGGCGTCGGATCTTGCTCACGCTACGATATATAACTTTCATATCTATATAAAATAAGTTGTTCTATAAGTTTATTATTGAAAAAAATCGTCATTTGAATAATACATTAGTTGTGTATAATAATAAACTTAACCTCTACTCAGTAGAGAACGAAAACGAAACTGTAAACTTTAGTTCTTTAACCCCGAATATACATTTCGAAAAGGAAAATATATAAAATGAATCACTTATGATATTTAACTTTCATAATTAGAGCATAACTAGATGCGAAACCGAAAAAAAGTTTCTAAATTACTTTTCATTCAACTAAAATGTAACCTTCAGCTAATTAAAATTCACGGTCCGACGATCATAATAGAATTAAGGTAGCGTTTTTTTGATTAATTACATTCGGATATGTTTATTAATTAAAGACAAGAAAACGTTCTACTTACTTTGCCAAGCTTAATTGATTTGATCTGGCAATCATCGGTTTCTGCCTATGCAACAGAATGTCCATTCGCCAAGAGCCATTCACTCCGAAAGATTGCTGAGTGCGTTTTAACCTTTGAAATCTCTGAAAGTATAAAGTACAACGGCCTTTTTAACTTATCTGCACATTTTCCTCTTATCGAAGGACATGGAAGATATAGAAAACAAATATTAAATTTTATAATTATATATTAAATCTTTATCTTAATGACTTTGATTTTAAAATACGATACGGAAACGAACTTCGTAAATATTTTGCAATAAATTATTTAAGTATGTATTGTAGTTTCCTGATTGCAAAAATTTATAAAATTAAAGATGATTTGCAAGATTAAAAATAGGAATTAATATAATATATATTAGAATTTTTTTAAACGAAATATAGCATTCTAAATGGTGTTAAATTCTTGTTACGCCGGCAAGCGACAGTAATTTCATGATATATGCTATCAGATTTTGAAAGATAACGCGCAGGAATCAAATACAAGTTTAAAATTCAAATTTTAAGCTTTAATAATGTTTAAAATATTCATTTTTGTTGAATTGTTTTACGCAGTAATTGTAAATCTATCAGGTTTGTAACTTGCAGAAGCAAGATTATCCTTTATTAAAGATGATCCTTGCTCTGATTACGTGTCAGAATTTTTATTTTGATAAATTACTTCTACCGATGTAAAGATTTAAAGACTAAATAGGACGTTTATTTCGCAATTTGGCGAAAGTAAATATTGATGGAGCGTTTATCCATGTCGTCATTAAGAGCTGCTGACGTTTTAAATTGAAGGTTTTGTGCTTCTCAAGGAGTCGGTATCTACAAAGAACCAGTCAAATGGCGAAGGACCGAGGTTTGATATATCCGTATAATAGAAATAATCTAGAAAATCTGAAGAACTATTCCATACTCGAATCTGGATCTCCCAGAATGGAAGGCTGAAACCCTGGGGTCCACAAAAAGGGTCCTTAAAACATTCGAAGCCTTGTTGCTCTTAAGATAAGTAAAGGTGCAACAGCTAATTCAGATGTTGCTGAGAAATTTCTATCAACTCTGACTGGCAATTGAAGACCTTAGGTCCATCATACTCAACTTTTTTTTTTCTCGGTCCGCATACACGTGATAGCTATTACAAGCGGGCCGCAACATAACGATTATAATAAAAAACACACAATTTCTCACTCACCCTAGAAAATTAGTGCGACTGTTGTGCGAACATTTTTTCACAATTTCATTTAAATCAGGCTTGAAACTGCTGCATGCTACTCGTAAAACGGCATCCAGGTGTGAATCAGTAAGCCGGTTTCTATATATGTTCTTTGCATATTTCATTTCTGAGTGACATTTCACATAGATACGTTGATGCAAACAAAGTAAAATTTTTTTTTTACCGTCTTATATTGTTCGGGCACTACTTTTCAGAAGTCAAGGTAATTATTTTCCGCTCTCTTTTCCTTAAAAATAGCTTTCAGGTGTGTATTGTTCTTCTCAATAAATTCGTCAAATAGCTCTGCGTAATTACATGCCAATATATCAGCCAGTTCTGATATTGCCGGTTTCAAGAGCCAGGGATTTTCAATGAGCAACAGCATATTTTTTATTTTCTTAGATCATGAAATCTATGTTTAAATTCCTCGGATAGCGCAGTTAAATAATTTGAAAAATTGTATAGTTTTCTGGAGAAATATGAATACCGTCTTGTTTAGTTTTTGTCATGGTTGGAAAATTTCGCAATGTTTTGTTTTGTATTTCTTGGTAATAAATGTTTAATTTTACTTCGAAGGCAAATATTTTATTCGCTATCTGTGAAATTATTTTATTTTCACCTTGTAAACCAGTATTGAGACTGTTAAGCTAAGGCCGGATGGCCGAGCGGCAAAGGTGGCAGCCTACCACTCTGGGGGACCCGGGATCGAATCCGAACGGGTCGAATAATCCCCAGGGTTTTTCGGGGGGTGGTCCGTTCGGATATGTCGGGCCCCGTCCCTCACCACCCGGTCGCCCCATTGTGGGCCTGGCCGAACCCATAATGGGCCTACTAAAAGAGGCCCTCTTAGTGCCCACAGGGCGGAAAGAGTTAAAAAAAAAAGAGACTGTTAAGCTTCTCTGCAATGTCGCACAGAAACGTTACAATACACCATCATTCATCATTTTGCAGTTCACTGTAAATTTTATTATGTTGCTGTAAAAACAGCATTATTTCTTTCCGCAAAGAAAAAAACCTTTCCAGAACTTTCCTCTGCTAAGTCAACGTACCGAGGTATGTAAAAGAACACACTGTATTGACCTCCCACTTCCTCTAAGACTTTTAATTTTAAAAGAACTTACGATAACGATAGGTTTCAGAGTAGTGCTCGGTTTGTTTGTCTTAATGAATGCAAATGGCTTGGGGGTGTCTGGTGAGATCACCAGATACCCCAAGCTAACAACCAGTAAGTACAAGTTTCAAAACTTGTTTATTATAAACAACCACGCAGGATATAAATATATAAAACATTTTTATCACCTAACTGATGAGGGTCATTTAACACTAAGGGACGAAACACATTTTAAATTGTAATTAGGGCAACAACTAGTGATGTAACGAATAGTATATTCAGCCTCAGCCGAATACCGAATATTCGGCTAGGAGCGTGGCCGAATACCGAATATTCGGCCAAACTATTCGGCTTGATTAACGCATGTACGAAAATTGGCGCACAAAACCGCATTATGGCAAAGATCGCGCACCGTGCTCTCTATTGGCCCGCTGTCACTACGATTTTTTCTTCCATTAGGTCTAAATTATTTAAATTAATTAATTAAATTATAATTATTAAAGTTAATATGAGATGGCGCTTAACGTCTACCTCTAGTGCCAAATTGGTTTATAATTTATGTAATAGCCGTAAATAGCCCGCTATGATTCGGCAGTTGTTGGTATTTAGATGTAAGTTATAACTTATAACTTATTTTATTTGCAATCGATCATTTTAACTCTTTAATTAAACACTAAAATTTTGTTTTTACTATGTATTTGTAGACTGAATAGTACCCTAGGATATACTTTTGTGGTGACACAATATGGTCTAGTTTTTGCCCAGTTGTGGAACAGTTCAAATATATCGTAAAAATACTAAAATATACGCGAATACGAATACAACATAATTAACTAAACAATAACATTAATGCCCGATACATTCTAACCTACACGCCATCAATGCCATAAGATATCGGGCTAGATAAACGTTATAATATTATTTAATTACGAAATAATTTAATACTAGAGTTAGATGCTATTTCTTATTAACTTTAATAATTATAGTTTAATGTTCAGCATTAATAAAAGTTACAAAAATGATTAATTTACTGTGTTTTTGTTATTTCTTACTCTTGTTTTTAGGTATTCGGTATTCGGCCGAATAGTGATTTAAATATTCGGTATTCGGCCGAATAGTGAAAAATAGGCCGAATAGGCAGAATACCGGGTAGTAACCGAATATTCGTTACATCACTAGCAACAACGCTTTCGATTGTGTAATAATCCCTACTCATGACAAACAAATTCTTTCAGGTGATTCCTTGTTCTTCTGGCCGAGGCAATAAACACACCTTAATTACGAATTATAGTTCCATTATCTATCTACTTTCTTTACCTGTGAAAGAAAGAAAACGGGTTGCGTATTGAATAACTTATTGAATTTCATCGAATTCGCTCGGTATGAATCAGATTGCTCTGCGATACATGCAGGGCCGGTTCTAGGGTTTTGAGCGCCCCGAGCAAAACAAAATTTGGCGCCCTTTCATACAAGAATATACAAATTTACTGCAAATTTTAAAAAAAAGTAAAAAAAAGCAAAAAATCAAAATTACACAATAAAGAACTGTATAAAAAATTTATTTATTTAAAGCACGGCAAGCGTTGTTAATGCAAAGTTTACAGAAAGACAAAGTTATTTAACCATTAAGGCGTATGACAGGCGCCAGTATCACTTTGACTATTTATAATTTTGTTGATATTTGTAATTTATAAATTTGATCTCGTCCATTTTTTGAGTAGATTGTTGCGATACTGATTACAAATTATCTTTACAAAATAAATAAAAATAAACTTTTTAGAGACTAAAAAGCATTTGTCTGCATCAATGTTGTATGATAAAAGCCATAAAAATTCTTAGGTTTCATTATTTTAATTAGTAAATTTTTGTCTATTAATCTTTTTTTTTTAGTTATTATGAATTCTGACTATACAAATAGTTTTTTTTTGAATAATTGTAATATTATTTATATCTGTTGACAATAATAAAATAAATAGCGTTGTGACCTTTATTTGGTATTATTAAAGAAAAAACAATTTATTGCTTGCTAAAAAAATCGGTGTCTCATGAAAAATGATCAATTTTAATTTATAAAATCTAAAAATTAATGAATGTAAAAAAATATTTTATTTTTATATCGGCGCCCCTCAAAATTTGGCGCCCCGGGCAGTCGCCCGGCTTGCCCGCCCCTTTATCCGGCGCTGGATACATGTTTACTTTCGAATCAGTGCTTAACGTTAATTACACTGGTCAACAAAAAAAAAATGTTTTTGAATGTTTCCTTTATTTCATGAGTGAAATCTTTCTAATTTTAGGGTGAGAAAATCGAGTATGACAAAGAAAAATTTTTATTAGCTCTAGTTTCTGTAATATACAATAGGTGGTAGCAGTGGTGATATTCGGCGGGTTCGCACAGGTTCGGCCGAACCCGTTGTTAAAATTTTCAGTTTCCCGAACCTTGTTAAACACACGGAACATTTCTCAGTGGGTTTGTTTTTTTTTTTAAATATATTAAAATATGCGTATTATACTCTGTAATACTACTAAACTAGAGCCTTATAGCCCGTTCGTACCGAGCATTTCAATCTAGACTGTGAGCAAGGTCAGGGAGTATGTCTTGGTGCGATCTCTCTCGACCGTTTCAATCGAGGTTTAATCACGATCGATTCAAGAGAGTTCTTGATCCAGTCATAAGAGAGATCCCAGAATGCCACGCGCGCGAGATAATACAAGATGGCTGTCGAACACGTGTCGGGCTATGGACAGCGAAAGAAAAAGTATAATGTATCTCGAGAGATGATGACACGTGTGTATTTCCAGAAGGGCCATTTCGCGGTAAAGATTACCCCTGCCAAAAAAAAAAAAAAAAGTCGACAGCCCTAAAATATTATCGTTACCTGCCCTTCACCCATGGCTCGTTACGTTCCAAGTACGCCACTGATTGTTAGATATACGGTTGCAAGAAAAAATATTGTATTTATTACTATTCAAAACTTCCATTTCATTTGTCGGTGATTGTCAGGGAAAAATTTTCTGCTAGCGAACCCCTTGTTAAATATTTCGAATATCACCACTGGGTGGTAGTATGTGATTTTAATGGCTTAAGAGAAAACGGTACATTTTAATTACATGTGCTAAGAACATTGAAAGTGCTTTTGAAATTTTTTAAAATTACAGTTACATTCTAGGAGTTCTAAATTAATGGAAGAATACCTGGCAGGTGGTCGGTGTGAAGAGAATCATGTGGTGACTTCATGAGATCGTTTTCTTTTCGCTTGCCTCTTGTAAGTGAGTTTCGGTGCATCCTTACACACAGACCAGCATTAATCCGCAAGCATTGCTTCATTTCAACGGCCCTGATATCTTTGTTCCGTTACAGAAATATCCTGGTGGAATCTTTCTTCATGTTCATCACTGATAGTTCCACAACTAGGAGGGAAAAAGTCTAGATGGGAGTAGAGAAAATGGATTTTAAAGGATATGTTGCATCTGAGTTGATGGTATTTTTTCAGTACTGTTACAAACTGAGTGTTGTTGTCATCTCTTTTGTTGCCTAGAACCCCGAATAACTCTCTTTAAGGCTTCCCAAGCTTCCTTTTCTTTTCCCTCCAAAACTCGGTCAAACACAGGATCCTTTACAAGTTGTCGAATTTGTGGCCCAATAAAAATACTTTCTTTAACCTTTGCATCACTCAATCTAGGAAAGTTGTTTCTTAAGTACTTAAATGCCTGTCCTTTTGGTTCATACCTTTAACAAAAGTTTTCATTAAACCCAGCTTGATATGAAGGGGTGGAAGAAGAACATTTTTTGGGTCCAGGAGAGGCTCGGCAATGTCACAGCTACATTTATTATGTTCATAACCTACAAACATATGGAGAACGTTGCGTTATGTCAGTTGAAAGGTGTGACAACTCCCAAAAAATAAATTTCCCCCAAAATACAAATGTAGACCCTAAAAAATGACATTTCACTGTATCTCCAAAGGGAGAGCTAATCGATCATTTTTATGGTGATTTTTGAATTCAGCAGATGGAAATACATAAGAATATGCTAATTTTGAGCCCGAAACATTTTCATCGTTGACCAGTGTTATTGGAAAAATGACAGTTCGTCAGGATGGCAGTCTACCGCTCTGGGAACACGGGATTGAATTCGGACGAGTCGAAAAATCTTCAGGAATTTCTCGGGATAGTCCGTCCGAATATGTCGGGCTTCTTTCCTCATCACTCGGACACCCATTTTGGATCAGGTCGAACCCATAATGGGCTTGCTAAAAACGGGCTCGACTGGGTCTCTGCCCAATCGATTAGTTCGGTGTCGTTTGAGACCGTCGAGCGAGAGGCAGCGGGTGGTAACGACCTTCCCCAAGTGCGCGTGGCGTGGCATCCTCCTGGACTCGGGATTATGCGACGCTACACTCTGCGTCCGCGCACTTGGCCAAAGTCTTCGGGGATCGTCCCGCCACAGATCTTGCTATGGAAGATATAGAAAGTGACAGCTCGTCCGAGTTGACATTTTCTGGTTGGTCGCATTCCGCCTGTTCTTACGCGACGGCGACGCCATGCCTTGCCGAAGTAGGGGAGAAATCGGAGGAGAGAGCTGCCCGAGTCTCGGGACCAGCGCCGTAACTAGCCTTTTATAAGCCCGGTGCGAGCATCTGTAACTACGCCCCAAAACTTTCAGGTCATTTATGCGCCCCCCAGGGTCTACGCCCTGTGCCTAGGCACTGCCGGCAAAGTCCTAGTTACGGCACTGCTCGGGACCGTAGTGTCTGTCTGTGGTTTTGTTGCTGCGGACAGCTGCGGGTTCCTTGGCCAAGGCGGTGATATTCTTCGATTTTCCCCTTCTTCACCCGGACTCACTCGACACCTTTTTCCCGGACTTGACCCACGGACTTGTCTCCCGAACGTGGCACTCAGTCGACGACAACGGATTTGACTCCCGATTGTGACCACCCGGACGTGACACGTTTACTCACCGGATGCGACATTCGACCGACAATTTCTTCCCAAACAGCTGTTATGAGGATTGAGCTTCCGGTTAGATTAGGCTAGGCTAAGTCAGGGCCTTCTCTCTCCTCATGACACGTTCGTGAAGAAAGACTATCTGATAAAGGTAATAACAGTGACGTGCCGTGACATTTGATGATAGGGAAGCTGTGTTTCTGTAAGAAGCCGACTTACTGAGGCAATCAATTAATTGTGCGTCAAGGCCCATTCGTATTCGTTCGTTCGATAAGCCAGTAAAAACCGTATACTTCTTTAAATGTATTTTTAGGCCGGATGGCCGAGCGGTCAAGGTTAGCAGCCTGCCGCCCTGGGGGACCCGGAATCGAATCCGGACGGGTCGAAAAATCCCCAGGAATTTTTCGGGGGGTTGGTCCGTCCGGATATGTCGGTCCCCGTCCCTCACCACCCGGCCGCTCCATTGTGGGCCTGGCCGAACCCATAATGGGCTTGCTATAAGAGGCCCTCTTAGTGCCCACTGGGCGGAAAGAGTTACAAAAAAAAAAAAAAAAAAAAAATGTATTTTTAATAGATTATCCGACGTACTTAATAAATAAAAAAGTTCAATATAATTACCTCCGTTATTAGATTCAATAAATTTCCTATACCCTCTAAATGCCAATTCTCACTTTGAGAAAAAACATATAACATTTATTAATTTAGATATATTTATTAATCGTAATTATCTTGTTATAATTTCCAATATTTATTTTATATTGTCTACCAATCTTAAATTCTATTCTATTTTGATTTCCAAATTGCTTCAATTTTACGAAAGAATCGTCATTCGTCATAAATTTTATGGTCAAAATGTCGAAATTTTTTGTCGACGTATTTATATTTAATTTAGGCATTGGTCTTTCTCTTTTAATAATGTTTTCTTTTTCATTATAAGGTCTTGAGCCAAAACTTTTTTAAAATAAATTTTTGAATCACTAGCCAGATATAAGGGCTAAAATTAAAATTATCAGAAAAACTTACTTAGTAAAACAAAATATCTGACGAATATACTTACCTAGTACAAAAAATTCTTCAATTGTATGAATATACTTTTAATGAAACTTATAATTAAATATAACTTCGTGAAGAAACGTACATAAAAATAAAATATTCTTTACTTTTTAAATCTTAAAACAATCCACTTAGTGAAATACTGTAGCTCCCTACGAGTGGCTAATGAATGGAATCAGAGACGATCCAGGTAGGTGTGTGCATGCCAAATCCCGAGGGTGCCGATACCGGTCAATATCAAATGCCTCTTTGTCGCATCACTAGTATATATCAAAGGACGCGACAGGGTTGTTGTAGATTTTAAACGTTTCTCACTATAGCTGTAAAAATCTAAATATGTTAAACTTAACAGATTGTCCGTCGTTCGTTTTCTAACTAATTCATTTTAGGACCGAGTGTTCACGGAAATTTCCAAAATTTACAACTTTTCGGTCACTCTCATTGAACTGGAAAAATTTCTGTCTTTATTACATCTAATATTACGAAGAGATCAGACCCCACTGTACTCCGCAAGAGATTGGTTCGGTTAAGCTTCTGTTTAAGTAAAATTTCGGCTCTTTCATCGGGGTTTTATTTATGTTTCTAATTCCCTAATCGCTTAATTATTTAACTACTACTTAAGTAGAAATAAGTCGAAACTAGTTACTTTGTACCTGAATATCTGTAGTTTTGGGAAAGAAGTGCAAAGAAACTTTTATGACAACAAATACATAAATCGTAAATTTAAGGAAAATAAATTCTAGAGCTTTTTCTGTACCATTGCACGTCTCATTCATTAAATTTGGTTGTAAATGATGATGCCAAAGTAACAGTTAATTTTTTAACACTACTAGAATTGTACACGTTTTATCTGCATCCGCTTACAGATAGGACATACTAAATCGTAATATCACCGGTTTAACATTGAAATCCGTAAGTAATATAAGATAGGAAAGCGGAATAAACGCGGAATAAATATATCAAATATTTTAATGGATTTTTTAAAACTCCTGTCAACTATACAGAACTATCATAAAAACATGCCAGTAAACTTCTATCGGTTGGGTTAAGTTATAAATCTAGTCTAGGGTGGGCAACCTTTTTTATAACATGGGCCAGAATAAATTTTACGTTTTTTCCGCGGGCCGTAGTAGTTAATTGACGCCTTCTTGTGACTTTTAATTTTTTTAGTTTGCAAATATGAAATAAATAAATAAAAAGTTAATTTCTACATTTATTTCTCTTATCGTTTTCGAAAATTACAAAGAATTGGAAAAATAACTATTAATTAGTTTTTTTCCAATTTAATAACCTATTAAAGATCTCGCGGGCCGGATAGAAACTTTTCGCGAGCCGTAGCTGGCCCGCGGGCCGGGGATTGCCCGCCGTTGATCTAGTCTGCTCATGATTCACATAATCAGGCGAGAGTGGCCGAATATCTAGCAGGCGGCTAACAGCCCACAACCGCTCCGGGATATAGAGTTGGACGCTTTACGCGCGTGTTGCTTCTACCAGCTAAACCGGACGAGGTTGGTGTACTGTGAACCCCATGTGCTAATGCCTATATAATCTGGCTGATTGGAAACTGACCAGGTTTCGACATTGCTTCCGCCACTGAATTATTCGAATATACAATAGCAATCTTATCGTTTTTTTTCACATGTAGTATAGAAATTTGTAAAAGATACATAATGCAGTTATAATAAAATATTAATTTTAATTAATTCAAAGTACGTTAAAATATGAACATTTATATTTTATAAAATACAAGGGAAGGTCATTGGAAGGTGGAAGCGGCGCTTCCATCGCTTCCAATGACGGCACGCCACTGGGTAATAATGTTGACCTTAGATAATAAATGAATGACCTTCTCGTTTTCTCACTGTCTTTGTGTTTTGTAGGGATATTTGAGAGAGAGAAGAATCTCCTTCCCCAACTTTACCACGAAGAGGACGAAGTGGCCATTTATCGTACAAGTGAATATTTTCCGAAATCTCCAATGGTAAGAACTCTTTCGCTTCATTTTTTAATACATCTTATTCTTGCATCGTAATATACTGTTTTTCTGTTTGTAGACATGCCGGAGAAGTTCTTCGATCACACACACGCACGGACATAATATCACTGTACGCGTGGTTATAAAAGCCATCAGTCGTTTACTAAAGATGTCACATCTATTGAAATGATGGCTTTCATTGGATTATCGTTATTGACCGTGTCTAAAAGTAAACAAAGCCTGAGGCAAGTCATGTGATTGGACCTTCCGCTAGAACGTCGAAGTTAAGTTGCCAGTGTTGGTTAATTAATAGTCGACGCATGTTCAGCTCATCTTGGGGGGGGAGTTTCGTGCAGCGGATTTCGTCTGTATTTATACGTAACTAGGTAGCCAGTTAATTAAAACTAAAAATAATAATCAAATTTTAAAATATTTAGCTTAAATTTAAAATTAAATTAAAATTTTAAAACTCTATTCTTTATATCGAAACAAAAACCGAAACCGTAGCTAAAATTAAAATCAAAATTAATTAATTAATGTAAATTGAAATCAAATCAATTGAAACATATTATTTGGGAAGGTGCGGATAAAGTACTGTACTTGTCGGTCTTGATTGATTTTTTTTTTTAACTCTCCGCCCTGTGGGCACTAAGAGGGCTTCTTTTAGTAGGCCCATTATGGGTTCGGCCAGGCCCACAATGGGGCGACCGGGTGGTGAGGGACGGGGCCCGACATATCCGAACGGACCACCCCCCGAAAAATTCCTGGGGATTATTCGACCCGTTCAGATTCGATCCCGGGTCCCCCAGAGCGGTAGGCTGCCACCTTTACCGCTCGGCCATCCGGCCGTCGGTCTTGATTGATTTGGTTAGGTTTATATTTCGTAGAATTGAGTCTCTTATAGAACTTCTTTATAAAGGGATAGTTTCGGTTTCGGCGGTGACAGAACATTTTGCTTTTAATATGTAAAATATATAGAGTAGATATAGATAAAAGTATTCAAAGCACAAAGCAAGATTCTAGTTAATTAAGAGTGTTCTTGTTTCAAATCAACCAAGGGTAGGTAAAATCTGGGAAAATTGAAGTGGCGTGTTAAACAATCATAAAAGATGGATTTGTATAGTTTTACATGCGAAGATATGTAAAATTGTGTCTATGGAATCGAAAAAATTGCATTGCCTGATAAGTCAGCATGTTTGTTAAATTAACGTTGTTGTAATTATGTCGCTTCTTATTCAACCGCAGCAACAAGTTCCTCATTATTTATGAAATCATCAGTGGCGTGCCGTCATTGGAAGCGATGGAAGCGCCGCTTCCACCTTCCAATGACCTTCCCTTGTATTTTATAAAATATAAATGTTCATATTTTAACGTACTTTGAATTAATTAAAATTAATATTTTATTATAACTGCATTATGTATCTTTTACAAATTTCTATACTACATGTGAAAAAAAACGATAAGATTGCTATTGTATATTCGAATAATTCAGTGGCGGAAGCAATGTCGAAACCTGGTCAGTTTCCAATCAGCCAGATTATATAGGCATTAGCACATGGGGTTCACAGTACACCAACCTCGTCCGGTTTAGCTGGTAGAAGCAACACGCGCGTAAAGCGTCCAACTCTATATCCCGGAGCGGTTGTGGGCTGTTAGCCGCCTGCTAGATATTCGGCCACTCTCGCCTGATTATGTGAATCATGAGCAGACTAGATCAACGGCGGGCAACCCCCGGCCCGCGGGCCAGCTACGGCTCGCGAAAAGTTTCTATCCGGCCCGCGAGATCTTTAATAGATTATTAAATTGGAAAAAAACTAATTAATAGTTATTTTTCCAATTCTTTGTAATTTTCGAAAACGATAAGAGAAATAAATGTAGAAATTAACTTTTTATTTATTTATTTCATATTTGCAAACTAAAAACAATTAAAAGTCACAAGAAGGCGTCAATTAACTACTACGGCCCGCGGAAAAAACGTAAAATTTATTCTGGCCCATGTTATAAAAAAGGTTGCCCACCCTAGACTAGGTTTATAACTTAACCCAACCCATAGAAGTTTACTGGCATGTTTTTATGATAGTTCTGTATAGTTGACAGGAGTTTTAAAAAAATCCATTAAAATATTTGATATATTTATTCTGCGTTTATTCTGCTCTCCCATCTTATATTACTTACGGATTTCAATGTTAAACCGGTGATATTACGATTTAGTATGTCGTATCTGTAAGGGGATGCAGAAAAAACGTGTACAATTCTAGTAGTGTTAAAAAATTAACTGTTACTTTGGCAGCATCATTTACAACCAAATTTAATGAATGAGACGTGCAATGGTACAGAAAAAGCTCTAGAATTTATTTTCCTTAAATTTACGATTTATGTATTTGTTGTCATAGAAGTTTCTTTCCACTTCTTTCCCAAAACTACAGATATTCAGGTACAAAGTAACTAGTTTCGACTTATTTCTACTTAAGTAGTAGTTAAATAATTAAGCGATTAGGGAATTAGAAACATAAATAAAACCCCGATGAAAGAGCCGAAATTTTACTTAAACAGAAGCTTAACCGAACCAATCTCTTGCGGAGTACAGTGGGGTCTGATCTCTTCGTAATATTAGATGTAATAAAGACAGAAATTTTTCCAGTTCAATGAGAGTGACCGAAAAGTTGTAAATTTTGGAAATTTTCGTGAACACTCGGTCCTAAAACGAATTAGTTAGAAAACGAACGACGGACAATCTGTTAAGTTTAACATATTTAGATTTTTACAGCTATAGTGAGAAACGTTTAAAATCTACAACAACCCTGTCGCGTCTTTTGATATATACTAGTGATGCGACAAGAGGCATTTGACATTGACCGGTATCGGCACCCTCGGGATTTGGCATGCACACACCTACCTGGATCGTCTCTGATTCCATTCATTAGCCACTCGTAGGGAGCTACAGTATTTCACTAAGTGAATTGTTTTAAGATTTAAAAAGTAAAGAATATTTTGTTATTTTTATGTACGTTTCTTTACGAAGTTATATTTAATTATAAGTTTCTTTAAAAGTATATTCATACAATTGAAGAATTTTTTGTACTAGGTATCTGGCGTGCCGTCATTGGAAGCGGTGGAAGCGCCGATTCCACCTTCCAATGACCTTTCCTTGTATTTTCTAAAATATAAATGTTCATATTTTAACGTACTTTGAATTAATTAAAATTAATATTTTATTATAACTGCATTATGTATCTTATTAAAAAATTCTATACTACACGTGGAAAAAAACGATAAGATTGCTATTGTATATTCGAATGTCAGTGGCGGAATGGAAGCACTTCCGAGACAGCTTTCATGGCGAGAATAACTGAATGGTGTAAAGCAGCCAGAGGGCATTGGCGCATGCGCTTTACAGAGCACCAACCTCAGCCGGTTTAGCTAGTGGAAACTACACGTGTAACGCTTCCAACCATTCTATCCCTTAGCCACTGGCAGGGAGCTATCTGACTAAGTGAATTGTTTAAGATTTAAACATTAAAGAGTATTCAATGTTATTTTTATGTACGTATTTTTGCAAGTTATATTTAACTATAATTTTCTTTTAATTATACTGTAATTATATTGACAGATTTTCAGACAAAATCTTTAGAATTTTTATCACTTTTAGATGTTATAATTTTAATATTATGAAAAACAATTTTTCCAAGCGTGTTTTAATTCTATAAATTAAGTAAATTTTATGAGAAATTTTTTGATTTATCTAAATTACGTAGCGAATCGCAATATTTATATTCGTGTCCGGATTATATTGACAAGTAACTCTTAAACATAAAACATATTATAATTAATGTCGATCCGAACAAAGACGTACTGAAAGAATTATATGATTAAATATCATTAATTTTTACGGTACCGTCTACCAGTGGGTCTGTTGAGCTCAGTTTTTTGACCACTGAGCGAATTTATACATTGGCCAGGAACACTCGATCGGAGGAAAAATTGTCGTCGCTTTCGATAGAAAAAGAGCTTTCAAATAAATACGCTGATGGAGTCGACGACCAGCGACTTTTATGATAAAGTAATTAACGACTTTGCGGAAAAAATCGCCAAATAGAGTTAGTTTATAAAAAATTAAAACAAGAAGTTTTTCTATCATTGTTTGTATCGTATCAATTTGTATTATGTATGTATTATTTGTATTTTAGAACTAAAATACATAAATTGTTTATTTTTGTCATTTCCAGTATTTGTTTAAAACTTTTATGGAAATGTGATGTATCGGACAGGTCTGACCCGTCACGACAGACGCGAAAAACGATTAATTTACAGAAAAATTTATTAGTTTAAAAAAACATAGGTAAAAGTTGTTTGTAGTCGGACACCCATTGTTTATATCAAACGGCCAGTCAGAAACCATAAATCGTGGAAGGAAGTCGTTCTATGATCGGTGGAAGATCGAATTCATCTTCTATTTCGACTTTTCTCCCGTTCCAGGTAAGAGTCTCGTTACGTTTAGTAACCAGGGACCAACCACTCAGGAAGCGTGACTAAGGGAGAACGACCAATCAAAATGGATGAAAGAAAGAACGGAGATTGATATAATCTCCGACAATCGAGAACAACTGGCACTCGGTTAACGTTCCGAATAACCAAAACGTTGTGTGTCAACGCGCAAAAAAAGAAAAAGAAAAAAAACAATTTTTCGTCTATTGTGCTAACCTGTAACCCGTGCCACTTCGGACTTAGACCGTGTCCCCGACTCCAACGGACGAAGTCTCCCCGTGCCTTACAGACTCGTCAACGCCACTATCCCGGGGCCACCTTCGATCGACCATCGAAGAATCACATCGACGCCCAGGATGTCCGAACGGCTGATTGTCCTAAAGCAAACTATTTCGCACATACTATATGTTTATTTTATGTTAAAATAAACGGTTTTTGTCAGATACTTGTCGTCTTTGTCTCTACAGCCACCACCCATGTACGAATGGACCATAGACCATTACTGACGCGCAATTAACTGATTGCCCCTGGAAGTCGGCTACTTAGAGAAACACAGCTTCCCTATCATCAAATGTCACGGCACGCCGCTGCTAGCTATGTATATTCATCACACATTTTGTTTTACCAAGTAAGTTTTTTTTTAATTTTAATTTTAGCCCTTATATCGTGGCTAGTGATTCAAAAATTTATTTTAAAAAGTTTTGGCTCAAGACCATATAATGAAAAAGAAAACTCCTCCTAGAAGGGAAATGCTTATAAGGGTTGGGAAGAGGAGTTTTATGGAGGAATAAAAAATGGCGGTTATGCGTAGGATTCCATAACCCCCTAATTCTAGGAGAACTGCAGCAAGGATTATGGAACCAGCTACTGGGGCTTCTACGTGGGCTTTTGGTAATCATAGATGATATTAAAAGAGAAAGACCAATGCCTAAATTAAATATAAATACGTCAACAAAAAAATTTCGACATTTTGACCATAAAATTTATGACGAATGACGATTCTTTCGTAAAAGTGAAGCAATTTGGAAATCAAAGCGAAATAGAATTTAACACTGGTAGACAATATAAAATAAATATTGAAAATTATAACGAGATAATTACGATTAATAGATATATCTAAATTAATAGATGTTATGTGGTTAATGTGTACCTAGGTAGCCAAGACGGCGGACCTTCCGGTAATCTCGATCCAGGGGACCTATTCTGAGTAGTATCGTTAAGCTAACGAATGAGATAAAAACCAGTTTCTATCGGAACCACGTGATTCGCGTTTAATCAACTGTGAAAATGCTATTCTGAGCCGTTCGTTTCGTTTTCGGTGCCGATAGCCACGTGCGATAACTAAGCTTTTGTTATCGGTCACTCTCGAGGTACCGTTAGGAACGTAACGAAAGTGAAAACAACATGGCGTCTTTTGGTGTAAGGATGATTTTACTTCACGAACAATTGGAGAGAGAGGAAATTAGAATTCGACGTCGAGAATCTCAGTTTAATCTTCGAGCAGCTGGTTACTTAGTGACGTCAAGATGGCGGCCATCTTGACTGCGATTTACGATGGAGCACATGTGATCACGTGATTCGCTCCGTGATTTATTAAATACTAAATCCCGATTTTAGAATTTAAGGATTTTGTTAAAATAATTACTATTTCGAAATAATAAAGAAATAAATAAAAATAAACGATAATTATATAATGTTATTACTTACGTCATTGTGCATGCTGCTGTTCCTCTCTTTTTTTCCGACGCTTGGTTTGGACAGGAATTGATACCGTTTGACTACTCGTCTTTCTGTTCTTCTTTCTTTCGTTCCTACTTTTATCTTTATCATCATCAGTAATATTGCATTCCTTTCTTTTCTTCACCTTTTCTTCGACCACCTTTTTTACTTTTTTCTGAATATTAGAAACTGGGGCTGCAGGGACTGTCTCGGGTTCTTTTATTAGCGTGATTTCGGAACGATCGTTTTCTTGACAGATAAAACAGCTCTCGTCTTCTCGACATATTCCCCCTACAACTCATTTCGTACTTTTTAGTTTGCGGTCTTTTTCATATTTTCGTTTACATATGACAGTCTCGTCGATTTCGACGGTTTTCTTCGGACCTCCGATTTTAAATGACGTCATATTGTGCAGAGCAACTAGCATAATAAAATGTATATGGTTGGACCAGTCGACAGCAGCCTTATTCGAAATGCCTACAGCAATACCCGAGGTGGTCGAAGAGCATTCCAATGCAATGTAATGCCATATAAAAGAAAAGATTCTACTTCACGATATTTTTCCACATTTACCTTTAAAGGTTCCTTCGAATGCAGAACTATTTCTTCGACATTTTTTGCATCTCATCACACACGAATCTCGGTCGTGTCGATAAAAAATTTGGCACGAATTCGAACAATTCTTACAAACACTTCCTCAATATGCTGTAATCCTAGACTCACCGCAAATTTAAAACCTTTATCAATTCTGGGGTCCATATCTAATTCGGAAAATTCCGATTCGAGCACTCGACAGAAATCATGGGCGGTGCACGCTGCCCAAAACTCTTGGGAAGAAATATCGAAAGAACTCATAACTAACCAATTAATATTAAACGAAAAACTTCGAAAAGAAAAAAAAATTACGTCTAAAGTCAAAAATCATTCCAATCGACACAATTATCACACCTGTTACCATTTTCCGCCGATAACTCTACACGAAATGCGTCGTTACTATTAATTTGCATATCACAACTAGGGATTGCAATTGCTGGATCCCTCATCCAGCAATCCAGCTGGATCCAGCGCATTCTTCGGCCTGCTGGATCCGCAAATACTCAATTAACTTTCTAAATAATTGCGAAAAAGTTTACGTCGTCGCGTTGCCGCTTTGCTAACTACTAGACTGCTACTAATTACTTACTCACTACTTTACTAACACTAATAATTAAATTACTCATAAATAAACTATACCTTAATCAATCCAGCAAAATTTAATAAAATAATAACGTATTCAATCGCTTTTAACAATCTTCCTCAGTTACAAAAAAATACAACTTTAACTATAGAACATAAAATGTGTTTGAAATAAATATAAAAAGAATAGTGCTTAATTACATCCCATTTTTAAACAAGATACATAGATGTACTGCCAGGTCTAATAATTTTCGTATTGTATACCGACGTAATCCCACTGTTTTCAAACTTTTAAGAAACGATAAAAAGAAAGAGGATCAGAATTCAACAACGGGTATATATTCGGTGCCTTTACACAACCAACGTTTCAATTCCAAGCTTGTTTATGTGGGTGCAACGATGCGCAGTTTAAAACAAAGGCTCAAGAGCACAAATATACAATCAGTAAGAATCTTGACAACACTGCACTGGCATCATACGCAAGACAGAAGGATGGTAACGTCCAATGGGATCAAGCGGCAATTATAAAAACGACGACAAATAGGCAAACGGTCAAACATCTTGAGAGATTGGAAATCTGCAAGGCGCACATGACAACTGGTTGTATAAACCATAGAGATGCAGACTCATTGTCTACCATGTGGAGATCCTTTTACATTAATTAATGTTATTAACGGACAATGCTGGTTTCATTGGATCTTATATACAAGGGCGCATATACTTTTGGAATCAAACTGATCCAAGATCACTTCGATCGTTCAAATCGTGTATACAAAGGAACTACTGCGATCCGATCAATCTCTATTTGCGTATACAAACGCCATCTAGGATCAACTGGATCGCGATCAAACTAATCCGAGCGGAGGGTAGGATCGTTTGGATCGGATAAAAGAGATTAAAGATGGCGGCTTCCATGGTTGAAGTTAAGCAGTAAATAACGAAGAAACACGTTTGATTGTTGACAAAGAAACTTATTTAAAACTTATAAATGGCAAGTAAAAACATCATTATTAAAATATCCGATAAACTGAGATGAAAAAATAAGTATTTAGAGACAATTTTGCTACATTGTACAACAAGAATCTATGACGTGCACTTTCATCTTTTCTGCAGTTTTATTTTTTAATTTTGTGAAATTTTTTTTTAAATTTTATTTTGTGGAAAACAATTTTATTCACAGAGTAATACGATTTAAAAATTCGTATGAATGAGCACAAACAATTTTGTCAAATAAACGATAATTCATAACAGCGTATGTCGTTTAGTTCTAACTACAGTTTTAATATCGAGAGATAAAATGAATTATTTTAATTTAATTAATTGATCCTTGTTAGTTAACATATACAGAATTTCAAAGATATTATACGTATATTTTTAAAATTCAGTATATGTTAACTAACAAGCAGAGACTATTATTAACTAACAAACGTTTGCGCCATCTTCGATTCTACTCGTATACTTTCCGCCATGACAGAATCTATCTGTATCACGTGACAAGGACTGATCCGATTTTACAGATCGATCCATACAAAACGAAAAGTATATGCACCCAAAGTGTTTTTTTTTTTTAACTGACGGTACTCAGAGACATCTGTAGAGCAATCTAACAGCCGAACTGTCGCCAAATTTGGGAGAGTGACTAAGGACGACATGGGAGAAGAGATTCCGCGAAGAAAAAAGTAGTACCCAAATTTTACGGTAGGGGTGGATTTGGCGCTGTTGTAGCAAAACAGCTAAGAATCTGCATAAAATCCAGCTGCAATTAACAAACACACGAATGAATAATCAGACAGAGGTTTCAGTGTAATAACGAAAGTTTAATTAATCAGCAAATAACCTTCTCCCTTCTTCAATGTGATCACCGTCCTGCTGGACAACTCATTGCACACTGAACACCGTGTTCTCTATGGCCGAACGTAACATGGCCGTCCGCAGGAATGTTCATCACAGTTCGAGAAATGTTGTCCTTCAAAGTCATCAAGTTTGGGACACTACTAAGATAGACCTTGGACTTTAAGTAACCCCACAGGAAAAAGTAACATGGGGTTAGATCCGGGGAGTGAGGCGGCCATGCAAGTGGAAAAAAGCGACTGATGACCCTTTCTTCAGTGAAGTGCTGGTAGCTTTTTCGCTACAACAGCGCCAAATCCTCCTCTACCGGCGAATTTAGGTACTACTTTTTTCTTCGCGGAATCTCTTTTCCATGTCGTCCTTAGTCACTCTCCCAAATTTGGCGACAGTCCGGCTGCTAGATTGCTCTACAGATGTTTCTGAGTACCGTCAGTTAAAAAAAACACCCTGTATATATTTTTTCCGCTATTTATTTTGTTTATTTATCTATATTTTGTCCGTTTGGGCGTTTTCCGTTAATTTTCATATTTATTCCGAACACATTTTATGTTCTATATTTAATGTTCTATTTTTTTTGTAACCGAGGAAGATCGTTAAAAATGATTGAAAACGTTATTATTTTATTAAATTTTGCTGGATTGATAAAGGTGTAGTTTATTTATTCTACTTCCAGTACATAGTTTTACATACCTATAAATAACTACAGACTAATATGTAGAGCCTATATATATGAAAACTGGTAAGACTGATAGCCACTTAGCCACTGATTATCCGTCCTTGCATTATTATAATATATTAATATTAATTAATTAGTAGAATTACCTTTGCTATTATTTAACTTAAAGATTAAATGTTTAGTTAGATTATAATTATAATGTAAAGTTAATTATCTCTATCTCAAGTGTTAAACCGAACCAAAGTTAATTTTACTACCTAAATGTGTAAGAAGTTTTACTGATTTATAGTGACCAGTCTAAATAATAAAAGCTTTTAAAGTATTTTTTTAAATGTTTTATTTCATTAAAAAACATAAATTGCAGGATAGATAGATAAATAACACTTTATTGCACCAAAAATACATCCACGCTGGATCCAGCTGGATTGCAATCCCTAATCACAACGCGATAGTCCGCAGCTCCCTCCATCTTGACGTCACTAAGTAACCTGGATCGAGATTACCGGAAGGTCCGCCATCTTGGCTACCTAGGTACACATTAACCTGTTATGTTTTTTCTCAAAGCAAGAATTGGCATTTAGAGGGCGTAGGGAATTTTTTGAATCTAATAACGGAGGTAATTATATTGAACTTTCTTATTTATTAAGTACGTCGGATAATCTATTAAAAATACATTTAAAGAAGTATACGGTTTTTACTGGCTTATCGAACGAACGAATACGAACGGGCCCTGACGCGCAATTAATTGATTGCCCCTGTAAGTCGGCTTCTTACAGAAACACACTTCCCTATCATCAAATGTCACGGCACGCCACTGGAAATCATTAATAAAATCAAAAATCGACATCCCAGCAAATATCAAAGAAATATTATATAAAGGTCTAGACTTTAATGGTCCGAATAAATGGGATACCTTAGAAATAATACCAAACTTAGACAAATTATGTAATAATCTTCCAGAAGCAGATTCAGGTATTATGAAAATGAAATTGAGTAATAGAATTAAAAAATATGTAACTAAAGAGGGAAAAAAATCAATAATTAAAGACAAGAACTACTTCCAGTATATAAATCAAATCAAAGCATTACATAATTTTTTACAAGAAAATAAAATAGAGATCATTAAGGCTGATAAATCAAAACAAATTGTAATAGCTACCCAAGAATGGGTTAAAAATAAGAAACAAGAAATAACGAATAATACCAAATTTAGAAAACTTCCTATAAATCCTATTGAAGTTATATATTTAGAACTTAAAAGACGAATTACAAAATTAGAGCAACTACATGAAATCAACAAAACCGAAAAGTGGTTTATTCTGAATGAAGGAAATGAACGTACACCAAAACTAAACATACAACTAAAAACCCACAAAATAGGAGAAAAGGTTCGTCCAATCGTAGACTTTAAGTATTCCATGTTATACAATTTAGAGAAATTTCTAAAACAGCAGCTTAAGCAATATCAAAACTCACAATTCGCAATTAAAAATACAGATGAACTTATAGAAGAACTAAACCAAATCAGTATTGAAGAAGACTCTAGGATAGCTAGCCTCGACGTGGTAGACATGTATCCGTCAATAACATGGGACTTAATAGAAGATAAACTAAAAAATCTGGAAGTTAATAATGAAAT
The DNA here is from genome assembly GCF_030686945.1 of Centruroides vittatus. NCBI lineage: Eukaryota > Metazoa > Arthropoda > Arachnida > Scorpiones > Buthidae > Centruroides > Centruroides vittatus. Next base: position 561,388 of record NW_027120828.1, read on the forward strand.
TATAAATTTAATAGAATTTACATATAGAAGCAACTACTTTGAATTTGATGGAAATTACTATACACAGACGGATGAAATAAGCATGGGATCAGTAATAGGACCAAAATTAGCGGAACTAATCATGATAGATGTAGATAACAAAATTAGCAGCATAAGAGGTGTACAATTCTATAAAAGATACGTTGATGATATTCTATTAATATATAATAAAGCAGAAATCGCAGTAGAAGGAATTAAAAAACAAATCAATAACATACACGAAGCAATAAAATTCAGAGTAGAAGTAGAAGAAGAAACCAGTCAAGAAATTAACTATTTGGATATCACAATAAAAAGATTAAAACAGGGTTTAGAATTTCGAGCATTCAAGAAGCCGAGTTCAGGAAACATAACAATAAGATATCAATCTAATATACCACTGCATATCAAATATAATACATTTAAAATGGAATATTCTAAGATTAAACATAGAACAAGTCAAAAGATATATATACATACGGACATAGCTGAATTAAAAAAGAAATTTCTTTTAGCGGGCTACCCGCAACGACTATTAAATAAATGGGAAATTAAATTAAATACTCCTAAATTAAATACTCCAAAAATACCACATAACAATGAACAAGCAAGTAATATGAAGTATACTGCTTTCCCATATATCAAAGGCTTATACAAAGAAATTAACAAAGAAATCAAAAAACTAGACTTTAAACTTGCACCATCATACCAAAAACTGTCTAAAAGATTAAAACACCTCAACCCATTGAAAAAACATCAAGCAATAACTGAAGCTAAAAACGTAGTATATAAGATCCCTTGTACTTGTAATAATAAAAAGCACTATATAGGAGAAACAAAAAGAAAATTGGGAGTCAGATTAAAAGAACATATAGCTGACTTAAAATATCATAGAATAAATTCCGTTTTTCATGACCATTGTACTCTAAACGGTTGCAAAATAGATAAAGATAGTGTGGAAATCCTTCATAAAGAAAAAGAAATATATAAAAGAAAGTTTAAAGAAAGTATAGAAATTATAAAAAGTAAGGAATGTATAAATAAAAACCTTAGTATAAAAATAAACGAAAATTGGCTCAGCATATTATAAATTGGAACTAAGTAAATTATTTCTATATAAACTAAAAAGTAAATTATTTCTATATAAACTAAAAAGTAAATTATTTCTATATAAACTAAAAAGTAAATTATTTTATGTAAAATAATAAAATAAAAATTAATGCCTATAAACAGAAAATTGCCACGAGGTGGCCTATCTACCACATCACTATGTAAATGAATATAGTCATACGCAACAAAACCAATAGGAATTCGTTTGTACAATAGAATCTCTGGCTTCGATGAAAAAAGACCGACTAGATGATAAAAAATTAATTAATGTACAGAGAGGTTTTAAAACAATTTTATGTTTACAAAATCTGTGATTTAAAGTTGGCTGAAGAGGGGCGTCAACAGCCCGAAACGTGTACAAAACTTAATATACGTATCAACTGAAGAAAAATTAGTGATGAAATTTGCCATGTGTCCGAGAAAATACACCATATAGTTTGTGTTCAAGTTGCAGAATAAGCACCGGCACGGTTTCATAAATACTACTAGTTAATTTTATTTCAAATTACTATAATAGTCACATCACAAAAATGTTTATAGGTTCTTAGAGTGCAGTAGAAAGATTTTTCCTATTTTCTACTATGGTACTTAATGTGGGTGTCTGCTGAGAGGACAAATGTCCCCTTGCCCCTCCCTGGAATTGAGTAAAAAATCCCACAAATTATAATCATAAATGTGATTGAGATATTTAACTTTACATCACTGACCATGGGATGCTTTTATGCAATACTGCATCCTATAATGTACAGTACTTGTGAGAAAACCCCCAAAAATTAAAAAAATCACATAAAAATTTATTGATGTAATTATTTGTCTTCAAGCTTTGTCCCAGAAAATTTTCTGCAGACATCCATGTTTGTAATGTGTGCCACTATTGGCACATTTACATCATGTTAGCCATCATGCACCATCAATGGCACATAACACAAGAAAATGCAATGCTACTTATCATTGGTAAAAGAAAATTTATTACACTGAGTAATTTATTAAAAAGAAATTAAGTAGAAAATCATAAAATTGAACATTCCTTGATAAAATTGAAACTTGAAAGTTATGAATATACTGTAAATGAAAAAATTTATTTCAGAAAAGCTTTTGGCTTTTGTGAAACATTCTCAGATACAGTAATAATGAGGATTCAAGAAAGCCAAAAATGTTTCTGAAATATTTTTGGTTGCCTTAAATAAGCAATATATTCATAAGTTTTGAGATGTTTGTAGTATTGAGTTTAATGAAATTTTCAAAATTTATGCTAATAAATAATGTCAACAAAACCTTCAAAAATATACAATATACCTAATAGGATCGAAAACATTTGTCCTAGCATATTTATATTAAAGTATATTTTCTGCTATATTTTTGAAGGTTTTGTTGGTGTTATTTACTAATATATAACCAGCTGTGAGATTTAGACTTAAACTAATTTTCCTTAAAAAGGTTTCTTCTTTCAAATTAAGAATTTATTTTTAAGGTAAAATAATCCTCTTTGGGAGAAAAAACTATTTAAAAGACAAACATAAAAACAAGTGAATATTTATCTATCTTTTTCTTGATTTTGTTGGATGTTTGTGTTTGTCAAATTGATGCTAGGACTATGATAATATGTTAAGTGAGGATTATCCTTGAATTCAAATTTTGATTTCTAACAAAAGATCAGAAATGACTGCTTCTTGAAACTGCTGCATATCTACGATCCATGCATTTATGGTATTCATTCAAAGAGTAGGGTTTAAAAACATATTAAAATATTTTAGTGTAAGTCATAGGTAATACAAGACAGGTGAAATTTAGAGTATAATAATTAACCATTTGTATCATCTGTATACAGAAAAGAAGTCATCATTATAATCTAATTTGCCACAAATAATACCCTAGTATTCTAAAACTTTAAATGTTCTTTTCTAAAAAATTTTTTTATATTACAAACATGTTAATTGATGTATAAACACTCCTAAACTGGATGTATGCAATATAAGAACATTTCAAATTGTTGTTTTAAATGGATTATGGTTTTGATCTTCTTACATGTTAATTGATTTATACGTTTGAAATACACACTCATATGCTTTCATACTGCAAAAGAATGACGGTACAATTGTAATTTTTCAATTTTTGGAATATTTCTTTCCATACATATGAAAACTTGCATGTAAAAATTTACTACATTTTCTTTTTAAAAGAGAATTATATTTAATTATTAGAACTAAAACATATAACTTATATATATTGCTTTAGTCATAATTTACACAATAGTAAGTTAAAAGAAAATAATCTCAAAACATATATACCAGGGGTAGGCAAGCAAGAGTTCAGTGGGAGCAGAAATGTAGGTTTTGCAAAATGCATGGGAGCCACAGTTCTGTACTGTTGTGGTGGATAGTATGGTAAGTCACGTGATTTTATTATATAATATAAAACAAATATTGAATTTTTTTAATAAACATATTTTCACAAAATTATAAAAATAAAATTGTAAAAATAATAATAAAAAACAGAAATTAACACTTTCAGCAAGAACCGCATGTAACTCAAAAAGAGCCACATTTGCCCATGCCTGATATATACAGTAAGACCCCACTTAATGCTGATTCGATATAACGTGGTCTGCTCGGAGCCTTAAAAAACTCAAGATTTATGCAGATTTAAATTATCGCAGCATCTCACTGACTCATATATAATACTAATAATAATATTTACTAACACAAACCATACTAATAATAATATTTACTAACACAAACCAATCAGCAAAAGATGGCAAACAGGTGTACTTTCTTTAATTCTGTGTGTGTTTGGTGTAATTTTGGAAAAAATATATAATCATGGATGCCATAGGCAATATTGACTTTGTTTGGCAAGAATTAACTGATTAATGCACGAACGAAGCATGGAAGAAGTTATAGCCAAAGCTATCCAAGATTTCTCAATGAGAAGAGCCTATCACTATCGTTAGGTTGACCAAACTCAACCTAATCGATATAGCAGGACTAGGAGATGTAGGCAAACAGGGTATTGAGAAGTGGTTTCTGGTGAGAGCCTTATCAACAATGACCTTCAAGAACTGGCAGAACAAGGAATTCATGTAGAACTGGAAAATAGATTCTGAAAATGAAGAACCAAAAAATTTCTCTATAGATTTCCTTAGTAAACGTCTGATAATGATAACCGAAATCGTTGATCAAATTGTAGTGAATGATCCAAATTTTAAAGGAGTGTAAAAGCGAAATGACGCATTTTGGATGCGATCTTCTGCTACCGACATTTGCTTAAGGAAAGAAAAAAGCAACAAATGAAACTTCACGACTTAATGGCAAAAAAAAACAGCAATTTCAGAAAAGTCAGGACCTTCATCACAAAAAATGAACTTTACATTTCTGTGTGCATATGTTTATGTGTTATTTAATGTACAGTCAAATCTGTTTTTATGCGGTGGATAGGGACCGCATAAAAAAAAAAAAAAAATCGCACGAAACTTCACGAGTGGCTATAAAAAATAGTTTTCGCAACACAATTAAAAAAATATTTTTTTTTATGCGGTGAATAGGGACCGCATAAAAAAAGTCTCACATAGAAAATAACTCAAAACCGTACGAAATAGAATTTATTGACAACAGATGTCATCACTTGACTGCATCGTCTCGTCTATCGTCTGTTTTACATATTTTTGTCCAGGTGGTGTTTTGTTGACTTAAAAAATAAATTATTTCATTTTTCACATATTCATGCAATAATATTACTATAATAAGTTCATTTATGCTATAATAAGTTTATTTAGCTATAATAAGTCAACGTGAGACATGACAAATCACACGAGACTAGTCGCCAACTATACCGCACAAAAAAAGACCGCATAAAAACAGGTTTGACTGTATATTATTATACAAATTAATATAAAAAGTAACTTAAAATTAAAGTAAAATTTCTTTTTTGGTCCCATGTTCCTCTATCCCTATTTATTCTGTTAAAATGACCTCATTTAACGCTGTTTCGTTTAGCACTTTGTTGTCTAGGGACGCATCCCCTGCGTTAAGCAGGGTCTTACTGTATTAACATTTAAAATTAATCTAAATAATATTTTAATATTTATATGTTAATTCAATTTCAACTTATCTGACTCTATGATGTTTGAATTGAAGTTCCATTTCAAGAAATTTTTATAACTTAAGCTGTCCTAAAAAGTTTCAAATATAATATAGTTCTGATATTTCTAATATAAGCAGATAAAGTCTTCTATCATCTTGATAAATTATCTTAGCTTTCAGTTCCTTAATAAACATGTAATAAAACTATGATAAACATGTTCATTTATTTTAATAAACTAAGTTTATTAAAATGAACATTATCCTGAGAAAGAATGTGAATAATAGGATTTTATTATACAAAAATATTCTCAGAGATGCCTTCACCAGCAAAATTATTTATTTTCTCAAATGTTTTCAGCTGTTCTAGTGGCTATTGTCAGGATAAGTATGAAATGAATATTAGAACATAATGTAGAACATTAAAATTTGAAAATTTAACTTTACATATGTATAACAGAATGTTAGAATTACAATTTGAATGTAAAGAATATAAAAGTATTTAGATAAATAGCAGTAGAAATAAGAAGAAACACTAAAAAAAGTATATGAAAATTAATTTAATATATTGACGTGTTAGTTGCAGCATAACTCGTACAATGTATATCCACGCAAACAATAAACATCAAGCAACTTTACGACAGATGCAGAGGTACTCCAAGCACGTCTATAAACTATTAAATTTTTTCCACATTTTGGTTATCGACAATTCAGAGGAGTTTCGCCGGGCAAATCGAAGCATGGACCGTTCTCGAGGAAAGTGGAACGAATAGCTAATACAATGGTACAAAGGTTTTTCTCCCATTGTACTAGTTATCCCATTACACTAATTGTACAAAAAAATCTCTAGATATTTCTTGTACAAATGAGAACAAGTTAAGATACACAGTAGGATAAGTTAAAATTTTGCAAAGCTTCATAAGGTTAGTGCGATATATTCAGTAGGATATTTTACACTAAACCAAATAAGCATGGGTATTATCATCATATTTGTAATTATAATTATTAAGTATCATATAGATGAAATTCTACCTTCGAGCTGTTTTTACGAATAAAAAATAAAGCATTTTATTATAGTTTTAACGAATTCAAATTCGTCAAGATCTACAGTATAATTTTAAAAAATGTAAGCATATATTTTTGTCATCAATTCTTTAGTAATGAATTAACAATAGATACGAAGACAGTAAACAAACTTTCGGTTCTGACATATTAGTTCAGTAGTTGCACACGAAACTAAATATTTTTGCATCAACAACGGCTTTGCCTTCAATTAGTCGATTACATCTCAAACATAAATACGTCAGATTACTTTTCCTGTTTTCACTACTGCTTATGGCGCTTCCTACGGACAAAACAAAAGGTTAACGCGTGTTCATTACGTGTAATAGACACATGTTAAAGCCTTCTGTACTTTACAAACCGAAAATTTGCTTACCTTTATTAGTTATCGGTCTCGGAGAGATTTTTTGAGTCCGACTTTCGGGAATCTTTTAAGTCCTTCACAATTAAAGGTTTCCAAAAGTAAATACCGCTGAAAATTCCTACGATGCCGGCTAACAACAATTGTCCACCGGAAAGACCCACGCGAAACATGGTTTATTTTACACGCTGGTCGAAGTTACTCAGAGAAACCAAAGGCAATTTTATTATATCGGTAAAAGAGATGCCGAAGTAATACCTAATGGTGCAGCAGGAAGTTTCGTCGAGCAATAAAAGCGCAAAGGGAAGCTTATTGTAAGCAATAAGCAATAAGCTTAAATTTTTTTTTTTTAAATTTCTGTCGAACTTTCAATCTAAATGCAAAATGTGATTATCGTAACGTCGGCGTTCTCCAACTTCTCGTCCATATTTCGACGTCCGTAGTCCGACACTCGTTCTTCGAAACTCGCCCAAAATCGCCGGAATAAGTTTTTGACAATTAAATGGCTTTAAAATTATTTTTGAAGCGGATAAGAATTTTGTATTTAAAATTTAATGTTTTCATCTCTAATACAACAGAAACTATATCTTTTTCGGCTTTTCGAAGCTTCGCAAGTGACGTTTCTATTTTCAGTGCTAAAAACAGAAATGTCCGTACGTGTCATACTAATTTAGCTGCTAATGTATGAAATATCCATTATATGAAAATTACTGTTATTACTTACAATAATAATTTAAAGAAATTGAATAAAACCTATATATGTGTTATTTTTCGTTATACACATGCTGTTCTCCGTCACGCAGATATCGTAACATCGTGAATTTCCGGTGTTTTTAAAATTTTTCGAGTTATGCTAAAAGAAACTGTAAATGGTGTTCTATCCCTATTTTCGTGTATCACCAGCGCATTTCACCATGTACTTATTCTGCAAAAGTTTTAACGGATTTTTGGCTTTTTGCGCTCCCAAGATTGAGGTTACTTTATGACCATCTTGTGTATTTGAAGCGAAGAATCAAGAATATGCCGAAAGACGAAATTATCTTTGAAGATTTTAATGAAAGAGAATGTTAAATATCTTAATTTGTCTCGATTTATACTTTGAGTGCGTTCGTTAATAGCGGTCGCTCTGCGTCTCCGCTACCACGGAAGCGCTGCTGTTTGTAGACATTTAGGAACGACGGTGAAAGTAAGATGACGGCGCCCGCACTATCGATAGTATCGTGATGGAGGAATCTATAATTCTGAAATATGAGCTTTTAATGGCAAAAGAAGGGCCCCAATTATAAAATTTAACCATAAAATGGATTATTTGTTGAAAGAGCATTCAAAATAGCCACGAAAAAAATTAGAATGCCGGCTACCATTCGAAAAAACACTTACATCACCGCGTGCACTAACTTGCGCTTTCACAACTTCTAAATTTTCATTCATAAAACCACATAATGGACCCCGAATCAAAACTATCTGAGCCATGGAGAACGCCATGTTGCTTTCCCACCGTAAACTACTGCTACAAGCGGCCGTTTTTGCCGTTCGACGACGCGCACTCCGACCGGAATTTAGGAACGCGTTCCGCAGGAATTTTTAAACGGATGTCGCTCGCGCGGAGGAATAAAAGAACGAACACTTTGTGTTACACAGAAATGTTTTCTATTAATAATACTTTTTTCACTATTATGTGAATAAGGAGTGCCGACATTCTTTTTTTCTTTTTTCTGTAAAATTTACAAGTTAGAGAATTTCAGTACAGCACTTCTAACATCGGAAGGTTTTCAATGACCATGACTTTATTCGTTTAATTTGTAACAATAAATTAAACGAATAAAGTCATGGCCATTGAAAACCTTCCGATGTTAGAAGTGCTGTATTGAAATTCTCTAACTTACTTGTAAAGTTTACAAAGAAAAGAAAGATAACTTTTTCAATTTATATTTGTCTATACAGTCAAATAAAAATTAAAATACAGTTCTATGATAATGTGTACGATAACATCGATAATTTTTAAATCGATAAACAGCTTTTTCCAATCTGGCAACACTAAATTGAACTTCCGTAACAGTTGACGATTTAACTGTCAAAATATGCGGAAGGTGGAAAGATGAACCGAGATTTATTTTCCGATATTCGGAATTTCGGACGAGGTCGTCTTAGAAGGAGTGAGACTCGAGTGACGACGGAAGACGGTCAAGTATGGACGGAAAAACAAGTAGGCAGCGAATTTTGCGCAGAATTTAAAGGGCACACGTGGGGTTACGTGATAGACGAGAAACCCGACCTGCAAGTTGCGGTCGTCCTTCCTGGATTAATCTTAGGTAAGACATTTTCTATTGCGTTAATTAACAAAAAAAAAAAAAAAAAAAAAAAAACTCGCATTGGTTGTCGGTACTAATTAGGTAGGAATGTATGAAACACTAATGGGATGTTTACACTTTCTTAGTTGGAGAAAATACTTTCATTCATTGCACAGGCAGCGAATAGCATCATTATTGAAATCGTTTTTATCCAAGTCATTATCTAACTCTGTGATCTCAACCACTGTGCCGTGGCACTTTAGTGTGCCACGAGATTTTTGAAATGTGCCATCGCTGCGAATACCCATACATAAACGACGTCAGATGGTTCTACCTTCCTAGGGCACGTTTGGAAATTGTAACCAGTGTTACCAGTAACTGCCAGTAGTTACTAAGGTGTTTAGAAAATGTTACCTAAATAACCAACTGCGTTTAAAAATCACTGTTATGATGTCACCGGTTGTCCTGCGGTACTTACTGAAGTAACTACGTGTGCCACCAAATTTTTAAATTATTAAAAGTATATCATGTCAAAAAAAAGGTTGAGAATCACTGATCTAACTTAAAAAGCAAAAAACTTGTAATGAACTGTTGCAGTAGTAGTGTTTGAAGTTTTTAATATTTTGTGGATCTGAAGACTAGCAATTGATATTGTACTGTGTGGCAAAAATAATAATTTGGTGTTTGTTGGTTTAAGTTAGAATATGATGAACGGTCATTAAATATAAAGAAAACTTTTCAAATGTGTAGAGAAATGTTTTGTCGAGAAAAGTTATATTCTTTTCAGATACGTTGTGAGTCATCTGATAATTTTACAGTTGAATTTTTAATCAACTTTTGGTTTTTTGACGGTTGTAGAATGTGCAGATTTTCCACTGATGCAGTTTTGTAAATTCTGAACTGTTGGCATTACAGCTGAGGCAGAGTGTAATTCAATCTTTTGATCTTTTATTTCTAGTACAAACAGGCAGTGGTGATATTTGAAACATTTAACAAAGGGTTCGCTAACAGAAAATTTTTCCGTAACATCTTTGGTTTGGAAACAATAGTGTGTTAAAGGTTTAAAAACTCTCATACATATTCTGTCCCATTGACCTTTTTTTTTTTTTTTTTTAACGCGGCAAGATTTTCCAACCCGAACCTATCGGCAGGAATACTTTCTGTAAAAGCTTGCTTAGTTCTATTCCCACTTTAAACTATTTATTGAAGAAATAAAGTAACAGACATTTTTAATAGTTTCTTTATTCCAAGTAGCCTACTTTTTATTTCTAACTTTATTACTTTCGGATTCAGGGACCCCTATGGCGTCAGGGCCCAGGCCCGGTAGGCCCTGCTCTAAAGACTGCACTAATTAGCAACATTAGTGCAAAAACTGACCTTAAGATACCCATATAAATGAAAAAGAGGCGTTTGCAAAATTAAGTCAGTTAAAATTTAACATTGTTTATGCCAGAACTATATATATATGTTTATTGATAAATAATAAAAAAAAAAAAGAGTGTTCAAAATGGTTTGTTTTGTATATATTTTAATATTTTTCATTCAAAATATTTTATAAACATAAAAATTGGCTTTTTTTTTTTATCAGAAAAAGTCATAGGGAAAGCAGGTAAACAACAAAAACTTTTTTAAATCAGTTATTTTATCATTAGGTATTATTATAATAATAGACACAGCCATAATTATTATCGAACCCAAAACAAACATTATTCGGGTCATAATTCTAGTTCAATAATTTCCATATCATACTTCGGTTTTTGCAGGTTGTATTGGGGACTTTTGCTTTCACACTTTTATCACTAGCCAGATGGTGACCTTGTCTTAGCCAAGATTTAACATGTGAAGTAGCGTCGAAATCTTCCAAACTTCTTCCCATTAAATTAATTGTCATTAAATGGCTGGTTGTATGGATTAGTAAAGAATTTCTTTTAACATCCATAATATCATTCATCGTACTAAACCCTCTTTCAGTTTCAGCCGAATTAACAGCAATTACATTTAAAATTCTTCTAGCTCTCAAAATAGTAATTGGAATATTTTTCTGTTTTATATCTCTGTCATCCACAAAATCTCGAAAATCGTTTACAGGAACAACGTATTTTATTATTTTATTTAACTTTTTTAATCTATTTTCACCTTCAATCCACGGTGCTTCACAAACATCATCCGGCCAAGTTTCATGATTTAATACATTGAAAGAATTCAAAAGATCATTATACTTTTCATTTTTATTGTCAAATAATAAATGAGTTGTCATGTGTTTTACTAAAGAATCAAATAATTTTTCTCTGGAAAATACAATTGATGTTTTTTTCCTACTAACTTCAAACGGAATATTGTATTTTTTAGTACTAACAATATTTTCTGCTTCTATTTCTTGTGTGCCCTTATTGTTTTTTAAATTTATAAGTACAGTTATAGTTCGTCTTATTAACCTGTCAGCTTTAATAAGTGATACATTTCTTTCCTGTAAGGCTGTAGAAAGTAAAGCAATTTCTTCTAAGATGTCATTCATTAAAGCTAAATCTTTCAAAAAGTTTTCATTTTTAAAATATGAAACCAATCTTGCTTCAGGATTATTATTAAAATGACTGTACAAGGCTTGATACGATTTCCAAACTGCTTTGACAGTCCTAGCACTGCAGGCTGCCCATCGAGGTCCAAATATTCTCCCTATTTTAAGTACTTCTGTTCCAAGTTCTTTAGCGACGGCATTTAATTCTCTCTGATGTTTATTTGAAGTATGATAATAAACATAAAGTTTATCGAGAAAATGTTTAAAATGATTTACTGCTTTGATATCTTTTATTACATCATCTAGGGACAACTGAATGCGATGTGCTAGACAGTGCCAAATGCAAATACCTGGAAATTTTTGTTCAATTCTTGTTGCCACTCCGGACTTTTTTCCCAACATTACACTAGCACCGTCTGAGCAAAATCCAATAAGATTTTCTTTTAAATATTGTTCGTCAAAACCATGTTTTTCAAGAACTGTCATTAAAGTCTTAAAAACGTTTTCTGATGTTGTTTCTTCTAATTCAATCAGATCAATAAAAATTGTTATGCTGTCCTCGAAATCCATCACTTCAGATTTCAAATAAATAATTAACACACTTTTATGTGAAACAGTTGAGGCTTCATCAATAATAATTGAAATTTTTGATCTTGCAGTTATAAGTTTTCCAAAAATATTTCTTCTTATTTCTGTAGAGATATGCTTCGCAATAAGTGGAACCATAAATCTTGAGTGCGAGGTAATTCCCAAATCTACATTATTTTTATTTTGTAAAATTATTAAATTTGGAAAATCAGTAAATGGTTTATTGTTCTTAATTATAAAATAGGCAGTATTAAAAATGTGTATGGTGCTTTTTAAAAACTTTTCATTAGCCACATCGATATTTTTGGAAATAATGTTTTTTTCACCTGTTTTGATTATTTCCCCAGCTTTCTTGTGTGATGCTGATTCATGATGCTGTTTCAATTTTTTTCTGATTGATGCTTGTAAAATTTTCTTTTTTGTTCCGTGAGGTTTAACAGAATATGATTTCCATTCTAATGAAACGTGTGAATGTTTAGCACTTTCAACATTTAATGATCCTACTTGTGAACACCATTGACATCCAACATTTTCATTGCTAGCAATATGAAGCCATTCGTATTTTTTAAAAAAATATTCCTGTTGTGAAGCATTCCAGCAGTGTAATAAACGATTACTACTATTATTCTCAATTGATGTCGGTTTCTGTTTATCTTCACTAGACGTTTCCAGTTGTTCTTTATTGCAGTTTTCACTAGATATTGTTGTTTGTAGTTGCTTTTCATTGTCAATATTTGCTTTTTTAGATTTGGTTATAAAATCATCCAAAACCCTTTGTTTTTTCATTCTAAAAACGACCAATAATTATAATATTAAAAATTTTATACACTTTGCAATTTAAAAATATATTACTTGAGCGACGAACGACACTGTTCCGCAGCCATCTTGTATTTTCTCACACGCGTGGGATTGTGGGATCTCTCTTATGACTGGATCTAGTTTCAAGAACTCTTTTGAATCAATTGCGATTAAACCTCGTTTCGGTCAAGATTGAAACGGTCGAGAGAGATCGCACCAAGACATAGTCCCCGACCTTGCTCACAATCTAGATTGAAATGCTCGGTGCAAACGGGGTATAAGGCTCTAGTTTAGTAGTATTACAGAGTATAATACGTATACTTTAATATATTTAAAGAAAAAACAAAACCACTGAGAAATGTTCCGTGTGTTTAACAAGGTTCGGAAAACTGAAAATTTTAACAACGGGTTCGGCCAAACCTGTGCGAACCCGCTGAATATCACCACTGCAAACAGGTGTAGTGGAGAAAAAGTTTTGCTCGGTGTCAGATGAAAAATAAAGCTGTCTTGTCAAAATTAAAAGTGGTTTTAATCTCGTAATTAAAGATAATTTTCTATTAGTTATTAATATGCCTGAAAACCAAACTTATCATAATGACCACAAATGACTTTAAGGTGGCATTTTATTTTAATTGACTCCAATATAGATGTATACATTCATATCTCTTCAGTTGGGTACGATATTACAATATATCTAAACAGAGAAATTAGCAAAAAATAAGAATCAACTTAACACTACAAAAACCAATATGATCTAGGCTTAGTTTTTACTTCTTTTAATAAAACAGGTAAAATATAGATAAAAAATAAATAAAATAAAATAAATTTTAAAAAAATATAATTTTCTAGTGATTCTGGAACAGTTTAATTGTTTAACGAAAACCACAAATAAAAATAATCAAAAACAGAACAAAATATCATAAATGCTAAGAATATGGTTTATAATTTCCAGTGTAGTTTGCTAATAATAAAACATGTTGGTGAAACCAGTAGAGAACTGGGTATAAGAATAAATGAACACATAAGTGCCATCAAGAATAATAACCAATATTTCAAAGTTGCTCACTGTTGTAAAGCTGGTGCTGCTAAATTAAAAGGAATACTATCAAAATTGTTAAGAGAGAAATAATTTTAAGAGGAAAATATTAGAACATTTGGAGATAATTAAATTAAAACCAGAAATAAAAATTAATTGTAATCATGGTGTAAAATCACATGATTTGTGGATACCTTTTCTGACTAATAGGAGATAATGTAAAACTTATAAAAGGATTGGAAGGGGGTGTGGTTGTCAGTTATTCAATGGTTAGTGAACTGGATATTGATGTAAAATAATTTCTGAGTTCAGTTGTTGGATGCATTGGAAAATTATGAAACTGTTCAGGCATTAAGGAATAATAGAAGTAAGCCTTATTTTTTATCTGGAAATTTTATTGTTGGGAATTTATCAATGTAAGCTAATATCTTATTTTTAGTAATTTATTAATAGGTTCCATTTTTTATCTATATTTTATCTGTATTTATTTAAAAAAAGATGTGAAATTTTAGCTATTAACTAAATATTATAAGTAAAAACTAAGCATATTGGTTTTTGTAGTGTTAAGTTGATTTTTATTTTTTTGCTTATTTCTCTGTTTAGATATAATGTACCCAACTGAAAAGGGATGAATGTATACATCCAAAATACATATTGGAGTCAATTAAAATAAAATGTCACCTTAAAATCATTTGTGGTCATTATGATAAGTTTGGTTTTCAGGCATATTAATAACCAATAGAAAATTAACATGGTTATCCAAATGGGAAGCAATTTATGCCACAATGAAAGACATATTTGATAAATTGAAAAAAAATTATCATGAGTTACTTGCATTAAAATATTGTTTGATAAAACTGGCAAACAATTCATAACTAGCACCATTTGATTAAACAATCTCTTAGCTCAATATGTTTTGTCTCATGCGGCATTGTTTTTTGAGTTAAATCATCTTACTTCTAATACTCAGCTTTGATGTGAGCTTATTATTCTAGACACGGATGTTTTATTTGGCAGATTAAACTCTTTCATTATAATGAAAACTGTAGTGAAAGAAGAAACTTTGTAACCATTAGTTGGAAAGAATAATTGGTATTTTAACATGTTTAAATAGTTTTTAAAAAAGAGTTTTAATAATTACTTATACAGTATTAAAGTTACCAGATGTCCCACATTATCTCATTTGTCCTGCTAAGATGCCTAAGTATCCCATTATCTGCTCAGAGAATAAAAATATAAGGCAGCAAGCTCAACAAGTAGACCTTTGCCATCTGATGGTCCATCTGTAATATAAATTTACATTTAAAGCAGACTACACATAGTGGAAGTACAAGCTAAGGTATATTGCAGCTCACAAGGGAATGAGCTACAGTTGGCAGATTTCCAGGAACAGTTTATTTCCATGCTGAGTGAGCAACCTGCGGATGAGGAACTTGAAACTAAAGGCATGTCCAGAAAACAGTGTGCAGAGATATTTTAAATTTAATGCTTGGGCAGATTTTCCTGGGGCCTCAAAATGACATTATATGGTAAAACCTGATTAAGATGTTCCCACATATGATTTTTTTCTGCCTAAGTTGTTCAAATTCTGCGGTCCTGTCATTTCACCCATAAGACACATTAAAAATTCCTTTATAAGACATGAGATGTAACGAACTATGGGAGTCCAGGGCACAGAGATGCAGTGGGGCAAAAAAGAGCTGGATTATTTACTTCAATACCACTAGTGACATCTTGTAACAGAAATATCAATTGAAAGACTAGTTCACATATTGTATGCAGACAGGATACCAAAAGAGTGGTGTGTGGTTTTTGGCACTAAAAGGAAATATTGTATCATATTCTGTTAGATCCTCTTTGCCTTGAAGCAGTCCCCTGAACTCCTCTTTATATAATTATTAACCAAGCTATTTTCTTCTTGCAGATGGTGAGATCTTACAAGAAAAAAACCAATGTGTCTTAGTCAGCTGCAGGCATGTCCAGGGCAGTTCATAAAATAAAATCTGGCCAAATTCCCTTTTGGAAAGCAAGCATTAGTTACAGTGTTCGAAAGAAGCATTTGAAAGCATTATCGAGCATTTGAAAAATTCAGAGATGAAAATGGATCCATGGAATGATAACTATAATATTATTTTTACACCAGATCAAGAAGCAACAATAGTTAGTCATATTCTTGATTTAGAAAAGTTCTTTTATGGAATTACTGTTATCAGCTGTCATAGGATGGCATTTGAACTTGTTGAAAGGTTAAATATTTCTCACCCTTTCAAGAAGGAAAAAATGGCTGTTTCTGACTGGTTCACTTGTTTCAAAAAATGTCATACTGAATTGTCCATATGTACACCTTAGGTCATGAGTATTGACAGAGTAGTTAGTTTCAATAAGATAAAAGTTTCTCATTTTTTTTCCAACCTGGAATCTGTTTTATCTTTCACCGGGTCACAACGATATATGCAAGAAAAGACTTAGGACGCCCAGACATATGTTCGCTATTACAGTCGCCCTGATTTATTCATCACATTTACATGTAATCCTCAATGGAAAGATATTAAAAATGCAATACTATCTGGACAAAAGCCTCATGATCATCATGATATCATAGCTAGGTTATTTCACTTAAAAAGTTAAGGTGTTAATGACATTGCTAACAAAGGGGAATTTGTTTGGTGTTGTGTGTTGTTTTATATATTCTGTCGAATGGCAAAAACGTGGTTTGCCTTATATACACATTTTGTTATGGCTTCAGCAACATATTTCTCCAGATAAATTAGATAGTGTTATTTGTGCAGAGATACCAGACCCTGCGAAAGATCTTCTCCTTTATGAAATTATAAAAGACAATATGATACATGGGCCTTGCGGTAATTTAAATAACAGATCACCCTGTATGAAAGAAGGTAACTGCACTAAGAAGTTTCCTCGACCTCTCCTTCAAGAAACTCAAACAGGAGAAGACGGATACCCAAAGTATCGACGAAGAGCTTCAGTAGATACTGGTTTCACTGTTGAAATCAATGGTGTTACCCTTGATAACAGTTGGGTAGTGCCATATAAGCCTGTGCTTTCATGTACTTTCGGTGCTCATATTAACGTGGAATACTGTAACTCTGTAAAATCTATAAAATGCATATGTAAATATGTCAATAAAAGGAGTGATCAGGCAACATTTGGTCTTAAAAATGAAAAGGATGAAGTTGAACTCTATGAAAGTGGGCAATACATCAGCAGCTCCGAGAGGCTGTATGGAGAATTCTGGCTTTACCCATCCATGAGAAGTTCCCTCCAGTTTTTCATCTCACTGTGCATTTGGAAAATGGCCAGCGAGTCTATTTTAACCCAAATGACTCCAATCACTTAACAAATATTGTTAACAATCCAGTAAAAACTATGCTTACAGCATTTTTTGACTTATGCAAAACAGATAATTTTGCAAAAACAACAACTAACCCGTTACATATAAAGATCAACAACTGCCGAATTATCGGGCTAGCAAATGGCTATAGTAATATTAATAATTAAAGTTAATTTGCTACTAGAGTTAGGCGTTAGGCGCCATCTCTTGCTAAATTTAATAATTAGAATTTTAATTAAATAATTTAAATAAATTTAGGCCTAACTGGAAGAAAAGAATCGGCCAGAAGCGGGATTCGAACCCGCAACTTCTGCTATCCGTGCAGACACGTTACCAGTTACGCTACCCGGACCTTCGGTCTGATCTTCCCCTCCAGTTGATATAAGATTACCGTACCACCATCGACGGTCATTACAATGCCGGCTGGGGACACATTAATTGCCCACGTCCTCCCAAAGGCACTCAACCGCCCATCGCAAACCCCGGCAAGGCGTATATATATAAATAAACAACTAACCCGTTACATATAAAGATGAACAACTGCCGAATTTGGGAGGACGTGGGCAATTAATGTGTCCCCAGCCGGCATTGTAATGACCGTCAATGGTGGTACGGTAATCTTATATCAACTGGAGGGGAAGATCAGACCGAAGGTCCGGGTAGCGTAACTGGTAACGTGTCTGCACGGATAGCAGAAGTTGCGGGTTCGAATCCTGCTTTGGGCCGATTCTTTTCTTCCAGTTAGGCCTAAATTTATTTAAATTATTTAATTAAAATTCTAATTATTAAATTTAGCAAGAGATGGCGCCTAACGCCTAACTCTAGTAGCAAATTAACTTTAATTATTAATATTACTATAGCCATTTGCTAGCTCGATAATTCGGCAGTTGTTGATTTTGGCAAAAACATTTCTGTGGGTACCAAGGAGGGATGACGAGGGCAGACCTCTGTCTAATTTCAGCTAACAAGTCGGAGGGACTTGCCCACGAGTCAGAGATGGCTTATTTGTCGGTAGGGATCCCGTAGAGACGGGACTACTTTTCATCCGGTCGAGTGTAGGAGGGAAGGTGGAGTCGTGGTAAGGCGATAAGCAAATATTCAAGCAAACAAGACACCAGTTAACAGGATAACAACGATTTAATGGAAAACAAAATATACGTTTCAAAAATCTGACATAAAAGGGGTGACATATAAAAAGCTATATATCCCTATCACGCGAAGGGAGAGAGAGAGTTCACATAAATGGGTTCCATACCTCTTAGACAATCAGTATTTCCAATATCTGTCGGTCACAAGGATCGATAATTCCTTTAAAGGGAAGGATCGGTAACTGTTGAGGCACAACGTAAAATATTCCCTTAGACACAAAGGACAAAAATGGACGAGATCGCGACTTGATCTAAATCGATGATTGACTCCCCAGAGGGGGGGAGGAAGCATCTTATATAGCTTTTTGCTAGGAAAGTTGGTCACGTGCATGTGCTTAGGCCATAGGTGTTCCCGGGATTGGAAACAATACGGCGAATTCGGGCGCTAACTATAAACTTAAGTTGCAAGATGATCTGTACTCAGCGTAAGAACAATGGATAGTTGACGTTTTTAGGCAGGATGTTTATAATAGGAAAATTTTCGATTCGATATAGGGAACAATTTTATTATATTCGGATTATATCCGGATATAAGAAAGGGGTAATTATTAATTCGGATATAATTTGTTAAAACTTTCGTTCAAGGGGGTTTCCAGATCTCGCACTTCTTTATGTTGAAGTTCCCTCTTTCTATGTATGGAAAAATAACAGATTTGAGAGAAGAAAACATGGTAATGACATTGATGGCTGGCTGGGAGTAAAAAAAGATCAGACTTTAGGCAGGGTATATACCATCCACCCTAATAATACTGAGTGTTATTATCTTCACCTTTTACTACATGAAATCCAAGGCCCTGTATCTCTCATAGAATTGAAAATGATTAATGGTATGATTCAACCCACATACCAGTTGCCATGTAAGGTTCTAGGCTTGCTAGAAGACGAAAGGCACTGGGATGCAACTATGGTAAAAGCTGCGCTCTGTGATTCTCTGTTTAGATTACGCAAACTTTTTACAGTAATTTTGATATTTTGTCAATTGTCAGATGCTTCAAATCTTTGGGAGAAATATAAGGATAGTCTTTCGGAAGATATACGGCACCAAGTCGAGTTAGAGTTACAACATAGAGATATTCATCTAATTTTAAATGAAGTATACAATAAATGCTTGGTGTGTCTTGAAGATACAGTGCTGTCTTTAGGAGGCCAATGCTTACAAGAGTATAGTTTACCTCAGCCATCAAGATGTAATGAAGTGTTACAAAATACAGACTATCTCCGAGAGATGAGCTATGACTCAAATATTTTAGCACAGATTGTAACTACTAATGAAAATTTGTTAAACGATGAACAGTCTCATGTTTATAGCCAAATTTTAAAAAGCATCGAAAAAGGCACTGGTCAAACATTTTTCTTAGACGCTCCTGGCTGCACCGGTAAGACATTTGTCCTGAGTCTTTTATTGGCTAGAGTGCGAAAAGATTGCCAGATAGCATTGGCTGTTGCTTCTTCAGGCATTGCTGCAATGTTGCTGGAAGGAGGTAGAACGGCTCACTCTGCGTTCAAACTGTTCTTGAACTTGATGCGAGTAGAGCCACCTATCTGTAATATTTCAAAACAGAATAACATGGCGCAAGTTTTGAAGGAGTGTAAACTAATAGTTTGGGATGAATGCACAATGGCCCACAAGAATGGATTCGAAGCTCTCAGTAAAACATTAAAAGACATAAGAGAAAATAATTGCTTGATGGGAGGGGTCACTGTGCTGTTAGCTGGAGATTACCCATCATACCTAGGGGCACACAGGCAGATGAAGTAAAAGCATGCTTAAAGACTTCATATTTGTGGCCACATATCTGGAAACTTGCACTTCATAACAATATGGGAGTCCATTTAAGTGGTGATACATCCACTGGGCTTTTCGCTGAGGTGCTACTTAAAATAGGCAATGGAAATTACCCTTCACTGGAAGGTAAAATCACAATCCTTTCAGATTTAGGTACAGTAGTTACCTCCTTATCAGAGCTAACTTCTAAAATATATTCTGATATAAGTAACATCAAAAACAAGCTCACAGAATGGTTGTGCGAGCATGCTGTCTTAACTCCAAGAAACAATAAAGCAGCTGCAATTAATGATATTCTATTAAAGGTCTTTGAAGCTCAAGATCTTGAATACAGGTTTTGATTCAGTGATCCAAATGGACGACGCTGTCCACTATCCAACAGAATGTCTTAATACTCTGAATCCTCCTGGTCTGCCATCACATAAACTCATTCTTAAAGTCGGAACACCTGTAATGTTATTAAGAAATCTTAATCTGCCTAAATTATGCAATGGTATGAGACTACAAGTAAAAGCTTTGCATAAGAACATCGTAGAAGCTACAGTGATCACTGGATGTGCTCGGGGAGAGAGTTTTTATCCCAAGAATACCATTAATACCATCAGAATATCCATTTGAATTTAAGAGAACACAGTTCCCTCTTAACGTGTGTTTTGCTATGACTATTAATAAATTACAAGGACAGTCATTGAAAATGGCCAGCATTGACTTGAGTGATGACTGTTTTTCTCATGGACAGTTCTATGTTGCATGTTCCAGAGTAAGCTCTGCAAGTAGTCTGATCATCTTAGCCCCAAAAGGCTGTACCACAAACATGGTTTACAAAGAAGTACTGGGGTAACTGAAACTCTATTTTTCTGTAAGTATTTATAAATTTATTTATTTATTTAAATTTAGGAATTTTCAGATAATGTCATTTGTTTTGAAAAAAAATTAAACTCAGATTTATCATAACTTGGAATCCCATAATATTTTAAACTTGATTTTAGATGCATTAGCAGTCCATAGTTTGAAACAAACAAAAATCAGTAATTTTACCAAATTAGCAACAACTAATGATTGAGAATCTTAGTGAAGTACCGAATGAGGGCTATTTCTATCAAATTGCAAAATCTTCGCGGGCAAAGCCACGTGTAACAGCTAGTAGAAACATAAGATTGGTCCTGATCAACTAAATAACATAGATGAATGAGGCTTCAATACTGTTCCTGTTCCCAGAAAAATCATTGCACAGAAAGGAAAAAAGCAAATTAGCAGGTTGTTGGTAATGAGAGATTTTAACACCTAAAACCACTTGTGGTTCTTTGCTTCTGGCCATTATATTCTCCTATTACTGTTTGCCAGACTTGTAAATGCAATTGTTTTCCCTATAATGATATATGGATGTGAAAGCTGGATCTTCGGACAATAAATGTTTTTTATATTGTATAATTGCTAACATGTACTAGACAGTTAACGGCAACAAAAATTTGATATATTTGTATAGGAGATATTTAAAATTTCCTGTAAATGTTAAAAATATTCCAACATTTGAAAAAATAATTTTTTAAATATTCATGTATATGGATACAAAAACAAACTGATTTGTTATTATATAAATTTTGTTAGTCTATAAAAATTTCTAATTAAAAAATAACATCAACAAATCTTCAGCAAGAAAATTTTGCAAAAGATGTTTAAATGAGAAGGTATTTTAAATGAACATCTTAAATTTTGTTCTCGTAAATATCGTGTTCTCGAACATCGTAAATATCAAAAGACAAAGCAATTGCCAAATTTCTTATTGTTTTTTTTAATTTATCCAGATATTAAGACAAACTTTTATTTTAAAAATTATTATTGCAAATATACACAAATTAACACAACTTAAGATAATTTTGTAATAAAAATCAAACGAAGTTAGAAAGCCTACTCTCTTAGAAAAAAAAGTAATTAATTTAAAAACATTTGATAATTATATTAAACTTAATGCAGTAATGGACAATTTGCCTTAATTATTATTGTAAATATATTTTCAAATTATGCCAAAATAAAATTAATGTTTTAATTTAATTAAGCATTGTGATTGGTATGGCCTATACCACTACTACTAATAAGTCTGTTGTTGGTTGTGTTTGAACCAAATGTTTAATTTGTCTACATTGTATTTTTATTACAACTATTTCAGAACAGGAATAGTTTTTCATAGAGTAATTAATCTGCATTGCCCTTTTTTTATAGTTGCCTTTTAATTTAGAAATTTGAAAATATTTTGTTTACTTATTTGAAATTTAGCATTAGATTTCATAAAAGAAATGTTTTAAAATATTTTAATTTTAATATAGTTCTACATCAATCTTTGATTTATTATTAAATATTTAATTTTCACATTTATTTTTAATACAATATTTGATAATTTTGCTATTATCTATTAATATTTGACATAAATTGACCGATAGTAATAATCACTCAATACCATTACTGATAGTTTGTTACTTTAATTAAATCAAAGATGTTATAATAATAAATATATTATTATTTTTAGCATCTCAAGATGTGGCTCAAGATTTGAACATACTGAAAAGTAACAATATCACTCATATATTAAATTTAGCATATGGACAACCAAATCAATTTTGCAGTTATTTTACTTATAAAAAGTTAAATGTCAGGGATGATCCAGAAGAGAATATAAAGCAGTATTTTGAAGAATGCTTTAATTTTATAGATTCTGGTCTTCAGAATGGTTGTACTTTAGTTCATTGTAATGCTGGAGTATCCAGAGCAGCAACAATTGTCATTGGATATTTAATGAGTCGTCAAAAGATGACACTTAAAGAGGCATATCAATGTGTAAAAAATGCCAGATCTTCCATTAAGCCAAACAATGGTTTTATGAAACAGTTGAAAGAATATGAAACAGAATTGTATAGTAATGTATTAAAGAATTGAAAAACTGATGAATTTCTAATGCACTGAATGATCTGCTAAATATCAATATTTGCTACTATTGAAGCTAAATTACTTGGTTACTGAATAACTAAAATATTTATATATATTAAAAGTGAAATATTCAGTCAATGCCACAAATAGCGTAAATTTAAAAATTAATTTGATTTACAATTCGAAAATTTCAAAACTTTTAAAGTATTTTAATTTTGAATTGATTTGATTTTTGGTTTCGATATAAAGGCCAGAGTTTTAATTTTTGGTTAAATTTATTTAATATTAATTTCAAGATTTTATAATTATTTATTTAATTTTGCTTGCATTTTTTGAATTCTTAATCACAATTTTTTCAATTGCAACTTTTTTTTTGTGACATAACTGTAGAAATTGTCTTGTTTTGCACAAAAGATATTATTAAAATAAATTTAAATTTGATTATCATTAATTTTTATTTTATAAATTTGCCTGCTTTTTAAAAAATTTTTTAAATTTAATTTTAAGCGAGTTAACATTAATTGAACTGTCGGGTTACCTAGTTTATTTAAAGGGAACAACAAAATTTATTTAGGCTTAAAGCTAAAATTTTAAGTGACGTTGTTTATTAAAACGTTTAAACATGACGCTAGCATTTTAAAGTTATTCTTTAATGTATCTAATTTAAAGATTCCCAACTCTATCTCTTTATATTAATTATACATTAATCAAATGAAAATGCCGGATTCATAACTTTCTGTGCTGAGTGGAAGTCCAGGTGCATAATAATTGGCGATGATTCTAATGATAAATAGGAGTTGCAGGTTCGGTCCCCGTTCTGGATCGATCTTTTCAAGAATATTTTCAACTCATTTAATTCTAACAATTAAATTTGATACAAGATGACAATGTCACGATTCTAGGACTGGGACCCAGGAAGATGGCCACAATGTCCCCAACGAACTGCCGGAATTTTGCCGACGGTGCCGGCAAGTGGCGTCCTGTACACATAGGTGCAAGCGTAGCTTTACAGGCTCCTGTCTGTGCAGAGAGACTTAATGGACCTCTTCAGCCAGCGATGTCTACACTCGATGTTTTTGTGTATAGCTCGGGATTATCACCGTCAATGAATCTGCATGGAGAAAAAAGAAAAATGTCACTTTTTGATACCCTTTTCAATAACACCCATCACTTAACACAGCACAGTTTCATCCTATTTACCTCCCAGGGCCCTTCTAGCTGTGATTAATTGTCTTATGTTCTGAGAAGCCCATCGTCATAAACTGTGATATTGGGGCACGCTGTCGGAAACGACGATTGAACCGGGAGCGATGTATCTGAACATCTGGCTCCATAGAATACGCCTGCTTTTGTTGTCCACCTGAAGATATATTGCAAAACGTCTAAAATGTGCCAATTTATCTTCCGGCATACTGAACTTCCGCAAGAACTAAAAAATAAAAGGAAATAATGTTTAGCTACTACTTAGTCGAGTTATAAACTCCATAACCGTATCCGTATTCGTAAATGTTTGCTACACTGTATATCTTTAGCAATAGTTATAAACTACCGTAAGGCCTTCTCTGTATCCGTAAAGGAACAAATTTTTTTACGGTTTACGAAGCAGTCCATCGTGAGCATGCGCAAAAAATCATCGGCTGATGGGCACTTTTGCAGTTTAGGGGACGGCTGTTTTAAAGGTTTTCTTCCATAAAATTAATCGGTTGTAGCCTAATTTCACTCGAACATTTCCAAAACACACATAATTTTTTGGGAATAATCCATATAAAATGTGCTATATACATAACATGTACAAATACTTACCGAGTGTGCACCGTTTGAAGACGCCATTGCTTAAGCTTGTTTTTGTCGCGGAGCGGCACGGCGGACGCGTGCCATGTGACATTTGTCACTGCTATTCGGTCACATGACTACTCCTCTGGCGTGTTTCCTGATAACATTCTTTTTGTGAAGAATTCGCTGAACTTTAGAGACATCATTAATAGAAATATTAAAACATCATTCCATTCTAAATATGGATTAAAATCAACATACAATAACATATGATAATGCGATAAGTAGCTAATAATTCTGCTCTGCTTTTAAATGGCATAATCTTTCATAGTGTTACCACCCGTCCTGTTTTCACCCGGACAGTCCGGGAGAACTATTAATTTTGTCCGGGAATTTTGTAGAAATTGTGAAATTACGATGAAACAAAGTTCTTGCAAATATTGTTATAAATTTACATCATTTGAACAACAAAAAACGTGTGAGGTCTTTCGTCACTGAAACTCATCTGCCATTCCGCCATGTAACTCTGTTTATGCTGACGTGTGACGCGCAGCCTGCCTCTCGACCTTTTTTTTTCCGCTTCTATGTTACTCCTACGTAAATCCCTAGTCCCTAACTGTAGCTGAGTTAGAACCAGCATACACGTTATTCTTCGCATTGTAAAATGACATTGCGCATGCGTCAGGAACTTCTGTTCGAACAAACTGACCTGCCGTCCGGGTCAGCGATTTTGTAAAGGTGGCAACACTACTCTTTCATGTAAACAAAATTATATATTTATTTTACATCAAGACATTAGACATCTTATGTTGCATCTGATTAATATTTATCATCATAATATATATCATGATAGAATTGTCGTTAGCGAGCGCGGTTTTATCTTTGTTGTTTCATATAGTCAATAATAAGTCGTTTCTAATTACAGTAAAAATACTAAAGTATATTCCTAGAAAATTATACGTGTTTTGGAAATGTTCGAGTGAAATTAGTCTAGAATCGATTAAATTTTATGGAAGAAAACCTTTCGAACAGTCGTACCCCCTAAACTACACAAGTGCCAGCTAATGTTGCCACATCTAATACTATAATTATTTATTCATTTTATCATTTTTCTACTTTTTTATGACCAAAGTAACTTATCTTAAAATTTTATATTATTCAGAGGCAACATTGTCGGTCAAAAGTTACGTTTCGATCAATTTGTCAAAGTTTCGTCGGTTGCTTCCGGCACAACTTCCGATTATATATCTAATGAGGGCGACTTGGCGCATGCGCAGTTGATAATTCTCCGTATCCCTACCGTAAAAGTTTGATCGATCCAAACTTCCTACGGGATGTGGTACGGCCATACGGATACGATACGGAGTTTATAACCATGCTATACGGAGACGCTTACAGCTACGGATACGGTTACGTTTCGGAGTTTCTAACTCCACCCTAAACGGCATTTTCAAAGAAGCTAACGAACAGCTCGAACACTGTTGCCAGATCTGAAGATTAAAAAGTAGCAAAGTCGTGCTCCAAAAGTAGCCGATTTGAACTATTTGTAGCCCAAACAAAAATGAACTATTTTGTAACTATGCACTTTTACTAATGAAATTCTTAGAGTTAATTTAGGAAAAAATATGATATCTTAAATTTTATAGAGAGATATTTCCAATTGATGTCTACTTGATCAATCCATTGTGCAATTTCGTACCGACCGAGTATCGCGATAAACGTGACAATGGTAGGCTAAAATAACCAAACTATATATTTTACGTTTGTAGTGTTTGTTATATATATGGACATTCTATGCATCTGTATCAATTTTCTCTCTTGTCAAAGAGAGTCATTTGTGGGCTGGGCGACTCTTTTTTTGAACTTAAGAGACTTAGTAAGTTGGGTTAGGTAAGGATAGGGGTTTTTTTTTCTATTTCCGCCCCTTGGGCACTAAGAGGGGCCTCTTTTAGCAGTCCCATTATGGGTTTAGCCAGGCTCACAATGGTGCGACCAGGTTGGTGAGGGACGTGGCCTGACATATCAGGACTGACCACCTCCCGAAAAATTCAATGAGATTTTTCGACTCGATTTAGGATTCGATCCCGGGTTCTCCAGAGCAGTAGGCTGCCACCTTGGGTTCTTTCGTTAATTAATAGCGGTCGCTCTGCATCTCCACTACTACAGGAGTGCGTTGCTGTTTGTAGACATTTAGGAACGATGTGAAAGAAAAAGATGGCGGCGCCCGTGCTATCGATAGAAAGATCTACGATACGAGTAATAGAAAGATCTACGATTTTAAAATATGCGTTTTTAAAGACGCATTGTAAAATTTAGCCATGAAATGAATTATATTGCCTACAGAACATGCAAAGTAGCCACGAAAAAAAAAATATTAGAATGCCGGGTACCATTCGAAAAAATTTGAGAAGATATACCACCGCGTGTACTAACTTGCGCTTTCATAACTTCTAAATTTTCATTCATAAAACCACAATGGATCCCGAAACGAAACTGTTTGAGCCATGTAGGCCGCAATGTTGCTTTCCACCGTAAACTACAGTTACAAGCGGCCGTTTTTGCCGTCCGACGGCGCGCACTCCGACAGGAATTTAGGAACGCGTTCCGCAGGAATTTTTAAACGGAAGCCGCTCGCGCGGAGGAATAAAAAAATGCACTCGTTGACCGTCCGGCCATCGGAGAGGAATATGTTAAGATAGGTAAGCATAAAATTTAATGCAAATTGTACACGGAAAATATTTTTGTCTATTTTTTACTAACTTTCATTCGTTCTTGCATTGCACACATTTTTGTCTATCTAAAATTAATCCTTCATGTTGCAAAAAAAGCTACCAAAATTATTTCGCGATAACAAATATCAATAGGACTACACATCGCTCTTTAAATACAAACGAAAACGAAAAAATTATGAATGAGTCGCTTAAAGAAGCAAAAGTGAACCAATCCAACTCTAGTTGTTCACTATACCAGGGGTCGGAAAGTGAGGCTCGCGAGCCGCATGTGGCTCTTTGCATAGACATTTGCGGCTCTTCGGACATAAACTATAATATCACCTCATCTCAAGCAGCCTTATAACTTATGAGTTTATGAGATAGAGCCGCCGAACAAACTTCGACTAGTACGGCATACTCTCTGCCATTCTTTAGCCTAGCCCGTCCGCACATGACTACTCGCGTTGATCAATATGAATCGCAATGCGAGTGGTAACATTTAAAGCATATCTATAATATATAACGTATTGAACGAGTGTCCGTCCTTCCGTCCGTGTAACGTTATGCCAAAAAACGGCCTCTAGAGGCGCCCTGTCGTATTTCGCACATTTAAATTAACAATATAAATTATTATTACATTTAACAGTATAAATTGTTGTTATTCATTTGGCCAATAACAATATAAATAATTCAGTATATTTATAATAGGAATTATTATTGTCCACGGAATGCCTGTAACGCGCACTAGGGGCGACCATCAACACAGTGGCTAGAGTACTCTAGGTGTTCAGGGTAGCGACACACGAGTCATCGCCGCCATGTTCTGTCGACTGTTATCACTGGTCTATGGTTTTAACGTTAGAAATAACGGTTTTTTTTAGTTTAAGTAAAGCATTTTATTCGTAAAAATGCTTGTATTAAACTAAAAAAATCGTCAAAATTTATTAAACTATAAAAAATCACAATGTTTAATACATGAAAGTAATTCAAGATAGTTTTATTTGCAAATTTATGAATTCCGCGAAAAATGAATTGAAATAAACTTTTTGCGTTCGATAACTTCGAGACAATTTCTTCGACAAAGAAGTGCGAATATTTATTCACTGTTCCTTTATAGTGGAAGTTTCTGTTGGACCAATTGTTTGTATAATGTGTGCTTTATACACACACTTTAAGGTCTTACAATTTACAACTGCTAACCGATAGTTTGTGTAAATGATTGGTATTAAATAGATCTAACTTATTACTACTTTTATATAGGCTAATAGTGAGTATTCAGTATGTGTGTTTGATATTTCAATACTGATTCTTGTAATACAGTGGACCCCCGATATAATGCGCATGTCGGGCAGGAAACAACACCCGCGTTATAAGGTGAACCGTGTTATACCGAGCGGCGCGGTGTAACGCGGTTCACCTCTTTACTTTAGCAATAATGTCAAGCTTTTCTTTCACACTGTAAGCTTTTCTTTTACTCATCATGCATATAATAAATTAAACACTATTAAAAATACATGCAGGAACTCAATACATACACAACTACTCAATACGCAGTAACAATAAAATGCGCTACTCACTAACGCGCACGGATCTGTATACACGTGTTTGAGCTTATCGCGTTGCGAACATCGCCCGCGCTATAACCGAGTGCGCGGTATAGTGAGCAGCGCTATAACGAAGGCCACTGTACTTGATATATAGCCGGTTTTTTCACCTTACTTTAATAAACAATCTTACATATATGCTTATAGTTAGTATTAATTACAGAGGAACGTTTTCATGTTAGATTAACTGCTTAATAGATGTAATTCCATTAAGCATTACTTAATATTTTGACTTAAAATGATAATAATCTTTTGAAAATTATTCTATGCAAAGATAAAGATTCTCGTATAGGGTTCTTTTGTTTTTGGTTTCACGAGCAGACTACTAGTGAAAATTTCGAAGGGATTGTTTGTGTGGATTTAATCCTAAGTCTCCTATTGCGATAGACTGACACCTTAACTATCTCGCCATCTGGCTATCGAATAATGGATTAGGTTTCAGTTAAAGTTAACAAAGGGTAAAGGTAAATAACCGAGTATATAAAACGGACAGACGCTGGCTGACCGGCCAAGACGGTTAAGGCGTTAGCCTTTTGCTCTGGGGAATCAGGATCGAATCCGGGCAGTCGAAAATTTCACAAGTTTTGGAAGTGGTCTGCCCCGGATATGTCGCCTCATTATATAGTTAACCGAACCCACCATGGGCTTGCAAAAAGATACTGTTATTGGACGGAAAGAGTTCCCCAAAAAAGATGCATACGACAGGTAAAAAAATATATATACATTTTTATTAAGTTGATTGACGCATTTACACGTATATACAAAATTGAGTTCAGTAAACCGAAAGGGAAGGATTAATTACGTTGGAAAATGAATTCAGTTTTTAAGATTTCGGGAAACAAACGACGAATTAATTCATTTCTTAAAAATTTTCGTAATGATGTATAAAATACGGCAATTTCCGTCTTTTATTGACAGTTTCACACGCTCTACTGATACTTTTCGTTAGGGACGAAGGACCGCAACTGAATACTCCGATCTTACTCACCTGTGGAAAAGATAAAAATAAAAAAATGTGATTTTCATTTGATTGATTATGGTTACCAAGTTGAATATACTTACGTATAAGTGCCGTTGCTGTACGAAATTCAAAAATGATGTCATATCTGGTCGTCCGAAATGGTTGATCGCTTTTAATCCGGTGAACATACTTCTGTTAGATATTCTTTGGAAATGATTTTCGCAAATATACTGAAATTCGATTTGAAAATATAAGTATACAATTCCATTTACTGTTAAATAAATTCTATCAACTGGTTCTTTCTATGATATCTTAAACATAAGGACTAAAATAATAAATTAATAATCACATACCAGCATAGTCGTTCTGAGATCAAATTTATGAAAAAACTGCGTAATGAAAATATGAATTTCCAAGACACCGGTGACATCTCTTCTCTCGACGTCCCTTAGTGCATCGATAAACCATTCGAAATGACGATGAGAGGGGCAAATCCATAAGAAGTAAACCTGAAAATCAAAGGAAAAATAACAATTTCAGTAGAAATAATTGTAATTTATTCGTTAATTTGTCGATCTCAATTACCAGGAGATGACAGATAATTCAAATGATCACATTTCTAAATACTGTATTATCAAATTACATTATTTTTATTAAACTTTAATCATGATGCACACGACGAGACGATCATCTCTATCTCGGGTAGCCTACTTCAAGTTTACGCGAAAGGCAAAACCGCGAACAGAACAAAATACGAATGAGAGTAATTTAGTTCCTCGAGAATATTGTGATGTCTTTCGTGGCAATATTGTCATTTAAATACATTAGAAATACGCATAGTATATACACATGATGGTCTGTTTTAATTAATCCACTGAAATAACTCGAAAAACATGCATTCTATTAAAAAATCTAGCAACGAGTTGCGTAACATTCACGACGAAAATCATTACAAAATTAAAATTGTCTGCGGCGTCATCTGTTATGAGATTTTGTTAAAAAACAACTTGTGTTATTAATTATTATAAAATGGCATAAAGCTTGATTTTGAGGGTAGAGATGTTTTAAAAAAATATAAATGCTAGTAATAACTAGTAAAATCTTCATTAAGTCCGACCCCAATTAAGATTTGACACATGACCCTCTATCTCCTCACAACTTGACATTTATTTGCACAAATTTAATCCCATCAATGCTCCTTATGGATTTTTTTTATTTACTTTTTTGGGTTCAGGTGTCTGAAAATATGGAGATTTGCAAAAAATTAAAGGAGTCAAACTTGACACGATTCAAATACTTTCCCTTGTTACATATACATTACAGCTAGGAAAGTGAAAGATTTTTATAATAAAATTTCGTAACAGATGGCTACATGCGCAATTTTATTATGATTAATAATATAAAAGTTATTTTTTAAATAAAATCTTTTAACATCCGGAAAAGTTGCAACTCTTTGCTGGATTTTTTCTTTAGAATAAGTGCTAGTCTACTTCGTGTTCAGATAGATAATGAATTTTGCGTGAATTAAAATGTTTAAAACTTAAATGTGTAAAAATTATGTACGAATTTCTTTTCTACAATTATAAAATTGATTTATCAATAAAATTAGTGCTTTAAAATAATTATATCAATATTTACCTTTTTACAAGCCACGCCTGAATATTTATTAGTCGAGGTGCCGAAAACTAAATCGTTTAATATGGAAGCGTATGGAGTCACTCCAATTCCTCCACCAATCATTATCGCAACTTCGAATTTGTACCAGTCTTGGTTGCCTCCTCCGTAGGGACCTTCCAAACGTAACTGTAATTAATTTGATACGACATAAGATAAGCCACTAGGTCAAAATATAAATTACGGCACGTTCGTGACACTCGTGTTTATACAAACCTTTGGAAGAGGCGCATCGTTTAAATTGCTGGGATCTAGATAATTCCTAAGCTTCCAAGTCCAAGGTCCTTGAGCTTTTACGTGGACGGACAAATAATTTTCGTGTGGAGCAGAAGTTAAAGTTAAGGAATGATATTCATTCGGACTGAAAGAAGTACAGCAGAGCCGCACCCACTGACCCGATAAATAACGAAAGTTCGGTGGTCTTGCGAACTTTAATCTGGTTACATCTGAAATATACTTTCGTTTAGATGTTCATATAAGTATCTTTGCTCTGCCCTGTTAAGAGTGCGTCAATTTTTTCAACAGATTGTATAAAATACAGCATATATTTATCATTATTATTGTGTTGGGTTAGGTGAGATGTACTCGGTTAATACCAGTAGCTGTGTACTATGTCGGACCAAGTGAAGGCATAGTAACCAAAACAGAAATTAAAGAAGTGTATCAGTGTGTGTGTCTGTATGCAGGAATTTCCTCACAATATGACATGTATTCAATATAGTGGCCTTCTGTAGTGTGATGTATGTGTTTCTATTCAATTGTAATGTGCCCAGGCTTTTGTGTAGTGTGTGTGGTATGACACCTGTAGAGGAGAGAACAACAGGTACAATAAGCACTCTATCCATCCTCCACAGATGCCTTATTTCCTGGGCGAGTTCTGTGTACTTGCTGATTTTTTCAGTGCATGTGTTTTGTACATTGTGAGTGTTTGAACAGATATGTCTATAATGTATGTGATTTTATTGTGTTTGTCAATGAGTGTGATGTCTGGTCTGTTGTGGTAAATTGTTTTATCTGTGATTATGGCTCTGTCGTAGTACATTTTGTGCGTGTTGTTTTCCAATACTGTCTGTGGAATGTACTTGTAGTATGGTTCGTGGATGTCTACTAATTTGTGTTTCTTTGCAAGCTCTTGGTGTATTATATTTGCTACTTGATTATGTCTGTGTAAATAATCTGTCTGTGCCAAGAGCTTGCAACCAGAGGTGATGTGTTGTATAGTTTCTGGCATGATGTGACATTTTCTGCATGTGTCATTTGTGAGTGTTGCATCTTTGAGTATGTGTTTTCTGTAGTTTTTAGTATTTATGACCTGATCCTGTATGGCAATCATGAATCCTTCCGTCTCCCCAAAGAGGCATCCCCGATCTAACCAGCTGTTTGACGCAGTTTTGTCAACAAAATCCTGGGCCAGATCGTAAGGATGCCTGCCATGGAGTGCCTTTCGAGCCCACGATTGCTTAATGGTGTCTATGCTTTTTATATGTTGTGTTGTGTCCATATGATGTGAGTGTAAGTTTAATGGTGTGTTATTCGAGTCTGCTAGAGTTACTGCTTTATGTAATTGTGATGTTTCTTGTTTTTGTAGAAAAACTCTCGCAGTGACTGTATTTGTTTGTAGTGAAGGTTAACTATGTCAATCAGGCCACGTCCGCCATCTTTACGTGGAAGGGTTAATCTTTCTGTGGCGGATTTAGGATGATGTTGTTTATGCTTAGTAAGTGTTGTTCTTGTTTTCCTTTGGAGTTGCTCAAGATCTGTGTGAGTCCAATGTATAACTCCAAAAGAATATGTGAGTACTGGGATGACATATGTGTTTATTGCTTTAACTGTGTGTTTTGCATTTAACTGTGTTCTGAGAATAGCATTTAACCTACTTTGGTATTCTTTAATTAATCTTTGCTTTATTTGTGTATGTTCTGTTAGTTTGGCCTGTTGGAATCCTAAATACTTGTAGAACTCGCCCTCTTCCATGGATTCAATAATGTCTCCATTTCCAAGTGCAAAATCTTCTTTCTTCAGGATTCCTTTTTCTATGTGAAGTGTTTTGCATTTATCTAGGCCAAATTCCATTTGTATGTCCTTGGTGTATGAATGTGTGATTTGTAGGAGTTGATGAAGTTGTTTTTGTGTGGATGCATAAAGTTTTATGTCATCCATGTACATGAGATGTGACAGTGTATACTGTGTTGTTTTTTCGTGTCTGATATTGTAACCATATTGCGTGTTGTTTAACATGTTGGATAATGGATTCAGGGCTAAGCAGAACCAGAGAGGACTCAAGGAATCTCCTTGAAAAATTCCTCGCCTAATAAAAATTTGGTTTGTTTGTATGGAAGTGTTACTAACCCTGAGATGTAGTGTTGTTCTCCAGTGCTGCATAGTGTTTTGGAAGAATGCAATGAGTGATGGATGTATTTTGTACATGTGTAGAATATGTAGCAGCCAACTGTGTGGAACACTGTCGAATGCTTTTCTGTAGTCTATATATGCCATGTGTATGTTTCTGTGTTGTTTGTGTGCTTGCCGTAGAATGACTGAATCTATGAGTAACTGTTCTTTGCATCCCCTGTGGTTTCTACGGCAACCTTTTTGTTGTTCTGTTAGAATGTCGTGTTCTTCAACATGTTTGTATATTTTGTTTGCGATACAGGATGTCAATAATTTGTAGAGTGTTGGAAGACATGTAATTGGTCTGTATTGTGTGGGGTCTGTGGTATTGTTGTTTTTAGGTTTCATGTAGGTGATGCCCTGAGTAAGAAAATTTGGCATGTCTTGTGGATTGATGATGATGTGTGTTAGGTGTTTAGCTAGTTCCTGGTGCAGTGATGTAAACTTTTTGTACCAGAAATTGTGAATGTTGTCTACACCAGGTGTCTTCCAGTTGTGTGTTCTGTTAACAGTGTATTGGAAATCATGTATGTTTATTTCAACACAGGGCATAGTTGGTATGTTGTGCAAGTTTCTGTTCTCCTCCTCGATCCAGCCTGCATCAGCATTGTGCGTGACAGCACTGGACCAAAGAGAAGACCAATATGTTGTGAGTTCTTCTTCTGTTGGTGTGCCACTGTGCTGTGTATCAGTGTTTGCTTTGTTATTAATTTGTCTGTAAAAAAGTTTTTCATTGTTTGTAAATAATTTATTTTGTTGTTTTCGTAGTGTACATGTTTTGTATCGTTTGAGTCTACGTGCTTTGGCAGCAAGTTTTTGTTTTAGTGTATCAATGTATTCTGTAATGCGTGTGTTGTGATGTTCGTGTTTTGTGTGTGTTTTTATTTTCTTGAAAATGTTTTTGAGCTGTTTCCTTAATTTGGGTGTTATGTTGTTTTTAGTGTATTGTGTCAGCCTGCCTAATTGCTGTCTAATGTCATTTATTTGTGTTTCTATTCTTCTCTGCCAGGCAGGCTTGTTATAGAATTGTGTTTTCTGTGTATTTGTCTGTGATTGTACTTTCAGTCCATGGTGTGTCACTACTGTGACTGCCCCAGCATAAACTAATGTATGAATGTCTGCGAGTGTAGAAATTGAATGAATGTAGTGTGGTAGTAAGTGAGTGTTTACATAATTTAGTGTTTTTCCTACTTCTTTGACGTGTTGATTTTTGGTATTCGTGGTCGTTGTGTGGGATCTGTGCCTGTATATTTAGTGAGTGTTTCCTGAAATATAAGTGAGAGCGTATTAACTAAATCATGTCTATGTTATCAGTGATGAATGAGGAAGTGTTTGTAGTATCATTAGTGGTAGTTGTTGTGTGTGTGTTATTATCAGTGCTTGTTGCTGGATTATCCTGACAGGTTACGTGATCTTCATTAATGTTAGATGTTTCTGTCTGTTGATGTATTTGATCAGCAACCTGTTGTTTGATAAGTTCAAGTGTTGTTTGTGGAATAAGGTTGTTGTGTATAATTGTTCTTTTTTGATCAACAACCCTTTGTTCGGTGACAGTGAGATGAGGATACTGTTGTGTGAATCTATGGTGTAGTTGTTGTCTGTATGCTGTCATGTTTGTTTCGAGTTTTGTGATGGTGTAATAAGTACGGATGATAAACTCGTTCATTTCGTTGTCCATTTCATCCGTTGGCGTGGTTTTCCAGCCTTTGTGGTCTGTGGATGCATTGCCACAGAAACACCAAGGCTAGGTTGGTTCCTCACATCTGTTGAGGGCATTGCAGTAGCCATGCTTGGGCCGGTGCTGCTTTCGCCACCGGTAACCAAGGGAGACTGTGGCCTATTTTTCGAACGTGAGCCTCTGCCTAACCCACGAACGCGGACCTTGTTAACCCGGGCGACGTCCGAGCCGGTATCACATTTAGATCTGGTTACTACCATGATACATATCTCCACAGAATGTGGGTGTGTGGTCACTCTTAGCTTCATTTCTCCCCATAGACCTTACTGGCATGGGTGTCCCTACCAGGAGCTTGTGCTCCAGCCTGCATTGCCCTATGGATCAGTAAAATTACTGGGCTCTCCACCACGACCAGGTGGTGACCACGGGAGAGTTATTATTATTATTATGTTGGGTTAAGTTAGATATACTCGGTTAACACCAGTGGCTAAGTACTATGCCGGACCAAAGTCAAGGCATAGTAACCAAAACAGAAATTAAAGAAGTGTATCAGTGTGTGTGTCTGTATGCAGGAATTTTCTCACAATATGACATGTATTCAATATAGTGGCCTTCTGTAGAGTGATGTATGTGTTTCTATTCAATTCTAATGTGCCCAGGCTTTTGTGTAGTGTGTGTGGTATGACACCTGTAGAGGAGAGAACTACAGGTACAATAAGCACCCTATCCATCCTCCACAGATGCCTTATTTCCTGGGCGAGTTCTGTGTACTTGCTAATTTTTTCAGTGCATGCGTTTTGTATATTGTGAGTGTTTGGAATGGATATGTCTATAATGTATGTGATTTTATTGTGTTTGTCAATGAGTGTGATGTCTGGTCTGTTGTGGTAAATTGTTTTATCTGTGATTATGGCTCTGTCGTAGTACATTTTGTGCGTGTTGTTTTCCAATACTGTCTGTGGAATGTATTTGTAGTATGGTTCGTGGATGTCTACTAATTTGTGTTTCTTTGCAAGCTCTTGGTGTATTATATTTGCTACTTGATTATGTCTGTGTAAATAATCTGTCTGTGCCAAGAGCTTGCAACTAGAGGTGATGTGTTGTATAGTTTCTGGCATGATGTGACATTTTCTGCATGTGTCATTTGTGAGTGTTGCATCTTTGAGTATGTGTTTTCTGTAGTTTTTAGTATTTATGACCTGATCCTGTATGGCAATCATGAATCCTTCCGTCTCCCCAAAGAGGCATCCCCGAGCTAACCAGCTGTTTGACGCAGTTTTGTCAAGAAAATCCTGGGCCAGATCGTAAGGATGCCTGCCATGGAGTGCCTTTCGAGCCCACGATTGCTTAATGGTGTCTACGCTTTTTATATGTTGCTTTGTGTCCATATGATGTGAATGTAAGTTTAATGGTGTGTTATTTGAGTCTGCTAGAGTTACTGCTTTGTGTAATTGTGATGTTTCTTGTTTTTTGTAGAAAAACTCTCGCAGTGACTGTATTTGTTTGTAGTGAAGGTTAACTATGTCAATCAGGCCACGTCCGCCATCTTTACGTGGAAGGGTTAATCTTTCTGTGGCGGATTTAGGATGATGTTGTTTATGCTTAGTAAGTGTTGTTCTTGTTTTCCTTTGGAGTTGCTCAAGATCTGTGTGAGTCCAATGTATAACTCCAAAAGAATATGTGAGTACTGGGATGACATATGTGTTTATTGCTTTAACTGTGTGTTTTGCATTTAACTGTGTTCTGAGAATAGCATTTAACCTACTTTGGTATTCTTTAATTAATCTTTGCTTTATTTGTGCATGTTCTGTTAGTTTGGCCTGTTGGAATCCTAAATACTTGTAGATCTCGCCCTCTTCCATGGATTCAATAATGTCTCCATTTCCAAGTGCAAAATCTTCTTTCTTCAGGATTCCTTTTTCTATGTGAAGTGTTTTGCATTTATCTAGGCCAAATTCCATTTGTATGTCCTTGGTGTATGAATGTGTGATTTGTAGGAGTTGATGAAGTTGTTTTTGTGTGGATGCATAAAGTTTTATGTCATCCATGTACATGAGATGTGACAGTGTAAACTGTGTTGTTTTTTCGTGTCTGATATTGTAACCATATTGCGTGTTGTTTAACATGTTGGATAATGGATTCAGGGCTAGGCAGAACCAGAGAGGACTCAAGGAATCTCCTTGAAAAATTCCTCGCCTAATAAAAATTTGGTTTGTTTGTATGGAAGTGTTACTGAACCCTGAGATGTAGTGTTGTTCTCCAGTGCTGCATAGTGTTTTGAAAGAATGCAATGAGTGATGGATGTATTTTGTACATGTGTAGAATATGTAGCAGCCAACTGTGTGGAACACTGTCGAATGCTTTTCTGTAGTCTATATATGCCATGTGTATGTTTCTGTGTTGTTTGTGTGCTTGCCGTAGAATGACTGAATCTATGAGTAACTGTTCTTTGCATCCCCTGTGGTTTCTACGACAACCTTTTTGTTGTTCTGTTAGAATGTCGTGTTCTTCAACATGTTTGTATATTTTGTTTGCAATACAGGATGTCAATAATTTGTAGAGTGTTGGAAGACATGTAATTGGTCTGTATTGTGTGGGGTCTGTGGTATTGTTGTTTTTAGGTTTCATGTAGGTGATGCCCTGAGTAAGAAAATTTGGCATGTCTTGTGGATTGATGATGATGTGTGTTAGGTGTTTAGCTAGTTCCTGGTGCAGTGATGTAAACTTTTTGTACCAGAAATTGTGAATGTTGTCTACA